>NC_086445.1:506974626-507318376 GCF_028390025.1 Pseudophryne corroboree
AGATATTTGGTGCCCTGTGCCAAAATGGCATTGGTGTCCCACCCCCATACATCAAATAATGAGAGAACACATCACAAAAAGGGTGTGGCCTTGCAGGGAAGGGGATAGGCCACACAACAGTATTTTCGATTCAAATTACACTACACAGTAGTGCAACCTTTTTCACATTGAGCCACACATAAATATCCCTTATTCACGTTATACCACACAGTAGATACTCTTATTCACATTATGTCACACAGAAGTGCCTGTTAGTTACATTACATCCCACAGTAGTGCCCCTTACACGTGTCTTCACACAGTAGTGGCCGTTATTCACGTTACGCCACACAGTAGTGCCCCTTATATGTTAAACCACAGTAGTTACACTTATATACTTTACTCCACACAGTTGTGCCCCTTATTCAAATTTAATCACACAGAAGTATCCGTTATTCACGTTATGCCACACAGTAGTGCACCTTATTCATGTTATGACGCACAGTAGTGCCCCTTACATATTACGTCACACATTAGCAGTGCCCTTATAAACATTATGCCACGCAGTAATGCCTTACACATGTCACACATTAATAGTACCCTTAAACCACATTAGCACCGCTCTCCCTCTCTCCTTATGCCTCTTAGGCCCCCAGTAAATCATTAATAACAGATGCATGCTTCAGCACTCACAATCTGTGACTGAAGGCAGGACGGCTGCACCACCTTAGTTGCGGACAAAACCAAAATAATACGAAGGTGAAAACTGCCACAATACCAACGTTATTTTTTTTCCCATTGTAAGTATGTAAACCACCAGATTTACCAAGCACAGATTTTTTGGAAGCGCAGATTTAAAAAATGAGTAGCCTCTGAGAGGTGTAAGTCACAGGTAAAAGTGTATCATTCCTATCAAAATGAATGCACATGGTCTAACCATCAGAGTGTGCACATTCAATGAGAATATCAGGCTAGTTAAGCAAATTTTGGTGAGATGTCATGATTATGCTCCTCGCAGTATTTTCACTAGCGGCCTTGGTATCAAAGGGGTAGTGCGGGGCTAAATTTCAGATGGTGGGGGATCTTCTAATTTTGTTTATAGACTAATAATAAATAAAAAAAATCCCTCTGGGCTGCACATATGCAACCACTGCAGTTTTGTGGTGGGATTCACATTTGAAAACAGATGGTGGGTTTAATTTAAACATCAAGTAAACATTGTGGTTTTGATCATGAACCATCTATCTGTGGTTTATTGATTTCCAATCCTCAGCAGAACCTCTGTTTAGTAAATTCTACCCTATGTGTTAAATACTACTTCATCACAGTAAGTCTGCATGGATTTCCTCCTAGTATTTTGGTTTCATTCCACATTGCAAAATATAAAGGTGGATCAATGTGCTTCTGATGAAAAAAGGGTCTAAGTATAGTATATAAATGGGGGGGGGGGGGGGGGGGAGGAGAAGATTATTATGGGGTATATTCAATTGAAGTCGGATCCATTCCGACATTCATTTGTCGGAATGGATCCGACCTAGGTTATTCAATATCATCTCAATTCGACTTTTAAAAAAGTCGAATTGAGATGCGGGAGGGGAGACGGGGGAGAGCCGCGGGCAGACGGGGGAAAGCAGCGCTACCGCAGAGGCTATATAGCCCCCCATCTCTGCCTCTCCCCGTGCCCGCATCACATCCGCCGCTCACGGCAGCGTCCACCCAGCTCCAGCAAGCAAGGAGCCGGGTGGACGCTGCTGTCAGCGGCGGCTGTGACATCCTCCGGCTCTGCTCTCCCCATCGAATTGAGATGGTCAAAAAGGGGGCCAAAACGCCCCGTTTTCGACACAAGCACGCGGATCGGCAGCTATTCTGCTGATCCACGTGCTTTCTGACTAGTCGAATTCCTCGACTTGTCGAAAAATTTGGGGTTGGATTGAATAGGTCGGAACTCCTTCCGACCTAAAAAGTTGAAAACTGCCGTCTTTTCGACAGACGGCAGCTCTCGACTTTAATTGAAAATACCCCTTAGAGTGCTTTAAAGGGTCAAGGACAGATGTGAATGAATACATATTCTATGTACAATACTGTGCAGGATCACTGTCACTATGTAAACAATAATGATAAGGCCGGTATCCTATTAGGTGCAATCCGTCATTATCCAATTATAAGCCCAAAAAGGACACTTAATCGCGCGTTAACACAAGGGATACGGGATAAGCTCTGTTTATTGCATGCCTCAGCATAATCCCCGATAAGTGTTACATATAGGGGCTAACTGGATTGGATACCGGCCTTAGGGGGATATCCAATTATCACCGTTAAAACATCGGGTCCGAAAAACGGACGTTTTCTGATGTTTTTCTGAAATTTTTCCAATGTTTCACCGATTTTTTTTTTACATGCGATACAAATGGATCGCCTGCAAAATAAAAACCCTTTCTCCCGAAAACACACAGGTTCAGTGAAACCTGTGTGTTTTCGTGTGAAACAGCCCCTTTTGCGGTTTCCGGGGATTCTGCTTCGCCTGCCGGAGGCAGGTGAAACAAAATCCCAGATAAGCCGCAGCATGCGCCGGCTTATTGGGGCTAATTAGATAGCCCCCGGCGGGACAATCAGCCCCGGTAAATTACCAGGGCTGATTGGATATCCCCCCTTAGTGAGAATTAAATATGCAGCACATGTCTACTGCGCTTTGTGAATCAAACTGCTATTTTTGTGTTCCAGCATAAATGAATAATTCAGCATCATTTGTGGTCTGACAGACGCCAGTAAAAACAAGAAAAACAAAAGATCCCTTGCGGCTGATTTGTAGAACAGCAAGAATATACCTATCAGGTCTGAAGCATAGGATGGACGGAGCTTCAAGAGATTAGGTGCTACAAAACCAAAATGAAAAAGCTTTCTAAAACACAAAAGTACCTATTCTGTTTTCCATATAGTAACAAAAGGGTTACAGTGTCAAAAAATAGGATTTTGGTACCGAACGGTAAATCCTTTTCTCGTAGTCCGTAGAAGATGCTGGGGTCCACATTAGTACCATGGGGTATAGACGGGTCCACCAGGAGCCATTGGCACTTTAAGAGTTTTAGAGTGTGGGCTGGCTCCTCCATCTATGCCCCTCCTACCAGACTTAGTCTAGAAACTGTGATGACATACTTCGAGAGAAGGATTACACAGAGATAGTGGTGAGATTCATACCAGCTCACGCATACAAGGCACGTCAAGTCAACTAGCTTGAAGTTGTACTGAACCAAATAACATTTGCAGGAAGACGTAGCGCTGGGCAGGAGCCCAACATCCTCTACGGACTACGAGAAATAGACGTTATGGTAAGAACTTACCGTTGATAAAGTGATTTCTCTTATGTCCACAGGTATCCACAGGATAACATTGGGATATGCCGGAGCGACAGCGGAAATGGCACCAACATGGTCACGAGCTTTCTGGCCTCCCAGGATGCATCGGGGCTTCACCATATAATCCCGCCCACTGACTCAGTCAAATCAGTTCTTTCCACAGCGATTAGGCAGGAGCATCAAGTAGAAACCTACTTAGGCGATAAGAACACACATGCACACCCTTCCATACAAGAGGGAAGAGGTTTAGTGATTGTCAAGATCCTCAAATCAGGTGCGTCAGGGTGGGATCCCTGTGGATACCTGTGGACATAAGAGAAATCACGTTATCAATGGTAAGTTCTTACCATAACGTCTATTTCTCTGGCTGGGTCCACAGGATTATCCACAGGATAACAATGGGATTCCCAAAGCAAGTTTTAGTGGTGGGGACGCTCCTGATTACACAGGAGGACCTTTCGCCCGAAGTCTGCGTCATGAGAGGCAAAAGTATCCAAGGCATAATGTCTAATGAATTTATGGAAGACCATGTGGTTGCCTTACAAATCTGTTCTGCTGAAGCACCCTGTTGTGCTGCCCAAGAAGGACCTACCTTACGTGTAGAGTGAGCAGAGACATTAGCCGGAGTAGGGAAATCTGCATGAGAATAAGCTTCTGATATTGACATTCGGAGCCATCTCGCCAGCGTCTATTTACTAGCAGGCCATCCTTTTCTATGAAATCCGTAGAGGATGAAGAGAGAATCTGTTTTCCTGATGGCACTAGTACGATCTACGTAGATTCTTAATGCTCGGACTACGTCCAGCGACGCTTCTCCCGCAGAAAGTCCCGATACCTGAAAATCTGGGACTACAATCTCTACGTTAAGGTGAAACTTTGAAACCACCTTTGGAAGATAACCAGATCTAGTTCTGAGAACTGCTCTGTCTGGAAAAAAACTTAGGAAAGGAGACTTACACGATAACGCTCCTAAATCTGACACTCCTCTGGCTGACGCTATTGCCAGTAGAAAAAGTACTTTAGCCGTTAACCATTTAAGATCTGCTCTCTTCAGCAGTTCAAACGGAGGACCCTGGAGGAATTTAAGAACTAAATTCAAATCCCAGGGAGCTGCAGGAGGAACAAATGGAGGTTGAATATGTACAACTCCCTGAAAGAAAGTACGTACATCCTGTAAATTAGCAATCTTACGCTGAAGCCATACAGTTAACGCTGATACTTGAACTCTCAAGGAAGCTACTTTCAAACCTTTATCCAATCCTGCTTGAAGGAAATCCAAAATCCTGGATACTTTAAAAGATCTTGGATTCAAACTTTTTTTCAGTACACCAATGAATATAGGCTTGCCATATTCTATGATACACACGAGCTGAAGAAGGTTTTCTTGCTCTAAGCATAGTTTGGATTACTTGTTTTGAAAATCCTCTAGCTTCTAAGATAGCGGTTTCAACAGCCACGCCGTCAAAGACAGACGATCCAGATGATCTGAACGTTGAGGGAGCAATATTGGTGCTTCCACGGACATTCTCAGTAGGTCTGTGTACCAATGCCTTCTTGGCCAAGCTGGAGCTATTAGAATTATTGCTCCCTTTGCTTGCTTTATTTTTCTCACTACTCTGGGTAACAGAGATATTGGAGGGACCAGATATGCCAGACGAAATTTCCATTCCACTGACAGTGCGTCTACAAGGACCGCTCCGGGATCCTTTGTTCTCGATACGTACTTCAGAACTTTGTTGTTTAGACGAGACGCCATGAGGTCTATCTCTGGTAGACCCCATCTGTTCACTATTGTCTTAAACACTTCTGGGTGTAATGCCCATTCGGTTTCCTGAATGGTGTGTCGACTGAGAAAATCCGCTTCCCAGTTCAGTACATCTGGGACAAACACTGCTGACAATGCTGGTAGATGGAGTTCCGCCCATGTTAGAATGGGAGTTACTTCCTCCATCAATCTTTTGCTGTGAGTTCCTCCTTGATGATTGAGGTACGCTACTGCTGTCGCATTGTCTGAGCGAATCTGGACTGGTCTTCCTTGCAGACTGTCCTTTGCCTGAACTAGAGCCATATAAATGGCCCTGATTTCCAACAGATTTATTGGCAGGCGACTTTCCCTTGCGTTCCATTTTCCCTGGAACCAAAAGCTTCCGAGTACCGCACCTCAGCCTTGCAGACTGGCATCTGTTGTCAGGACTTGCCATTCTTTTATTGAAAAGGGTCTCCCCTTGTTTAAATGGTCTGTCTGTAGCCACTACGCTAGAGACCTTTTTACGTTTACTGGAAACTTTATCATCTGCTTTTTTATTGTCTGATTAATTCCGTTCCATTTGGTCAGAATAAGGTGCTGTAATGGTCTGGAGTGGAATTGCGCATATTCCACCATGTCGAAGGTTGATACCATCAGACCCAACAGTCGCATTGCTGCATGGACTGATATTGTCTGGGCGTGCAACGCTTCCTGAGTCATGACCTGCACCTTGACCATCTTTTTCTCTGGTAGAAAAACTCTCTGTAGATCTGAATCCAATATGGCTCCCAAATGAACCATCCGCTGTGTGACGGATTCAGAGACGACTTTTCCCAATTTATGAGCCACCCATGTCTCTTTAAACAAACTACTGTCTGTTGAAGATGGCTCAAAAGTAACTCCTGCGAATGTGCTAGGATTAACAGGTCGTCGAGGTATGGGAATATTCTTATCCCCTGCTTGCGGAGATAAGATGCCATAACCACCATAATCTTGGTAAACACCCTGGGTGCTGTTGCTAGCCCGAAGGGCAAGGCTTGGAACTGAAAATGTTCCTGGAGGATGGCAAACCTGAGATAACCCTGATGAGACAGTGCTACAGGCACATGTAGGTAAGCATCCTGTACATTCAGAGATACCATGTAATCTCCCGGTTCCATAGCTTACATTATGGAGCGTTTTGTCTCCATGTGGAACCTTGGGATCCAAATGTATTTGTTTAACATTTTCAGATTGAGAATTGGTAGAAATTACCCATTTGGCTTCTGGATTAGAAATAGATTGGAGTAAAACCCCTGTCCCATTTGTGATGGAGGAACTGGGACAATCACACCTGACTGCAGTAATTTTTGGACTGCTTCTTGCAGGGCATTGGCCTTCGACTCAATACGAGACGGGCTGGTGCAAAAAAATCTCTGAGGAGGCCACCTCCTGAATGGGAACCCATACCCCTGACATACCACCTTCTGCACCCAAGCATCGGTCGTCGACTGTTGCCAAATGTGTGCAAAATGAAGGAGTCGGCCCCCAACCCTGGAATCCTCCAGGCGGAGGCCCGTCTCTTCAGGCTGATGGTTTCTATTCAGGCTTGGAAGCTGGCTTTCTGCTAGCCCATTGCTTCCTACCCCTGGCCGATCTATTGGACTGGGGCTGCTTAGACTCCTCTTTAGCTTTCGCTTTGCCACCGAATAGAGCGAAACTTTGAACCCCTAGTCTTAGGGTTATAAGTAGACGGAAATCTGACCTTTTTTGATTCAGCCTCTGATTCTAGGATATCAGATAATGGTTTCCCAAACAATATATTACCAATGAAAGGCAATGCTTCCAATTCTTTCTTGGATTCCGCATCTGCTTTCCACGAGCGGCTATTGTCAAGGCTGAAGCTTTAGAAGCAACTGTACCCATATCAATTGCTGCTTCTTCCAAGTATTGGGCAGATTGTCTTAAACGGCTTAAAAGATCCTCTTGCTCCCTATTAGGAGAAGAGAGGACATTCTCTAATTCCTCTATCCATTTGCCCATTGCCTTTTCTACCCAGGCCGAAGCCATAGCAGGTCTTACCACTGCTCCTACTAGAGAAAATAAATTTTTCAAGAAACTATCTACCCTTCTGTCTGTGACATCATTTAGTGAGGTAGATGACAGTGGTAAAGCAGATTTATGCACAAGTCGCAGTAGATGTGCATCTACTTTTGGAGGAACTTCTCTTTTCGAACAATCCACAGCTGGAAATGGATAATAAGAATTCCATCTTTTCGGAATCTTATACCTTTTACTGGGCATCGCCCAAGACTCATCCATCATTTCCGTCAGCTCATCTGACGCTGGGAATTCAGTTTTAACTGTCTTTGTTCGTTTAAACACAGGTGCTTTAGATTTTGACACTGTCTTGGCTGGCTCTTCCAAGGAGAGAACAGCCTTCACAGCGTCAATAAGTTCAGCTACATCTTCTGAACTAAAGCTCTGCAACTGATCATCATACGGAGTTGAATCTATTGTATCCTCATCATCCGATGTATCATCTTGTGTAGTCTGCCACACAGACGTATCTGTCTTAGTCTTACCTGTCCCTTGGTTGCTTGTAGAGGATACTGGAACCAAACCATAGGAAGGGAGCTGCATGTATGGGTTAATTATTATTATCCTTTATTTATATGGCGCCACAAGGGTTCCGCAGCGCCCAATTACAGAGTACATAAACAAATAATCAAACAGGAAAACAGCAACTTACAGTTGATGACAATATAGGACAAGTACAGGGTAAATAAACATAGCTACATCAGCAGATGACACTGGAATAAGTATCAGGTGGCAGAAGACTGCTGGATTTGGTGCAGCTGAAGATTATTAAAGTAAGAAAAGGGTAAGCACATGAGGGAAGAGTGTTAATAGTGTAACCTAACCCCTGGGGTGGCGCTACCGGAGTTAACCTGTTCGCTATTGAAGACAAAGGGGTATATGCAATAGCGGGCGAAATCGCGGCAATTATCGCCGTTTTTTCAATTCGACCAAATTCGCCAGGTGAATTCCGGAAGGTGGCTTCCGGAATTCACCATATGCAATGAAAAACGGATTCGCCAGAGTCGCGGGCGAAAATCGGCCGATTTTGCGGATTTTACCGCGATTTAAAAAAACGGGAAAAAACGGGGAAAAACCCGAAAAAAAAATGGCGTGGGGTCCCCCCTCCAAAGCATAACCAGCCTCGGGCTCATTGAGCTGGTCCTGGTTCTAAAAATGCGGGGAAAAAATTGACAGGGGATCCCCCGTATTTTTAAAACCAGCACCGGGCTCTGCGCCTGATGCTGGTGCCAAAAATACGGGGGACAAAACGAGTAGGGGTCCCCCGTATTTTTAACACCAGCATCGGGCTCCACTAGCTGGACAGATAATGCCACAGCCGGGGGTCACTTTTATACAGTGCCCTGCGGCCGTGGCATCAAATATCCAACTAGTCACCCCTGGCCGGGGAACCCTGGGGGAATGGGGACCCCTTCAATCAAGGGGTCCCCCCCCCCCAGCCACCCAAGGGCCAGGGGTGAAGCCCGAGGCTGTCCCCCCCCATCCAATGGGCTGCGGATGGGGGGGCTGATAGCCTTTGTGTTCAAAAAAAAAGATATTGTTTTTTCCATTAGTACTACAAGTCCCAGCAAGCCTCCCCTGCAAGCTGGTACTTGGAGAACCACAAGTACCAGCATGCGGGAGAAAAACGGGCCCGCTGGTACCTGTAGTTCTAATGGAAAAAAAATACCCAAATAAAAACAGGACACAGACACCGTCGACAGTAAAACTTTATTACACACTGCCGACACACACATACTTACCTATGTTCACACGCCGACATCGGTCCTCTTCTCCATGTAGAATCCCGGGGTACCTGAAAATAAAAGATCAATTATACTCACCTCAACAGGCTCCAGAGATAAATCCACGGACTTGGCAAAAAAAGAAAACGAACAACCGGACCTGCGGACCGAAAGGGGTCCCATGCTGACACATGGGACCCCTCTCCCCGAATGCCGGGACATCACGTGACTCCTGTCACTGATGTCCCTTCAGCCAATCAGGAAGCGCTACTGCCGTGGCGCTCATCTGATTGGCTGGACGCCGTCTGTACTCTGACAGCGCCTCGCACAGCTCCCTCCATTACTTTCAATGGTGGGAACTTAGCGGCTAGCGGTGGGGTCACCCGCCGGTCACCGCTGACCGGCGGGTGACCTCACCGCTAGCCGCTAAGTTCCCACCATTGAATATAATGGAGGGAGCTGTGCGATGCGCTGTCACAGCGATCAGCCAATCAGGTTAGCGCAACGAAGTTGCGCTTCCTGATTGGCTTAGAGACCTGTCAGTGACAACTGTCACTGACAGATCTTAATCGTGGATAGGTGTCCCATGTGTCAGCATGGGACACCTTTCAGTCCGTTTTTGGTGCGGGTAAATGCGCTTTCTTTTTTTGCCAAGTCCGTGGATTTATCTCTGGAGCCTGTTGAGGTGAGTATAATTGATCTTTTATTTTCAGGTACCCCGGGATTCTACATGGAGAAGAGGACCGATGTCGGCGTGTGAACATAGGTAAGTATGTGTGTGTCGGCAGTGTGTAATAAAGTTTTACTGTCGACGGTGTCTGTGTCCTGTTTTTATTTGGGTATTTTTTTTCCATTAGAACTACAGGTACCAGCGGGCCCGTTTTTCTCCCGCATGCTGGTACTTGTGGTTCTCCAAGTACCAGCTTGCAGGGGAGGCTTGCTGGGACTTGTAGTACTAATGGAAAAAACAATATCTTTTTTTTTGAACACAAAGGCTATCAGCCCCCCCATCCGCAGCCCATTGGATGGGGGGGGACAGCCTCGGGCTTCACCCCTGGCCCTTGGGTGGCTGGGGGGGGGGGACCCCTTGATTGAAGGGGTCCCCATTCCCCCAGGGTTCCCCGGCCAGGGGTGACTAGTTGGATATTTGATGCCACGGCCGCAGGGCACTGTATAAAAGTGACCCCCGGCTGTGGCATTATCTGTCCAGCTAGTGGAGCCCGATGCTGGTGTTAAAAATACGGGGGACCCCTACTCGTTTTGTCCCCCGTATTTTTGGCACCAGCATCAGGCGCAGAGCCCGGTGCTGGTTTTAAAAATACGGGGGATCCCCTGTCAATTTTTTCCCCGCATTTTTAGAACCAGGACCAGCTCAATGAGCCCGAGGCTGGTTATGCTTTGGAGGGGGGACCCCACGCCATTTTTTCCCCGGATTTTACCGTTCCAGCAATAAAAAAAATAAAAAAATAAAAATATTATTTTAAAAAATATATAAATAATATTTGTGCCTCCCCCAAAAAAAAACAAAAAACCTAATCCCTTCTAATATAAATAGATCTGCTATTCCTAAAAAAAAAAACACAAAAAAAAACATGTTTAAAAATTTTTTATTTGTTTTCACCCTCCAAAGTGTGGCGGAGTGAAAATCGCGAATTTTCTGTCTAAAAGCACTGCAGGCGAATTTCCAAACTTGAATTGAATATGCTGGAGGCGAATTGCAGCATCTGTACCATTGCAGAAAAGGCGAATTCGGAAAAAGGCGAATTGAGAAAAGGCGAATTTTGACGGGCCGTTTTTTTGCGAAAAATGACTGCACTGCATAGGCGAATTGATTTTTGGAGGCGAAAACGGCCCGGAATTCGCCTATTTTGCCAATTCGCCCGCTATTGCATATACCCCAAAGTCTTTGCGAACATATTCCATGGTGGCTCTGTTGGTTGTTGAACCAAATACTGTTTTTTTCTTTGCTGAAAAGCAAAACAGTTCGCGCACAACCCCTCATAAGTGACCAACTGGTCCATACCAATTATCCCTGTCTTACAGGATAAGCATGTTAGGGATGTAGGAGTGCCTGATAAATTCTCCTCGTCACTTTTGCCGCTCACATACATGGTAATAATCTGTTAATGACTACACAATTTGTGACTGAAAATCACCTATATATGGATATATAGAAGTGAGATCAATCTGACCACAACCGTGCACCTGATTTGAAGGTCAGAACAGGACTGACGACATAGAAAAGTCAGCACACACACTAGCAGTCAGTCACATGTTAAGGCATTACACATCGTCATATGAGAATACAACCCCCATAACAACTTACAAGTAGGAAAATTGTACTTCTGTTTTAACTGGTTCTTTTTTATAACATGCAGAAAACACAGTAATATACAGATCTCATATGCAATATGTACTAAAAAATAAGATTTTACTTACCGATAAATCTATTTCTCGGAGTCCGTAGTGGATGCTGGGGTTCCTGAAAGGACCATGGGGAATAGCGGCTCCGCAGGAGACAGGGCACAAAAAGTAAAGCTTTTCCGATCAGGTGGTGTGCACTGGCTCCTCCCCCTATGACCCTCCTCCAGACTCCAGTTAGGTACTGTGCCCGGACGAGCGTACACAATAAGGGAGGATTTTGAATCCCGGGTAAGACTCATACCAGCCACACCAATCACACCGTACAACTTGTGATCTAAACCCAGTTAACAGTATGATAACAGCGGAGCCTCTGAAAGATGGCTTCCTTTAACAATAACCCGAATTAGTTAACAATAACTATGTACAACTTATGCAGATAATCCGCACTTGGGATGGGCGCCCAGCATCCACTACGGACTCCGAGAAATAGATTTATCGGTAAGTAAAATCTTATTTTCTCTATCGTCCTAGTGGATGCTGGGGTTCCTGAAAGGACCATGGGGATTATACCAAAGCTCCCAAACGGGCGGGAGAGTGCGGATGACTCTGCAGCACCGAATGAGAGAACTCCAGGTCCTCCTTAGCCAGAGTATCAAATTTGTAAAATTTTACAAACGTGTTCTCCCCTGACCACGTAGCTGCTCGGCAAAGTTGTAATGCCGAGACCCCTCGGGCAGCCGCCCAAGAGGAGCCCACCTTCCTTGTGGAGTGGGCCTTTACAGATTTAGGCTGTGGCAAGCCTGCCACAGAATGTGCAAGTTGGATTGTGCTACAGATCCAACGAGCAATCGTCTGCTTAGACGCAGGAGCACCCATCTTGTTGGGTGCATACAATATAAACAACGAGTCAGATTTTCTGACTCCAGCTGTCCTTGCAATATATATTTTTAATGCTCTGACAACGTCCAGTAACTTGGAGTCCTCCAAGTCACTTGTAGCCGCAGGCACTACAATAGGCTGGTTCAGATGAAATGCTGACACCACCTTAGGGAGAAAATGCGGACGAGTCCGCAGTTCTGCCCTGTCCGAATGGAAAATCAGATATGGGCTTTTGTAAGATAAAGCTGCCAATTCTGACACTCTCCTGGCAGAAGCCAGGGCTAGAAGCATGGTCACTTTCCATGTGAGATATTTCAAATCCACCTTTTTTAGTGGTTCAAACCAATGAGATTTTAGGAAGTCCAAAACCACATTTAGATCCCACGGTGCCACTGGAGGCACCACAGGAGGCTGAATATGCAGCACTCCCTTAACAAAGGTCTGGACTTCAGGGACTGAAGCCAATTCTTTTTGAAAGAAAATTGACAGGGCCGAAATTTGAACCTTAATAGATCCCAATTTGAGACCCATTGACAATCCTGATTGCAGGAAATGTAGGAATCGACCCAGTTGAAATTCCTCCGTCGGAGCACTCCGATCTTCGCACCACGCAACATATTTTCGCCAAATTCGGTGATAATGTTGCACGGTTACTTCCTTCCTTGCTTTAATCAAAGTAGGAATGACTTCTTCCGGCATGCCTCTTTCCTTTAGGATCCGGCGTTCAACCACCATGCCGTCAAACGCAGCCGCGGTAAGTCTTGAAACAGACAGGGACCCTGCTGAAGCAAGTCCCTCCTTAGAGGTAGAGGCCACGGATCTTCCGTGATCATCTCTTGAAGTTCCGGGTACCAAGTCCTCCTTGGCCAATCCGGAACCACTAGTATCGTTCTTACGCCTCTTTGCCGTATAATTCTCAATACTTTTGGTATGAGAGGCAGAGGAGGAAACACATACACCGACTGGTACACCCAAGGCGTTACCAGCGCGTCCACAGCTATTGCCTGCGGATCTCTTGACCTGGCGCAATACCTGTCCAGTTTTTTGTTGAGGCGAGACGCCATCATGTCCACCATTGGTCTTTCCCAACGGGTTACCAGCATGTGGAAGACTTCTGGATGAAGTCCCCACTCTCCCGGGTGAAGATCGTGTCTGCTGAGGAAGTCTGCTTCCCAGTTGTCCACTCCCGGGATGAACACTGCTGACAGTGCTATCACATGATTCTCTGCCCAGCGAAGAATCCTTGCAGCTTCTGCCATTGCCCTCCTGCTTCTTGTGCCGCCCTGTCTGTTCACATGGGCGACTGCCGTGATGTTGTCCGACTGGATCAATACCGGTTTTCCCTGAAGCAGAGGTTCTGCCTGGTTTAGAGCATTGTATATTGCTCTTAGTTCCAGAATGTTTATGTGAAGAGACGTTTCCAGGCTCGTCCATACTCCCTGGAAGTTTCTTCCTTGTGTGACTGCTCCCCAGCCTCTCAGGCTGGCGTCCGTGGTCACCAGGATCCAATCCTGTATTCCGAATCTGCGGCCCTCCAATAGATGAGCACTCTGCAACCACCACAGAAGAGACACCCTTGTCCTTGGAGACAGGGTTATCCGTAGGTGCATCTGAAGATGCGACCCTGACCATTTGTCCAACAGATCCCTTTGGAAAATTCTTGCGTGGAATCTGCCGAATGGAATCGCTTCGTAAGAAGCCACCATTTTTCCCAGGACTCTTGTGCATTGATGTACAGACACCTTTCCTGGTTTTAGGAGGTTCCTGACAAGCTCGGATAACTCCTTGGCTTTTTCCTCCGGGAGAAAAACCTTTTTCTGAACCGTGTCCAGAATCATCCCTAGGAACAGCAGACGAGTTGTCGGCATTAACTGGGATTTTGGAATATTCAGAATCCACCCGTTCTGTTTTAGCACTTCTTGAGACAGTGCTAATCCCATCTCTAGCTGTTCTCTGGACCTCGCCCTTATTAGGAGATCGTCCAAGTATGGGATAATTAATACGCCTTTTCTTCGAAGAAGAATCATCATCTCGGCCATTACCTTTGTAAAGATCCGAGGTGCCGTGGACAATCCGAACGGCAGCGTCTGAAACTGATAGTGACAGTTTTGTACAACGAACCTGAGGTACCCCTGGTGTGAGGGGTAAATTGGAACGTGGAGATACGCATCCTTGATGTCCAAGGATACCATAAAGTCCCCCTCTTCCAGGTTCGCTATCACTGCTCTGAGTGACTCCATTTTGAACTTGAACTTCTTTATGTACAGGTTCAAGGACTTCAGATTTAGAATAGGCCTTACCGAGCCATCCGGCTTCGGTACCACAAAAAGAGTGGAATAATACCCCTTCCCTTGTTGCAGAAGAGGTACCTTGACTATCACCTGCTGAGAGTACAGCTTGTGAATGGCTTCCAACACCGTCTCCCTTTCGGAGGGGGACGTTGGTAAAGCAGACCTCAGGAAACGGCGAGGTGGATCTGTCTCTAATTCCAACCTGTATCCCTGAGATATTATCTGCAGGATCCAGGGATCTACTTGCGAGTGAGCCCACTGCGCGCTGTAATTTTTGAGACGACCGCCCACCGTCCCCGAGTCCGCTTGAGAAGCCCCAGCGTCATGCTGAGGCTTTTGTAGAAGCCGGGGAGGGCTTCTGATCCTGGGAAGGAGCTGCGTGTTGCTGTCTCTTCCCTCGACCTTTGCCTCGTGGCAAATATGAATAGCCCTTTGCTCTCTTATTTTTAAAGGAACGAAAGGGCTGCGGTTGAAAAGTCGGTGCCTTTTTCTGTTGGGGAGTGACTTGAGGTAGAAAGGTGGATTTCCCGGCTGTAGCCGTGGCCACCAAATCTGATAGACCGACTCCAAATAACTCCTCCCCCTTATACGGCAAAACTTCCATATGCCGTTTTGAATCCGCATCGCCTGTCCACTGTCGCGTCCATAAAGCTCTTCTGGCCGAAATGGACATAGCACTTACCCGTGATGCCAGTGTGCATATATCCCTCTGTGCATCACGCATATAAAGAAATGCATCCTTTATTTGTTCTAACGACAGTAAAATATTGTCCCTGTCCAGGGTATCAATATTTTCAATCAGGGATTCTGACCAAACTACCCCCGCACTGCCCATCCAGGCAGTTGCTACAGCTGGTCGTAGTATAACACCTGCATGTGTGTATATACTTTTTTGGATATTTTCCATCCTCCTATCTGATGGATCTTTAAGTGCGGCCGTCTCAGGAGAGGGTAACGCCACTTGTTTAGATAAGCGTGTTAGCGCCTTGTCCACCCTAGGAGGTGTTTCCCAGCGCTCCCTAACCTCTGGCGGGAAAGGGTATAATGCCAATAATTTCTTTGAAATTATCAGCTTTTTATCAGGGGCAACCCACGCTTCATTACACACGTCATTTAGTTCTTCTGATTCAGGAAAAACTATAGGTAGTTTTTTCATACCCCACATAATACCCTGTTTAGTGGTACCTGTAGTATCAGCTAAATGTAACGCCTCCTTCATTGCCAAAATCATATAACGTGTGGCCCTACTGGAAAATACGGTTGATTCGTCACCGTCACCACTGGAGTCATCGCCTGTGTCTGGGTCTGTGTCGACCGACTGAGGCAAAGGGCGTTTCACAGCCCCTGACGGTGTTTGAGTCGCCTGGACAGGCACTAATTGATTGTCCGGCCGTCTCATGTCGTCAAACGACTGCTTTAGCGTGTTGACACTATCCCGTAGTTCCATAAATAAAGGCATCCATTCTGGTGTCGACCCCCTAGGAGGTGACATCCCCATATTTGGCAATTGCTCCGCCTCCACACCAATATCGTCCTCATACATGTCGACACACACGTACCGACACACAGCAGACACACAGGGAATGCTCCTAATGAAGACAGGACCCACTAGCCCTTTGGGGAGACAGAGGGAGAGTTTGCCAGCACACACCAAAAGCGCTATATATATATCAGGGATAGCCTTATAATAAGTGCTCCCCTATAGCTGCTTTGTTATATAAAAATATCGCCATAAATTTGCCCCCCCTCTCTGTTTTACCCTGTTTCTGTAGTGCAGTGCAGGGGAGAGACCTGGGAGCCGTCCTGACCAGCGGAGCTGTGAGAGGAAATGGCGCCGTGTGCTGAGGAGATAGGCCCCGCCCCTTTTCCGGCGGGCTCGTCTCCCGCTATTTTGAGAAATCAGGCAGGGGTTAAATATCTCCATATAGCCTCTAGGGCTATATGTGAGGTATTTTTAGCCTTTATAGGTACTATTTTGCCTCCCAGGGCGCCCCCCTCCCAGCGCCCTGCACCCTCAGTGACTGCCGTGTGAAGTGTGCTGAGAGGAAAATGGCGCACAGCTGCAGTGCTGTGCGCTACCTTTAGAAGACTGCAGGAGTCTTCAGCCGCCGATTCTGGACCTCTTCTGTCTTCAGCATCTGCAAGGGGGCCGGCGGCGCGGCTCCGGTGACCATCCAGGCTGTACCTGTGATCGTCCCTCTGGAGCTTGATGTCCAGTAGCCAAGAAGCCAATCCATCCTGCACGCAGGTGAGTTGACTCCTTCTCCCCTCAGTCCCTCGCTGCAGTGATCCTGTTGCCAGCAGGAATCACTGTAACATAAAAAACCTAGCTAAACTTTCTCTAAGCAGCTCTTTAGGAGAGCCACCTAGATTGCACCCTTCTCGGCCGGGCACAAAAATCTAACTGGAGTCTGGAGGAGGGTCATAGGGGGAGGAGCCAGTGCACACCACCTGATCGGAAAAGCTTTACTTTTTGTGCCCTGTCTCCTGCGGAGCCGCTATTCCCCATGGTCCTTTCAGGAACCCCAGCATTCACTAGGACGATAGAGAAATTAACAATTCATACTAACAAGTAGAGAGAATTTTTAGTACTGTATACCCTTCCTCCGTAGAGCGAGATACAGGGAGACTCACCACACTTACATATCCAAACAAATATGCTTGCAAGACGCTGAGTGGATTCAGACGCTACTGGTGTACACTGCCGTTCGGATAACTGATGCAAGACACGGACGCTCACTGATGGACACGAACGCTCAGTGACCAACGCGTGTATGCAGACGCTAAGGCCTGCGACTCGGTCAAGGCGGATCTCTAGTGTACACAACCGCAGCGTCTAAGCTGCGACCGAGTACCCTCGTGGTAGCGTCTGAGATGGAAGTGAGGTCATTCAGTTCATGGACGGGAGACGCGCTGAAACTGGTCATGAACTTGGAGGAGGGACTGCCAGGAGAGCGTCTGATTCCCCCCGTTGACTTAAACTTTAAGGATCGCGGCCTCAACCTAGTCCTGGCGCCTATGATCCCTAGAGCGTAGTGCTGTCGCACTCGAGGTGTTCGGCGCACCAACACACTGTTTGTAGTCTCCACCAATACAGTGTAGCTGTGTCCGGACTCCCCTAGTAAGAGGAAATCCATAGACTTACCTTCCCCCCATGCTCCGGCCACAGCCTGGTTACGTCTGCTGGACCTGCTAGAACATCCGACACAGACGCCCGTCGAGACATCACTGTACCGTGAAGGTAAGCGTTGTTGCGACCCGGTGGGGAGTTGTTGGAGCGACTCTTTCCCGTATGCGTTTAAGACGCTGTTAGGAAAAGTCGCTCAAAAAAAACCATAGTAAGACTATAAAAATAATAAAAGCTTCAGGCTGCTTTATCTACAGCAGCCGTGTGACCATGGTCTGGCTCCTGCCGCACCAAACAAAAAACTGATTTGACTGAGTCAGTGGGCAGGATTATATGGTGAAGCCCCGATGCATCCTTGGAGGCCAGAAAGCTCGTGACTGTGTTGGTGCCATTTCCGCTGTCGCTCCGGCATATCCCAATGTTATCCTGTGGACCCAGCCAGAGAAAAGGATTTACGGGTAGGTACCAAAATCCTATTTTCTCTTACGTCCTAGAGGATGCATTAGTACCAGAGCTCCCAGAACGGGAGGGAGAGAGAGCGGAGGCTCCTGCAGAACTGATTGACTGAACTTCAGATCATCAGAGGCCAAAGTATCGAACTTGTAAAACTTTGCAAACGTGTTCGACCCAAACCAAGTTGCAGCTCGGCAGAGTTGCACTGCCGAGACACCCCGGGCAGCCGCCCAGGAAGACCCCACCTTGCGAGTAGAGTGGGCCTCAACAGATTTTGGACACGGCAGTCCTGCCATAGAATAAGCGTGCTGGATAGTGAACCTGATCCAGCGAGAGATAGCGTGCTTAGAAGCAGGACACCCTATTTTCTTGGGATCGTATAGGACAAACAGAGAGTCCGACTTTCTGTGACGAGAGGTTCTCTTCACATATCTTCAGAGCCCTTACTACATCCAAGGACTTTGATGTAATTGAGGAGTCAGTAGCCACTGGCACCACAATAGGTTGGTTGATATGAAATACTGACACAACCTTCGGAAGAAACTGCTGACGGGTCCGAAGCTCAGCTCTATCTTCGTGGAAGATCAAGTAAGGGCTTTTACAGGACAAAGCCCCCAGCTCGGACAAACGTCTAGCAGAAGATAATGCCAACAAAGTGACCGACTTCCATGTAAGAAATTTGACCTCTACCTCCTGTAGTGGTTCAAAACAATCTGACAGGAGAAACTGCATCACCACATTAAGGTCCCAAGGCGCCGTAGGCGGTACAAAGGGAGGTTGGATATGCAGAACTCCCTTCAAAAAGGTCTGAATCTCAGGGGGGGCAGCCAATTGTTTCTGAAAGAAAATGGATAGGGCTGAAATCTGGACCTTCACAGATCCCAACCTCAGACCCATATCCACTCCTGCTTGAAGGAAAAGGAAGAAACGTCCCAGTTGAAACTCCACCGTAGGAAACTTCTTGGACTCGCACCAAGAGACATATTTCTTCCAAATAAGATGGTAATGTTTAGACGTTACCCCTTTCCTAGCCTGTATAAGGGTAGGAATAACTTTCTTCGGAATGCCCTTCCAAGCAAGAATCAGGCGCTCAACTTCCATGCCGTCAAACGCAGCCGCGGTAAGTCTTGATAGGCGAACAGCCCCTGCTGCAGCAGGTCCTCCCGAAGAGGAAGATGCCTCGGCTCTTCTTGCAGTAGATTCAGAAGGTCCGCGTACCAAGCCCTTCTTGGCCAGTCTGGGGCAATGAGGATCGCTTGAACCCTTGTTCTCCTTATGAGCTTTAGGATTATTGGGATGAGTGGGAGTGGTGGAAACACGTACACTGACTGGAACACCCACGGAGACACCAGGGCGTCCACTGCCAATGCCTGTGGGTCCCTCGACCTGGAACAATAACATTGAAGCTTCTTGTTGAGACGAGAGGCCATCATGTCTATTTGGGGTAAACCCCAAAGATCTGTTATTTCCTTGAACACCTCCGGATGGAGACTCCACTCCCCTGGATGGAGATCGTGTCTGCTGAGAAAGTCTGCTTCCCAGTTGTCTACTCCTGGAATGAAGATGGCTGACAGCGCTAACGCATGCTTTTCTGTCCAGAGGAGTATTCTTTTCACCTCTGACATTGCCGCTCTGCTCTTTGTTCCGCCTTGTCGGTTTATGTAAGCCACTGTTGTTACGTTGTCCGACTGCACTTGAATGGCCCGATTTCTCAGAAGAGGGGCCGCCTGAAGAAGACAGTTGTAGACGGCTCTCAGTTCCAGGACGTTGATGGGCAGGCCGGCTTCCAGGCTTGACCACTGTCCTTGGAAGGTTACTCCTTGAGTGACTGCACCCCAGCCCCGAAGGCTAGCATCCGTGGTTAGAAGGACCCAGTCCTGAATCCCGAACCTGCGGCCCTCCAGAAGGTGAGGCAATTGGAGCCACCAGAGGAGTGAAATCCTGGCCTTTGGCGACAGACGAATTCTCTTGTGCATGTGGAAGTGAGATCCCGACCACTTGTCCAGGAGATCCAGTTGGAAGGTCCGAGCGTGGAACCTCACGTACTGGAGAGCCTCGTAAGAGGCCACCATCTTTCCCAATAGGCGAATGCATTGATAAACCGATACCCGGGGTGGCTTCAGGACATCCTGGACCATAGCTTGTATCACAAACGCCTTTTTCTGCGGAAGAAACACCCTCTGCACTTCCGTATCCATGATCATTCCCAGAAATGACAACCTCTGGGTTGGTTCCAAATGTGACTTTGTAAGGTTCAGAATCCAACCGTGACTCTGTAGCAGTCGCGTTGTGAGAACAATGGACTGCAGCAGCGTCTCCTTGGATGATGCCTTTATCAGCAGATCGTCCAGATATGGAATGATGTTCACACCCTGCTTGCGGAGGAGAATCATCATTTCCGCCATCACCTTGGTAAATACCCTCGGTGCTGTGGAGAGGCCGAATGGCAGGGCCTGGAACTGAAAATGACAGTCCAGCAATGCGAAACGGAGATAAGCCTGATGCGGCAGCCAGATCAGAATGTGGAGGTACGCATCCTTGATATCCAGTGATTCCCTTCTTTCAGACCTGATATCACCGCCCTGAGAGACTATCTTGAACTCCTTTAGAAAGGGGTTCAATGATTTTAGGTAAAGAATGGGCCTGACCGAACCATCCGGTTTCGGTACCACGAAAAGGTTCGAATAGTAACCTTTGTTCAGCATGTGAGGTGGCACTGGCACAATGACCTGTGCTGTCGGTAAGCCTGACTTGAAAAAGCGATGAGGAGGGAGACTTTGAAATTCCAGCCTGTATCGCTGAGACACAATATCTACCACCCAGGGATCCAGGCCGGGCGAGTCTCGCTCCCACTGGCCCCACCACCGGGGCGTGCAGTCCACCGTCATGCGGAGGACTTTGGCATACCCGAAGCAGGTTTTGTTCCTGGGACCCTGCAGCGGCAGGTTTCTTGGACTTAACCCAAAAACCCCTAAATAAGGTATTGGATGTTCTGGCCTTTCTAGGCTGGTTAGGCCGAAAGGACTGCGGTGCAGCTGAAGAGAAAGATTTCTTCGGAGCAGGTGCTGCTGAGGGAAGAAACGGAGACTTACCCACTGTAGCGGTGGATATCCACGCGTCTAAAGCTTTCCCAAAGAAAGCCTGACCTGTATAGGGTAGGGACTCCACACTTCTTCTGGATTCCGCGTCGGCCGACCACTGGCGCAGCCACAGTCCCCGACGAGCTGGAACAGACATGGAAGAAATTCCCGCAGCCATGGAACCCAGGTCTTTCATGGATTCTACCATAAAACCTTCTGAATCATGAATGTTGCGTAAATACAATGCAACGTCATCCCTATCCATCGTATCCAAATCCTCAAGTAAGGTAGCCGATCACTTCACTATTGCCTTTGCAATCCATGCACTAGCAATAGTGGGACGTAATATGGCCCCAGAAACAGTGTACATTGATTTAAGCGTGTTATCAATCTTTCAATCTGCCGGCTCCTTTAAGGCGGTAGATCCCGGAACAAGCAAAAACACCTTCTTTGAGAGTCTGGACACAGATGCGTCAACAATCGGAGGGTTTTCCCATTTTTTCCTATCCTCCTCAAGTAAAAGAAAAGCCACCTGGACCCTTTTAGGGATCTGGAATTTTTTCTCAGGGTTTTCCCATGCTTTATCAAATATAGCATTCAACTCCTTTGACGCAGGGAAGGTTAGTGAGGCTTTCTGGTTTTCAGTGAAAAAAGCCTCCTCAACCTGCTCAGGTGTGGTATCATTAACATTTAACACATCCCTGATAGCCTCTATCAACAACTGCACCCCCTTTGCAAGAGGTGCGGACCCCCATAACACATCCCCATCACCATCTGTAGTGTCAGAATCGGTGTCTGTGTCATCTTGTGTGACATGCAGAAGCGCACGTTTGTGAGGGAATATAGCGGGGCGACCTGAGGTACCAGAATCGGGCCATACTGCCATAGAACTCTGTAATACCTGGGTTGCAGATTCATTACTTGCAACCCTGTCAGAAATCTGAGAAATCCAAGATTTGATAGAGGAAAACCACTCTGGTTCCCTTGCTGGTATCTGTGCTAAACCAGTGCTATCCTGATTACATGGAATGGGATCATCCTGGGAGGATAAATCCTCTGCAGCATGTGACACAGTGTCCCTGGACATAGCTAAAGGAGACCACCAAACACTCCACATACACACAGGTGGGGGCAGGCAGAGTTTCCCCCCAAGAAAGGCAAGAGAGACACAAAGATCGGAGCCAACCGCGCTTTCAGTAAAAGGAGACCCCTTACCTGCGCAGACTGTGTCCCTTAAAAGGAGACACAGTCGTTTTACAGCCTCCCCTCCCTTCTACAACCCCCTGGTACCGTGTACTGACAGTTGGAGTTGCTGTGGAGGGACCTGTTATTCCACCCAGCGCTGTGCAGGCAGGAAAATGGTGCTGGAACGCTGCTGGGTCCGCTTTGAGAAGCTCCGCCCCCTTAATGGCACTGTCTTCCCGCTCTTCAAATATTATACTGGTCTGAGGAGAACTTGCTGGCTGAAATCCGCAGACCCCGACAGACTTGCTGACCAGTGTGGGGGTGAGCGCTGGCCCAGGGCGCCCATCATAGCGCCGCACTATGAGCCTCTGAACCTTCACAGGAGCGCCATTAGTACTGCGCTCCCTCCTCGTTACTGCCATCTTCACACCGGCCCCCCGCTTGCTAGGGGGTTCGGTGACTCACTCACCACTCTTCAGCATCTGTAAGGGGTTGCGGCATGCTGCTGGGGCGAGCGATCCCCTGTGGCGGAGACCGATCCGACCCCTCTGGAGCTCAGTGTCCAGTCAGCGGCTCAGACCCTGCAGGGCGGATACTGCTCCTCCCCTTAGTCCCATGCTGCAGGCAGGCTGTTGCCAACAGCCTCCTGTAAAAAAATAAAATCTAAAAACAACTTACTACAAAAGCTCAGGAGAGCTCCCCTAGCTGTGACCGGCTCCTCCGGGCACATTTTCTAAACTGAGTCTGGTAGGAGGGGCATAGAGGGAGGAGCCAGCCCACACTCACTCTTAAAGTGCCAATGGCTTCTGGTGGACCAGTCTATACCCCATGGTACTAAATGGAACCCCAGTATCCTCTAGGACGTAAGAGAAAGCATATATTGAGAATAGTGAGGGTCAGTGGCAGAACTAATTCTATTTTCGGGTGGGGCTGGGGAGGTAGCTATGTGTGTGCAAGCTGGAGATAAGGGGAGTCAGGTAATGCAGGGCCACTATCTCATAATGTGTTGAGCATTTTTATTATTAATTTTATCTATAAGGCGTCACAAAGTATAGCATGTTCTATTTGCCTTTCAGTTCTGGAAAGTACCGGCATCACTGCTAAGGGGACCGCTGAAGCTGAATTATGTCACAGAGGGGGGCATCATGAGGTCACCAAGAGATAACATGGGGGTGAGGTGAAAGTAACACAAGGGCAAGACTACATGCATGCTTTAGTCCAGATTGTAATGTGGGCCATACATCTAAGGCCTAATTCCGTTTGCAGATGGGATCCAACGATGACCACCGATGCCCCTGGGAATCCGTAAAATACTGCACAATTAAAATATCCAACTTGCTGATTCCAATAATTTTTTTGGGTCTGAACTGGTGAATGGAGAATTTCCAGCATAGTAGATTTCCCCGATCCCCCAACCCAGTCATCTGCAGAATGGGAAATTGTTGTGATACCTGTCTGATTTATGGGCCCCTTTAGTTTCTAGAGTCTGAACTGCACAAGGTGTCTAAGTTAAATGTGAAGACTTAGGGCCTAATTCAGATCTGATTGCAGCAGCAAATTTGTTAGCTAATGGGCAAAACCATATGCACTGCAGGTAGGGCAGATGTAACATGTGCAGAGTGAGTCAGATTTTGGTGGGTTATATTGTTTCTGTGCAGGGTAAATACTGGCTGCTTTATTTTTACACTGCAATTTACATTTCAGTTTGAACACACCCCACCCAAATCTAATTCTCTCTGCACATGTTATATCTGCCCCTCCTGCAGTGCACATTGTTTTGCCCATTAGCTAACACATTTGCTGCTGCGATCAGGTCTGAATTAGGCCCTTAGTTTGCACAAATACACCTATATTTACGCCAAGGCACATATGTTTGAGCATAAATATGGTCACATTTGCAGACGTTCACACAGTTAGATGGAGGAGGTTGGGTGACATGAAGGCGTTCTTACTACAGCACAGAAGTAACTACTTGTCCAGAGCAGTCCAGAAATGAGATTTAATTTATTAAAGAGCAAGATTATTTTATGTGATAAAAAAGGCACATGAAGAGGGTAAATAACCATTTGCAGTCTGCAATAGGATTTGACAGAGCTGGGGTCTGGTTTTATACTTTTTTTTTTTTAGTATCATATTTTAAGTTCAGAAAATGAAACAAAAAATCACTACATTATATGAGGAACATACATTACAATTTTAACATAAGATAGCAAAATAATGGGAACAATGGCCCTCATTCCGAGTTGTTCACTCGCTAGCTGCTTTTAGCAGCATTGCAAACGCTAGGCCGCCGCCCTCTGGGAGTGTATTTTAGCTTAGAGGAATACCGAACGATAGATTAGCAGAACTGCTACTAAATAATTCCCTGCAGTTTCTGAGTAGCTCCAGACCTACTCCTAGACTGCGATCACCTCAGTCCGTTCAGTTCCTGGTTTGACGTCACAAACACGCCCTGCGTTCGGCCAGCCACTCCCCCGTTTCTCCAGCCACTCCTGCGTTTTTACCTGGCACGCCTGCGTTTTTTAGCACACTCCCTGAAAACGGCCAGTTTCCGCCCAGAAACACCCACTTCCTGTCAATCATACTACGATCACTTGAGCGATGAAAAAAACGTCGCTCGAGCTTGTGTAAATCTACAGTTTTGTGCGAAAGTACTTAGCGCATGCGCACTGCTTACCATGCGCATGCTTGCCATTTTTTCACTTGATCGCTGCACTGCGAAAATCGGCAGCGAGCAAACAACGCGGAATGACCACCAATGTGTCATAAATAATGCAGATTTGGAATGCCAAACAAAGTACTGAATAACTGTGCATACACACTTGCATATACTCTGAAATTAAGCAGAAGAAAGGAGAGATTGGAATAAAAGCAGCATAACATCCACCACATAATTCTCAACTGGGACTTGACAGTCTGGGCTTGTTTCCATGTTAATAGGAAGATTTCAGGAATGGGGTCTCTACCTGCTATAGCAACAATAAGCCCAGTGACAGACACTGCCATTCTTAAAATGAAATTCCCGACCTGTCCTGTTGTAACAAACAATATTGGTATTTCTGGAGTTACAAAATGTCCGTAAAAATCCTTCCTTAAAATATCAAAACACACAATTTTCAGATAAACCTTAAAGTGCATACACACTGGGCTATTTTCCCTGTGCCAGCGATGTCCATGGGGAAGTGAAGAACTTTCCACAGTAGGAGACTGTGGAAAGTGCTTCACTCAGCTGTACAAACAGCCCGATGAACGGCGGCGGCTAGGGATGATGCGGGAGCGCGCATCAGCGCTCACTGCTCATCGCCCGGCCATAAACGCTGGCCGAGTTTGAGCTCAAAGTAGTTCAAAACGCCAAAAGTGTGCTACTTTGAGCTCAAAATCGCCCAGTGTGTATGGGCCTTTATTGTCCAACATGTAGTCAAAATGGAAACTTAAATGTTTATTTCTTTATTCTTGCTTGACTTGTCGTAGTCCAAATCAAACCCCCCTGTGAAACCACTTTGATGGATAAAGCAGGAAGGAATTAAAAAAACAAAAACCTTTTTTTCTATCAAAACGTTTATTTCAAGGTTGACAAAGTCCGAAAAAACAAACACATGACAAGCAAATACAAACAACTTAGCCACAGGAACTAAATGCCAAATGGCATGTACAGCGAAATGTAAAACTGCTCATGAACAAAAAGGATGTAAACTAGAGTTTTGCCAAAGTGTTGGGGGACAATGGAGCAAAGGGGAAGGAAAAGGAGGGATACGTTCAGGAAAGATTCACAACATTATTGAAGCTTTATGCAATGAGGGAGGGAGGGTTAGGCATTAGGGCGGTTAGTGTTAGGCACTGGGGGGGCGTTAGCCATAGCTAACATCCCCTGAAGGGTTAGCTATAGCTGCCACCCCTGAAGGGTTAGGGTAAGGGAAGAATACAGTGTCGGGATGCTGTTGTCAGTCATACCTAACATGGCAGCAAAGACAGATTTATTAGCATTAATTCATATAAAGACACCATATTAAGCAACACTCTACAGAATATATTAATGGAGTTTACATACTAAATTCACTACCCCACTGACATGTTGGTTGGAGGCAAACACACTGAAGCCACAGCATTTTATTTTACTTTAAGACTGTCAGCCTCTCATTTACTTATGATATCTACAGATCAAATCTATAAACCAGGAGAGTACGTTTATCACAGTAAAATTTGGAAACCAAGAAATCCAAGGTGCTTGTACTAAGGGCTAGATAATATAGATAATAAGTATGATCACCTCTGTGAACTGTAGAAACTGAGTAGTAATATATTTATCATTATGCTGCAATAGAACATACAGTGATAAGAGGATTCAGCTGGAACATGTACAGCTGTTACACTTCTTAAAACACCATTGATGGCTACAACTGGCGAGAGCCACTGTCGGTGAGAACTTTTAACAAATAGGAATAAAGATAGGGCATTAAAAGCTTTCCTAAACCGATATCTTAAATCAATTTATATTTCATGGGACACATTCAACAGCCTTGATAGCAGATATACAGGTTGAGTATCCCATATCCAAATATCCGAAATACGGAATATTCCGAAATACGGGCTTTTTTGAGTGAGAGTGAGATAGTGAAACTTTTGTTTTTTGATGGCACAATGTACACAAACTTTGTTTAATACACACAGTTATTAAAAATATTGTATTAAATGACCTTCAGACTGTGTATATAAGGTGTATATGAAACATAAATAAATTGTGTGAATGTAGACACACTTTGTTTAATGCACAAAGTTATAAAAAATATTGGCTAAAATGACCTTCAGGCTGTGTGTATAGGGTGTATATTAAACATAAATGCATCCTGTGCTTAGACTTAGGTCCCATCACCATGATATCTCATTATGGTATGCAATTATTCCAAAATACGGAAAAATCCTATATCCAAAATACCTCTGGTCCCAAGCATTTTGGATAAGGGATACTCAACCTGTATTAGAATTTGCTTACAAGTAGCAAAACAGATGATGACAGCCTGAAAGGTGAGAAATGTAGATGCTGAACAGCGTCATAATACTAAAATAAAGAAACATTTTATATATTAGTTATAGGGCATTTTCATGTTTCATGTGCATTCTAAACAAAATACACAAGCACAATGAATCTGATTGGTCAGGAGAAGTTCCATGAATGAATCACAAGTTGTACAGCTAAAGTCTATTGTTTTTGGACATTTTTAGTCTAGATGATTTATTGTCATACATCACTATTCATTGTTTTGTTGCAGGTTTTTGTACTCGCTGTAAGTCAGCAGGAACACTAGCTGACAGCACGAGCAGTCACGGTTTATTGCTTGCATACGTACTCAGTCAAAAGAGCAAAATACTTCATTTCGACTGTGTGATAAATCTCCTCTCATGCAACTGCAGCCTTAAGTGGTGGGAAAAAATGCTGAAGCAAAACTCATTAAAAGTAATCAAAGAAGAATTCAGACCATGTGTTAAAATAAAGTGTACCAGTTACACTATGTGCTTTCTTAACAACAAACAGCTCCACATGGAAGTGAGCAGTGTTAATGGATTTTTGTCTTAATTTCCCCCACAAGCTGCAAATATGCTTGAAGGTATCAAAATGTAATAATCAACTTTTTATAGTGCCAGATACTACAGTTATGCGCTTCCATAACCCATCTCCATAAGGCAGAGGTTATGGAAACAGGAGTTTAATCTGGACGATCAAAATATTATATTGTTATACTAAGAGGAAAAAGGTGCAAGCGCTCAATTCAAAGCACATTTGAAATCAAGGATATGATTTATTGAAAGATTGTTGCGATTAAATAAACATTTTAATAATTATTTCTTTTTAATGGACTATTATCACTCTTAAAAGTGAATTTACTGATGAACATTTGGATCTATTATTTTTGTGTGTTTTAACACCTGCCTAGTTTATGTGTCTGTAAATTTTTAACGCTCCCCTTCCATTTCTGTCGCATGATTCATTGTGAAGTGGTCCATCACAGAATCCACAAGTCCATAAAAATAAAACTGCACTATTACTTTTGTCCCATATGAGATGGAACAGGCAATGGACTTCAGGCCTGTTCTCAAAGGAGTACATGTAAACATATGTATTGGTACTGCAACAGAAAATTGTTTTTTTTTACATTGAGTGAATAAGACTATGCCAATATTATTACCATTGGTGGTAAGAAGTGTTTGGGAGAGCAAGATAATGCGGGTGGGTCACTGGGGAAGGGGCGAAGCCAACATGAAAGTATTCAATAAGCACTGTGTTATTTGGCTCCCCCCTCTCCTGACTGACCTGGAAATCGATGCATTTCGCCGCTAGGGGCCAAATAATATGGTGCCTGATGCCGTCCCCATACTGAACAGGATCTATTTAACGGACAAAAGATGTTGCCTTCTGAACTGGTCAGACGGAGATTTGTTTACAGATTAACTGAAGAAGCAGCATTCTAACAATGCGGTCTTGTTTCTCAAATTATATAACAATGTAGACACTTGAATTGGGAGTTTAGTTACTGGTCAAACAGTGTAGCACTTCTTACTGGTTTATTGGGATATGTTGTATATGTTTACTGGTGTCTATTCAGTAATACAGTGGCGCTGGAAAGTTTGTGAACCCTTCAAAATGTTCTATATTTCTGCTGAAATTTGGCCTAAAACTACCTCAGATTTCCACAAAAGTAGATAAAGAGAACCAAATCAAACAAATGGGACATGCTTATTTTTTGATTGAGGAAAATGATCCAATATCATATATCTGTGAGTGGAAAAATTATGTGAACCTTTATTCTTAACAGCTATTTTGAAGGAGAAATAAGAGTCAGGTACTTTCAATCTATGGGATGACAATCAGGTGCGAGTGGACAACTTGTCTTTTAAAAAAAAACAGGGATTTATCACAGTCTGATGTTCACAACCCATGTTTGTGAAAGTGTATCATGCCACAAACAAAGGAGATTTCTGAGGACCTCAGAAGACCTCAGAAGACTTCTTGATAATTAGACTGGAAAAGGTCACAAAACCATCTCTAAAGAGTTTGGGCTCCAGCATAAATACCTCACACCATCTGTGAAACACAGTGGTGGTGGCGGTATCATAGTTTGGGCCTGTTTTGCTGCATCAGGCCCAGGATGACTTGCCTGTATTGATGAGACAATGAATTCTGAATTATACCAGAATATTATAAAGGAAAATGAAGGACATCTGTACATGAGCTGCATCTCAAGAGAACGTGGGTCATGCAGAAAGCCAATGACCCAAAGCACACAAGTCATTCGACCAAGAATGGTTAAAGAAGAATACATTTTTGGAATGACCAAGTTAAACTCCTGACTTTACTCCAATCAAAATGATGTGGAAGGACCTGAAGCAAGCAGTTCATAAGATAAAAACCACCAACACAACTGAGATAGAAGCTGTTTTGTACAGCAGAATGGGGGAATTTACAGGAACTGGAGGCTTTTGCCAAGAAGAATGGGCAGCTTTACCATCTGAGAAAATAAAGAGCCTCATCCACAACTACCACAAAAGAATTCAAGCTGTTAGTGATGTTAAAGGGGGCAATACACAGTATTAAGAACTGGGGTATGTAAACTTTTGATCAGGGTCATTTGGGTAGTTTCTGTTGTCATTATGATTTAAAAAGAGTAAACACAGTTGTTTGACAATAAATGGCAGCACCCAACCACTAACCATGAGTGAAAGAAAAGTTTGTGAGTTATCATTCATATTCTCTGACAAATGGCCAAAAAAAAATAATCACAAATTCTGCTAGGGTAAGTAAACTTAAGAGCACAACTGTATATACACATATATATATATACACATATATATATATAGCAATATTCAGTACTTTACTCATAGCATATACATGTCTTAACAGTCCTCATGCTTCTTCAAGATCCACCCCAAAGAGGGTGGATTTTTTTTTTTAGAAGGTCGCGTGCATTTGCCCTCATGACACTTGTGAGTCTATTGGAGACCAAGACAACATCATCACTCATATCATATCACACCGTGCCTACAACACATATTTATAAACATACATATAAGCCTATGTTATTGTGTCTTGACTTTTTTTAATGCAAATTAATGGCTAGGGCAAATAATATGAAAAAAGCACAGTTGTAGGGCTGTAACTAGGGTGGTGTGAAGTGTGTCACTGCACACAGCACTGCAGAGTAGCTATTGGCGGCACTTGTTAATTATCTGTTTTAATTACTTTCACTTGTAGCTTCCCTCCTACTTGAAGACCAGCATCTCCTGATTGCCCCTGTCTTTCCCAACCCATTCCATCGCTAATACCTATACAACAGTCATAAACTTAATTTGAGAGTTTTGTTATTCAGTCACATTGTCCTTTATAACATTGCAAGATGCGGACATACCTGAGATTCAAACCCATTGCCTGTGGCATTGCAGTCAGATACTATCCATGAGATATCTGACCCTACATAGAAAGCTAGATAATTCTAAATATTTGAAGTTCACCTTGAACTTCATGAAAAAATGATCAGCATTGCAGCTAAGCAGATCTATGTAGTATGTGGCTGCAAGAGATTGGATGTGTAGCTGCACACTACATAGATCTGCTCAATTACAATGATGAATAATGTTTACAAAGTACAAGTAGCTTCACATAGTTAGAAATCTCAAAGTGTTTATGCAGGATCAAATAGCTCCATGAGTAGGGTGTTTAACTTGAATGCAACAGATTATGGGTTTGAATCCCAAGTATGGCAATATACTGAAATGTGTTATTTAATAAAGGATATTGTAACTGAATAACAAAGAGTTCTGAAGCTAAGTGCATGGATGTAGTATAAAGAGGATTTGTGTCCAAATCCATTTTCTTGCAGCGTTCTATAAATGTGTGTGTATAATACTGTATGTATACACACACATACATATATAATTTGGTATGGGATATCATAGCATGAGCTTTCTCTGGGATCAGTTTTGTCACGGGCAATTCTGTTTCTGGCACAGGGAACCAAAAAGTCTAGCTACAGCTCTGCACCATTGTTATACTAATGCCACTGAAACATGATATAACTCTGAACTACAGTACTTAACACAGAGGTTCCCAAACGCGGTCCTCAAGGCAACCCAACAGTCCAGGTTTTAGGTATATCCATGGCTCAGCAGACGGATAAATCAAATTGACTAAGGTGCTAATTAAGTCACCTGTGGTCAAGCATGGATAACATTTAAAACCAGGACCGTTGGGGTGCCTTGAGGACCGCGTTTGGGAACCTCTGACTTAACATCTAAAAATATATCATCTAAATAGGTTTGATAAGTTCTCATACAGCTGTAAAACAATCAAAACGATCACTATATTATATACAAATCACATCCACCTAATGAACATTTACAACAGTTATACCCCTTTTCCACTAGCTCTTTTAAACACGGGTAAATGCGCGGGGGCGCGCATTTATCCGTGTTTTTCCCTAGTGGAAACAGGTCCCCCGGCAAATTCCCGGATCAAGTGATCCGGGAATACTACCCTGGTAGCTAGCCGGGTTGAACACGTGTTCAACCCGGCTAGCTGTCTAGTGTGAACGGGAGCCGTGTCGAGGCGACAAGGCTCCCATTCACAGTGCATAGGGAGGGCGGCGCTGGGAGATCAGCGCTGGGAGATCATGTGATCTCCCAGCGCCGCCCCTGCCGCCTTACTAGCGCGTTACCAACCCGGCAATTGCCGGGTTGGTGAGCGCTGTCTGCAGGGGGCTGTAGCACGGGTCGCAGCCGTGTCAGACGACACGGCTGCGATCCATGCTACGCTAGTGGAAAAGGGGTATTAGTTTATTCTTTTACTCAATAATTTATTCAATATGATTTTCATAACTCTAGGAGTTAAATTCTTACCAAAAATACACTCCTGGTCATAAATGATCCAATAAAGCGATAAGTGATTTATTTTACATTTGGAACATTCACATTTTTTGGTCGGAAGGTGAACTTGGCAGTGAGTAGTTATCTATCCTGGGTAAACTGCACACAAATGGATTATAAAACTACAGCAGGGACAATATTCTTATACACGCACTATTCGCTTTTATTCATGAAATCAATATAACAAGTTTGTTTTACTGTGGTCTAAGTATTTTTAAAAATAAATAAATCAAAACAATAAAAAAGTATGTCCATGCCATGTCACCTTTGTATTAAAAAAATAAAAGGAAGGGGGTGCTGGTGCTTAGAATTTCAGGATCACCAGTACTTTAAACCTATCAGTGTCATAATTGCCTGTATGTGGAATAAAGTGTTGTTTGTGTATGCACTGTCTGTATATTTATTTTTTATTCTGGAAGGTGTGTTCACTTTATTTCATGATGGACATTTTTTAGTTCATTAAATTGCATTTAAAAACAAAAACCTGATAAAGTAAAATGTTTAGATATGAACTATGAAGGAAAAATACAATGTTCAATATTAACCTGACAATAAAATGCAGCTCTACTATATGGTAGTCTTTCCAGACAGCTGAAGCTTTTCCCAGAGAGGGAGGTACATCCTAGCTGAACTCTACGTTTCACTACAAACAAAGCTGCCCAGCATTTCTGCAGTAATTTCTAAAATAATCACATTTGCATACCTTGCATCATAGCATGATTTGTCCACGTGAAAACGTGCACCCTTCATCTGGATTTGTTAGTAACTGTAAAGAGCCCCATACACTAGAACGATAATGCCCGATTTCATCCGATTTCGGGCATTTTGGAGGTGTTTCTGATCCGATGCGCGTTCCCATGAGCATCGGATCGGATCCCCTGGATTGAATGTGCTGCACTAACAATCATGTTCGACCCGCAGGCATGGCTGGGATCGCATACGATACATCGTATGCAAAAGGACCGCATACGATGTACCGTATGCGATCCTGCCGCCCGGGAAGCTTCTGGGCAGTTCAAGGGAAATCGCCTCCGTCTTCAGCCTCAGACATATCGTTGTAGTGTATGGGGCCCTTAAGCAACACCATACAAATACATCTCAAGGCGGAAACATTTCTCTCTGAGTGTTGCCGCTATTTAACGCCCACCTGGGCAACCCACAAAGTTTCTGGAAGATTTTTCTGCTTGGCTCCCTCACCTTTTATCCTCTGACATCTCCACCATCATTATGGGCGATTTCAATATCTCTATTGACAGTCCTCAATCTCTCCATGGCTCCAAACTACTCTAATCTCCTCTCTTGGCCTCTCCCAATGGACTGCTTGTATTCCCCAGACTATGCTCTGTATCTGAACTCACTAACACTCGTTTCCTCTCTCAGATCACAACCTTATCACCTGCATGCTATCCTCCATTACTTCAAACTCAATGTCCCTGAAGTCTACCAAGCCTCCTCTAACCCGCAGAAATATTAATGCTATTAATTTTCAACAACTATCTAGCTCTCTGCTCTCACCAATTTCTACATTCACCTCTCCTGAGACTGCTGTATCACACCTTAACCAAACTCTAGAAACAGCACTTGATGAAGTGACTCCGGCTACCCATTACACTCCACTTAGACTTAGATGTCAACTGTGGCACTCTAAATACACAAGACACCTGCAAAACTCTCACATAAAGTAGAACACCAGTGGCGTAAATCTCGTAGTTCAAGTGATTTTCTCACATATAAGACCGTGTATCACTCTAATCGTAGTGCTCTGGACACTGCCAAACAAACATTTTTTCAATCTCTCATATCTGCTCAAGCCTCTAACCCCAAGCGACTTTTTAATACATTTAAATCACTTCTTGTCCCTACCTCACCCAACCCACCAGTCGCTATCAATGCGCAAGATCTTACGTCCTATTTCAATGACAAGATCTTACGTCCTATTTCAAGGACAAGATTGATAAGATCCGAAATGAAATGGTATGCTCTGCCACAGCCAGTGACCTGCTCAATTCCCTTCCTAAACCCTCTAACACATTCTCTTCATTTGATCCCACAAATAAAAATGAAGTATCTGCATTCTTTTCATCTACTACCTCTCCTCTTGATTCTATACCTTCACAAATTAGTAAAGCTCTGTCTGCTGTGCTCATCCCAACCTTACCTAACATCAGGAATCTCTCTTTTGTCTACTGGTCTCTTTCTTTCTCTGTACAAGCATGCAGTGATTACTCCCATTCTGAAAAACAAAATTCTGGCCCAAACTCTCTCTCAAACTACGTCCCATCTCTCAGCTCCCATCCCCCCCCCCCCCCCCCCCAAGCTACTTGAGAAACTTGCCTACACTCGCCTCACACACTTTCTTAACTCAAACAGCTTACTGGACCCACTTCAGTCAGGATTTCGTGCCCAACACTCCACAGAGAAGTAGTGAAAGATCTGGTCACTGCTAAATCTAAAGGCCATTACTCACTACTTATTCTCCTTGATCTCTCTGCTGCTTTTGACACTGTTGACCACTATCTTCTCATACAAACACACTACAATCCCCAGGGATTCAGGACACAGCCCTTTCTTGGTTCTCATCCTACTTATCTAATCGCTCCTTCAGTGTTCGTTTCTCTGATTCCACCTCCTCTTCGCTACCTCTCTCAGTTGGAGTACTGCAAGGCTCAGTCTTAGGTCCTCTGCTTTTCTCTATCTATACTACATCTCTTGGCAAACTAATCAGCTCTTTCGGAATTCAGTAACATCTGTATGCAAATGATACTCAAATCTACCTATACTTCCCAGATTGGTCACCATCTGTATTGGGCTGTGTCACTGAATGCCTTTCTGCCACTTCATCTTGGAGGACATCTCGCCACCTCAAACTTAATATTTCCAAAACAGAATTAATTATATTTTCACCAGCCAATAGTAGTTCCCAACCTGATATCTCTACCACTGTTGATAACTCAGCAATCATCCCTACCCCACAAGCTGATTGCCTAGGTGTCATTCTTGACTCTGAACGGTCCTTTGCTCCCCAAATTCAATCTGTCTCAAAATCATGTTCCATACATCTAAGAAACATATCCAAAATACGAACATACCTTACACAAGACACTGCTAAAACTCTGATCCATGCTTTCATTATCTCCCTCATTGATTATGTAATAGTCTTCTGACTGGTCTTCCCAAACATAGGCTCTCACCACTAGAATCCATGTTGAATGCAGCTGCGAGGCTAATCTTTCTTGCTAGACGTTCATCACCTGCAGATCTGCTCTGTCAGTCCCTCTATTGCTAACCGGTATTCTACCGTATTAAATATAAAATACTTTTACTTACATACAAGGCTATTAACCAAACTCTACCATCATACATCTCCTCACTCATCTCAAGATATCTTCCTAACTGGCATCTTCGCTCCGCACAAGAGCTGCATCGCTCATCCACACGTATTACTTGTTCCCACTCAAAATTACAGGACTTTATCCGGACTTCACCCACTCTGTGGAATGCCCTCCCACGCACAATAAGACTCACATCTAGTCTCCAAACCTTTCAACGTTCCCTGAAAACTCACCTCTTCAGACAGGCCATATAACGTTCAATGATTCCCTATCTAATTACATCCTCTCTGTACAGTACACCTAACCTCAAATATGTTGTCTTTCTTTACTCTCTCACCCTCCTGACACTCTGCCAACATTGCTGGGTGATCATATCATACAACCCATTAAGAACCTAGCAATCTGGTGGACCATTATGAAATAGGTAGCATATATCCTTGTGTATCAATGCCTATTTCTCTATAGATTGTAAGCTTGCGAGCAGGGCCTTCCTACCTCCTATGTCTGTCTGTTTTTACCCAGTTTTGTTCTATTACTATTGTTCTAATTGTAATGCGCAACGGAATATGCTGCGCTATAAAAGAAACTTAAATAAACAATAAACATGATCCATTGCAAACTATCATACTGAAAAATGGTTGCGCCACCTTAGATTTAGCATTTTTCCAACACCTTGGCTGCAAAAAGGTTTTGTAAATGGGTACTGAGAATTATGATGAGACAATTACTTAATCCTAAAGGCGGAATCCAAATAGCCACGGTCATTTACAGCAGCTAATATATTCACCTGGGGGCTATCCAATTAGCCTCGATACCCAGCACTTATTGGGGAGTATGCTTTGTGTGTCTGAAAACCTTCAGAGGCGCGATAACACATGGTTCCAGAAACTTATCCCAGATTCCATGTGTTACTAGCCAAAAACAGGACATTTTTTGGATGATAAAAATGGGTTAGAATTGGATAGGCCAAGAATAAAAAATAATAATAATAATAATAATAATAATAATAAAAAATAAAAAAATCGGGCTTGAATCATGATAATAGCCTATGTTTATCAGCCGAAAAATTAGTGCATTTAATTTGATACCCAACTAAGGCTGGTGTAACAAATGCATTTTTGAGGGCTGTAATATTTCAACAATTCAGTTGCTTACATGAGACAGAGAGACAACATTTTTTATTGAAAACCGTGTCTCACTAAAGATGACCACATATAGGGCCTGATTCAGAATTGGAAACAAGATCCATAATGGTATCTGATCCAGTATGAATTTCTCTGGATGTCAGATAAGAATCCATCAAGGCTGCACCTTTTTTACCTTTTGGTAACCTCAATCCTATTTGATCCTTAGTTCTTTGTAAGGATATTCTTATGTATATCCCAAGCATATTTACATTTCTATACTGTCTTAGCCTATACCACCTCTGATGGGAGGCTACTCCACCTATCCACTACCCTTTCTCTAAAGTCATTTTTTCTTAAGTTTCCTTGCTAAAAGTATGAATACCCATTCGCTCTCTGTCACTATATATATATATATATATATATATATATATATACACATATATATATATATATATATATACACACACACACACACACACACATACATACACATATACATACTGTGAAGCCAGCGGATATATAGAGATAGCTACTGAGAACAAAAAAACAACAACTGTATATGTGATAATAAAGTATCATCAGTGCATCATACACGTTGCAATCCAGAGACAAAACGCCTAACTGCTCTTCCACAATGAATGGAATTGAGAATGATGGATAACGACATGGAGGCGGGTTACATCTCGCAGCACAATGACACCAGCGGCCACGAAGGAGTGACAAAGCCAGGCTCTAAATCGCAGGCATTGTATTTAGCCACCTGTTGAAACAGAGAGTTACAGCGTGCAAGGTCTCACATGGCTACAGGGAACACCTGACTTTCACTATTCATCAGGAGACAGAAGTTATGCTTCTGTGCCATAACACTCGTAACACAGGTTTTATAGGACAAAAATCCTAGGGCTGTCAGCAAGCTGGGGGATTTCTCTGCAAAGAGATATATGAGGGTGCATAAAAAAATAAAGATGGAAAATCAGGAATTGAGAAATGAGACATAATGGTCCCCAGGGCCCATGTTCCTAACATGATCTTATGCTCTTATTCTTATGCAGCTGGCTGGCTGAATGCATTAAGCTTGTGCTTCCTATGGAAGAGAACAATCCCTCCCATCGGGGTAATGAAGAAAAAGTAATGCAGAAACTCAACACCATAATATCATTTTACCACTTTGTTTATTAGTATATTTGGAGACCTCTCTGGGTAAGAGTCCCTGAAGACGATGTACTATTTGTGTGAACTCAATTGTTTAGCTGACCACAACTAATGAATGTATGTACCTACTGTATTTGTATAGATGTAGATTTCATTTTTATTTGCCACCACTTGATGTAGTGTATTACAACTGACAAATTTATGTACAGTTGAGGCAATAATGCTAACTGATATAATTTGTTATGGCCTATAAATATTTTCTAGCACTATATGAATATAAAGTAAACCGCTATACACATACTGTATAAGGGGAATTTAAAAACACTCTGGGTAAGAAATCTTTCACAATAACCTCCCAACAGTCACCAACGCAAAGTTAGGACAAAACAGGCTTATCAGTCCGTCTGATACGTCCAAACATTTCACACAAAATGGGTCCAAATCTGTTCAAACCAGCAAAACCACACACTTACCCTGTAAACCCCTCCACTTTCCGGGTCATCTAGTTATTATGCAATAACACTACTCAGCTCCCACACACCCCATGACATGGCAACAAAATGGCACTAATAGTATCATGCAGTATCACATGCCACATTATACCTGAAGGACAAGCACACTTATTTTGAAGTTATTTATAGAAACAGTATTACTATATGCAGGCCATTTTGCCAATTGATTTTATGCTAAATGTTTTCTGCACAGTATTTATATATGACCATTTTTACAAATGTCCCTCAGCTCCTGATTGCATCAACTGAGGAACAATATCAAACACTTTTTTCACTTTACACATTGAACAATCAGTGAGGGTAAAAGGTTAAATAATCTGTCCATATAACTGCTTCCATTCTAATGTGAATCAAATACAGATGGAAACGACTGTCACAAAGGCATTCGGCTCCCTGGCTCATTCATGTGCACCAGTTAGAGATCAGTGATTTCCATACCAAACTATGGGGCAGATATATTAAGCCTGGAGAAGTGATAAAGCAGTGATAAGTGCAAGGTGATAATGCACTAGCCAATCAGCTCCTAATTGTTAATTTTCATATTGGAGTTGATTGGTTGGTGAGTTATCACCTTGCACTTATCAATGCTTTATCACTTCTCCATGCTTAATACCTCTGCCCCATTGTCATATAAAAGTTATGCCTATTTTATAGGTTGCACTTGTGCAAATGACTTTCAAACTATAGCATTAAGTAGAGGATGGCAAACATTGCACAAAATGAGGTAAGCTTGCAGAAGGTAAGCTTGTGATGGCTGTGATGTGTGTCCCCTCTCTGTGCTAGCTTTTAAACATGTACCCCAATGCGTGGTGCACTGTAGTTTATGAATGGAGGTCAGTTTCCTTTAAACATTTATCAAACAGCAAAGCAATAAATCAGAAAATGCATACACCCATGCTTGAAAAAGGCAGGAGCCTAGAGTTAAAAACCAAAAATTTGGCTTTATTGTATGGCTATAGCAAGGGCAAAGTAAATGTCCACAAAAATAAAAAAGAAATATTTTTTATTTTTATATAGATATATATAGATATATATATATATACACATACATACACACACACAAATGTTGAGCTATTTACTTACAAAGCATCTTCTACTGTTCTGCTTATAAACATGTCTGCAGTATGGAATGTTTACATACTATCTGGATATTGTCATTGCGATGTCTAAGTCTTCTGAAAACAAGTATTTCACTTGGGAGGAGAACAAGTCAGAATAAGGCCTAGTGGGGAAACCCTGCACTTGCTCAATGTCTATAGCTTTTACACACTTCCAGATGTGCAGCCCATTAATAATGCACTAACTGAAAACCTCTTTTTGAAACTTAAGAATGTGCAAATTGCATTAAAACCTCTTTGCCCTCATTAATGGCATTGTTACAATCCCAGTCCTCTGGAAAATGTTTTTTGGCATTTGTTAAACTTTTTAATATTGCCACTTACTTTAACTGCCATGCTTTCAAAACCTAATGTTCTTAATAAGCCAGGAAAGCAGCATGCCATCTTAGTGATCACAAAGAAACAATTCCTAAAGAATAAAAGACTCCTGAAACCTTCACGTATCTAGTTTTTTTTTTCTGTTTGCAGATTTTGGGTACAGTAAAGAGTAACAAAAATAAAACTACAGTTGAGTTAAGGATGTAACTCTGAGAAACTGTGATCACTTATATTCCTTGTAATGAAATTACATTTACAGATTACAAAGTTTGCAGCATAAAGCAACACCAATCTCATCAGCAAACCTGTCAACTGTTTTTCTAACAAGTCAAAAACATGAACTTTGTCAGGAGCATCGAAATCCCTACTCTGTGCTTTTAATGTATGCAGAAGCCCTACTAGCCATGATTACATGTTGGCAGAAACCGAAAATGTACATAATTATTATTATTATCCTTTATTTATATGGCGCCACAAGGGTTCCGCAGCGCCTAATTACAGAGTACATAAATAATCAAACAGGAAAACAGCAACTTACAGTTGATGACAGTATAGGACAAGTACAGGGTAAATAAACATAGCTACATCAGCAGATGACACTGGAATAAGTATCAGGTGGCAGAAGACTGCTGGATGTGGTGCAGTTGAAGATTATAATGAATGCAAAACGTGTTTACAGAGCACACCTAAAAAGTGTAGTGCTTAATAAAACCTGGAAACATTGCAATTTTCGGTTGTTGTTACTCCTAGATGGATATTAAGCAAACTGTGGGCTAAGCTCGACCGGAATACATACGATTTGCCGGGATATCGACAGCCGGCATCCCATCCGCCAGAATGCCCACAGCAGGGTGAGTGCGAATAGTCCTTGTGGCGAGCGCAGCGAGCCTGCATGGGATCTATTCCCACTCTATGGGTGTTGTGGACACCCACAAGTGGGAATAGCCCTGTTGCGCCAGTATTCCGGCTGTCGGTAATCATACTATTGTAAACGTATTGGACTGTACACATTACAGGACTGAAGCAGAATTATCTATTAGTTTAATTTAAATAAACAGCATACTACAGGAAGGATATTAGTGTTATGCCCCCTACACACTCGGTGATCCGCCGCCGAGCTGCCTGATGGCGGATAAGGCCGACGGGCGACCCGGCAGTGACGGGGGGAGTTAAGTTTCATCACTCCCCCGTCACCCGGCTCCATAGCAGTGCATGCTAATATGGACGAGATTGTCCATATTGGCTTGCATGCATAAGCGACTCAGCACCAACAATGAATGAGCGCGGGGCTGCGCATCGTTCATCGTTGGTGCCTACACACAGAACAATACGAACGAGTTCTCGTTCATTAATGAACGAGAACGTTCATATCGTTCAGTGTTATCGTCTAATGTGTAGGGCCCATTAGATTTGAATATGTATCATCCACTTGTAGATGCAAGGACAGATTTCATCATGTCATTCTTTTTTATAAAATGCAATATATAAAAGCAAAACTCCAATAAACCGTTCTTGTGCAGATATCATATTGTACCCGATTTTTATCTCAACCACCTTAAACATAACACCGATTTCACATAGGATTTATTATTGAATAGTTCAGCATAAAAAATATATTCTGCCATATAATGAATTTTAAGAATGTGACTAAGTTTTACTCCCTAGAGGGCTATATGGTTTTTTAATAATGTTGCTATAAAGTTCTCTGTTATTCTGTCAGCACAGAACAGACCACTCATAACCAGAGCATTTTAATACTAGGTTTGGTCCTGCAATAACACACACACCTACTGTAGATGAATTAGAGGAAATGATAATTACCTCTAACAGCAAATCACAATTCTCAATTGTTGGCAGCTATGCAAGCTCCTGTAAACAGTTATAGGAGGTTATGCATTAAAGAGAAATAACATCTTACCATATGGTGTTAGATTTTCTCAGTACTGTTACACATTGCTGCTGTTAAATGGTTTTACTACTGTATTATTATTTGTCCATATTCTTCAACATTTTAAGGTGATAGCCAAAAGCTGTCATGTTAACCCATTATTTATTATTTGTAGATAAAAAGCTCTATGACTGTCGGGATACTGGACATAGATACACCTGCAAATGTTGTAGAATTTGTCAGTCTTAACTAAAAATGTGATTCAGTGGCAGAAATTTTACAGATGTGACTCGGTAGCGCAGAGCTTTTTTTTTGCATTTTTTAACCACAAAATTGCGTCTTAGATGTAAAGTAATGTAATAGGACGCACAGACAGCTTCTGCTGATTAAAATGATATGCAGCATGCCTATATTCTGTGTGTAATGCAGCTCTATCTGCATCCGAAATGCCACGTTACAGTGTTTTCCATGAAAACATTGCAGCATAGCATTTTGTATGCAACTAGTCGCAGTCACACACATAATATAGGGATGCTGCATGTCATTTTAATCAGCAGAAGCTGTCCGTGCTGCCCGCGCGTCCTACATTACTTAAGACAACTTTTTGCGGTAAAAAATGCAAAGAGACACTGCAGAGTCACACGGCAGTCACGCGTTATGTGTAACACTACTTGTAGCGCACGAAGCAAAGATGTAAGGGGACACATCTTTATGACTGTCAACTTGAAGAGATCCGGCTAAAGACTCAGTTGTACTTATCCGCTGTACAATCAGTTCTCTCTAATTGTAAAAGCACAAAGAATATGGTTAATAGTGGCTAATGGTCCTCAAACTGGGTGCTGTGGCACACTGGGGTGCCTCGGCACTTGGTGTGCAGGATCAACTCAAATTATTTATGGTCAATGTAATAGGCAAAACCAGTGCTAGCGGCTTTCAATTATAAATTGTGGACAAATAGAAGCAAATCTTGGGTGGGATGTAATGAAGTTCAAGTTCGGCGGCCGTAAGGGGCAATGATTTACAAGGCTAAACCATGCCTTGTAAGTGATTGCCCCTTTAAAAAAAAGTCTGAGTTTGGCCGGCATCCGGCATGGCTGCCAAACTTGCACTTCATTACGTCTCGGACCCTGTCTCTCACCATACTGAACATATGGATAACATTTAATTTATTTTAGCAATTTCTCCATAAAAAACTTTTTGCCTAGGGGTGTCGTGAAAAAATTTCTGATACTTTAGGGTGCTGCGATACAAACAAGTTTGTGAACCACTGCATTATGCTAATGCATTGATAAATGAGTCAAAAGTGTGCATAGTTCACATGCATTTCACCCATTTTCCCAACATGTACTGTAAACAAGCCTTTAATCAACTGCCACTGAAAGCAACATGTCGAAAGGGACAAACTTTATTTTCTTTTTCACAAGCATTATTAGTGTTCACACTAGGCTGATTTAACCGAGAGTCGAGCCCTGGACGATTTTAAAACGGCAAAATGCACACTGCACTCCTGGTAGCACCCCGCTGGAACAGCCTTGCCTGCCCTCTTCTGTCCCCACCCGTGGGCTGCAGTGTCACACAGGTGGGAAAAATTGCAGTGTAGCAATCCCCACCAGTAAATAGATGCCATGCGCATCTATTCACAGTGAAGGGAGAGCTTGGGGGCAGGTCAGCATGTCCGCAAGTGCTGGGCAAGCCCCTAAGAGTGACGTTGACACGGCCAGTCACACCTCCTTTTCAGCGCACATTCTAGCAGGAAGACTATTATTATTATTATTATTATTATTAATAATAAATTATTTTAATAAACATATTTGTAAAGGATAGCATAGATCATATTGATTGCATTGGTAAAAGCCTATACCGTAAATATTCTAATGGAACAGAATGCATAACTGTGTATGTGCACCACAAAAGTCGCCTTGCCCTGTTAATAAAAACTGCTACCTGGACTTTGCATACGAAAAAAATATACACAAGCCATTATAACGGAATAGTCTTTATTTTTATCAAAACAAAACGGCCATTATAACGGAATAGTCTTTATTTTTATCAAAACAAAACGGACATCAGAAAAGACAATCAGTTTTAGTCTTTACTAACATACAGTTCAGTAACCAAGAAACAAAACCATAAATGTTCCAGAGACATAAGTAACTCATTTGACCTGATATATGCTGCTGTAAAATTGCCTATCTGTGTAGTGCAGAGTTAGCAAAATAAGAAATCTATGGGGTGCCATAAACTGGTGAACTGAAAACATTCAAACCAAATGGTTTTCCATCTGGGTTGCTAAGGATTTTGCCTTGGATTACTGTCCAGAATGCAAGGGACATAGGTTTTATTATATATGTATTTTAATTATTACACTAGAACATAACTTTAAATTCAGGAAATCTGTGTAAATTCAATAAAATAAAACAAGGAAAGAAAAACTATCAAAGATAATACTTATTTAAAACGAAGCTCAAAAAAGTAAACAAAAAACATAAATATTTTATAAAACACATTATGGGAAATGAGTGCACCATTATGATTGCATTTTATGCTTAGGTGTTTCTCTTTTTCATGAACAGATAATTACATAATTAAAACGATTATAGAACTCCTATTTCTCCTCCTCAAAAACAGCACATCATGCTATAGTATGAAGTAGGGATACCAGTCCCAAAAATAATTTACAAATCCCGGGATTTCAGTATTAGTGGGATTAATTTTGGGATTGGGATTATGAAAGAAACAAATAAAATGGTAAAACAGCTGAAATGTCTACACTGGAAATCAGAAGTTCACTGACTAGACCGAAGATGTAATAGAAATTGCAATATTCTAAAAAGAAAAAGAAAAAAGTTGGAGTCTTTTTAATTTTCTGAAAGTACGACCTAAGAAACAGCAGGGCATCCAGGGTATGGCTGCTAATTCATTAGGACTTTATCCCCTATATGACTGGTAGCAGAGAAAGCACGTTCAGGTTCTACGCGGAGTACAGTTAAGCTCATAATCATGTCTTCAGATGCAATATAACCTGCTGATTCAGTTGTTCCTGTGTCAGACTCATCACGATCATCTATATTAAGCAGTTACAGGATGATGATCATCATCATCCTTGACATCACCCAAACAAGAGGACAGATGAGCCATTGTTATTGATGAAGAGGGTTTTGTAGATTGTGAATTTCCATTAGCGCCTTTCTGTAGAGAACGCCACATACTGTAATGTAAAAGCTGTACACTACTGGTGTTTACCAGCTACAAGTTTTCTAACCATTTGTCACTATTGGCAATATCATTTTACTGATGTCAAAAGTGAAACCAAACAGATATCTCACACATTTCTTATTTATAAGTGACATGCAAAGTTGGGCATTTTTGTACTGTTGTACTGTTTGTACTGTTGCCATTTTGCCTGTTTTACACTAACACACATTTCAATTAGACTGTAACCACATTCCAGAAGCAGTTTAAGTCTTATTGTTTATATCTATATTCTATTTGCTGCTATTAAGCACCAGACAACAGTGCATCAAGGGGGGTTATTCAGTACGCTTTGCAAATTCTGCTAAAACCAGAATTTGCAATCTGTTTTTTTCGCAAGCTGGGGGCCACCCATCGCAGGGAAAGGCTGTTCAGTATGCTAAATGATGGCCACCAGCTGTGACCGCAACTTACATTGTGGTCGCAACAATTGTGGACGACCCCCTGCAGCCGCAGCTAGGCTTCATCTGTGACTGTATGTGTGACTTCACCTGTGACTGTATGTGTGATCTACGAATTACTGCGTGGTTAAATTTGCAACCTACGATGCAAAATGTGAAGAAAAGCACAATATTCTACTACTGTAGTCTCAAAGTGCCTTAGTTGCACTGGGTGTTTTGTGCCTTACGGCGTACAGACACACAGTGTATGAGGACACATCTGTACAGTACATGAAATTACAAAAAAAGATAACTCTTCATGACCAAATATATATGTATTTGTGTCGGCTTCACTAGGAATAACTTTCAAACTCTAATGAATCCCCACCACAAAAAAAAAACATGGCATTTTTGATAGCATGGTGTGTTAAGTACATTTTATCTTTTGAGTGCTAAATAAAGAAATATGGTATAAACAATTATCTTAAATCCTACACAGTGTTACATTTATTTAATTAGCATAAAAGTGGAAAATGTATTTAAAAAAAATGTTATCACCTAGTTCTTTTAAGTATTGAAAATGATCTAATCATTACTGGACAAGTATCTTTAGGGGACCATACCTATGTTAGTATTATTTAATTAATTAATTTAATATTGCTGGCAATGCGTGGACAGCTCAGCACATCTGGTTTGTAGGTTCTCTCAACAATTAACTAACCCCAATAACTGTAGCATACCAATACTATAAATCAACTAAGGTGTTTCATGAGCCTATTTGCACTACCTTAAAGCCATATTTTAGGACTGATGTCTTTTATTGATGTGATCCATAATGTATACTTTTATGGAGCCAGGAAAAATGTGAATCCTTTGGTAGCCAGTTAGCCATCTGGCTCCAGGGGTTTGTTAAAGTCTGCACTTAATGTAATTTAGAATATTGGAAGGAAGACAACAGAATGTATTCTTTGCATATGGTACAAGATGGCACACCTCTCTTTCCTGTCTTCGAAATAAAGAAAAAATGCATAGCAACGCAAGTACAAAAGAGGTAGAAGGAACATTTTAAAAGTAATTGAACTTGTTTCTGTACTTTATAGAACTACAACTACATTTAATTGGCAGTGCTTCAATATGGAATACAAATTACAGTATAAGAGAAACTAGCTGAACTGGAATATGCACAGAATAAACATTATTGGTAGTATTCATATGCTCAATGTATGAAACACTCCATTTGTTTCGGCTCAAGAATGCTTTGTAGTAGAAGATGAAAAATAAAACGCACAGAAGTATAAGAAGAAAAAAGTTTTTTAAAAAAAGCACACACACATACATTACAACATCCACAGTAATATTATGTTTAGCTATTGTCATAGGCAAGAACATTTCCTGGCAAACAAAAACAGCCAACACCTCTCAAAGACTAACAAATATATGTGAAGTTTACAGTTCAATATAAAATGTTCAGTTAATAAACATTGTTTATTATTTAGGGCCAACATACTCTGGATTATAAACGTAAACCTTTAACTATTATAAACACAAGTACTTTGTAAATGGTAATGTATATGAGAAAAATGTTATTACCCTGCAGCTTTAACCAGCTGTTAAAACATATTGTGTAAAAAGTGCAGAGGCAAAGCTTTACAAATCAATGTTGAATGATCTGTTACAAGATTATTAACCTGAAATAGGTGGTATATGGTAGAAGATAGACTACAATTTGAAAGAATTTTTTGAGCAAATAAAATTGTGCAAAACTGTCCCGATTACTACAACTTAGCTGAAAATCACTAGTGATGGGAGGTAAATGTAATTTACTTATATCCTGCACAAATATGATGATGCTCCCTGAGATACTGCACTGCCTGATTTGTTTCAAGTACAAATGATCATCACTACAAACACTACACCACTAAACATGACAAGGTGCTATGCCAATTCTTCGCAACTAGAAACAGTTCCTACTTTATACACTAGCTGACTGCTTTTTGTTAATTTGTGAAATTAGTCAATCAATCTACAGAAATATATTAAAGTAGACGTATAAAAAAAGATCAGAAGATTTAGCTTATAATAAAAACAAACAAGTGTACTTGTATACATATAACTTTCATCATGTTTCTCATCTTAGGTTCTTTGCTACATATGGTGCTATTGTGAGACAGGTTTGCAACACAAACCAATTACTTATTTAAGGACATCAGTGAAGCTTATTCTGAAAAATGGTAACACTACAAGCCAGCCAGCAAACAAAGGTCAGTGAGACAGCAGGAGGGGGCATTGCTTAAACAAATAAGCATTAGCATTTCCCTTCATAGCAGCATGTTCAGCTTTGATATGACACATACCGAATGAATCATCTGTACTGCAGGCGCCAACCAAGATATATCTTAATGCAGACAGGTCGGCGACATGAACCCTAATGGTCTTTATCTTTTTCTAGTTTAAAAGCATCTTACATTTCTGTGTAATCTTTTCCCCTTTTTGACATTAATTTTTTTAAAGATGGGTTTCTATCTGGACGTGCTACTGAATTTATTCAGGCCATTGATACAGGACATACATTCAGTTTAAGGTATACAATTTGCTTCTTTTGTATAGCATGAGGTTTATGAATAATGACATTTTCATAACCAGATGACATGGAAAGATATCATACATGTAACAAGGTGCTATATAATTGGCTTGTAATGACCATTCCTCTAGTATGAGGACAGTGTTAACCCTTTGTCAGACGAAGCTTCGCAGTGAGAAAGGGCTGCATGTGACGCCATAAGTGGTGAACACAAATTACAGACAAGGTTAAATTATGTGCTGTTAGGTTCACAAGTTCAGCTTGATAGCACACAAAGTATGTATATTTGAAAGCAGCCAGGTTCAATTACCATTGTGGCTGATTAGTCACTCATAATAAAGTCATTCTCAGTGTGTAAGCATCACAGTAAAGGATCATTTGGGCTTGGGTAAAAATAAAAATAAAAAGGCAATTAACACTTATAAAAATATTTCCTAATTTACTTAAAGAAAACAATTGTTATGTGCTATATAGTAATAATAATAAGAATTTACTCACCGGTAATTCTATTTCTCGTAGTCCGAAGTGGATGCTGCGGACTCTGTAAGGACCATGGGAATCGACGGGCTCCGCAGGAGACTGGGCACACTATAAGAAAGATTTGGTACTACCTGGTGTGCACTGGCTCCTCCCTCTATGCCCCTCCTCCAGACCTCAGTTAGGATACTGTGCCCAGAAGAGCTGACACAATAAGGAAGGATTTTGAATCCCGGGTAAGACTCATACCAGCCACACCAATCACACCGTACAACTCGTGATATTAAACCCAGTTAACAGTATGAAATATAACTGAGCCTCTCAACAGATGGCTCAACAATAACCCTTTAGTTAGGCAATAACTATATACAAGTATTGCAGACAATCCGCACTTGGGATGGGCGCCCAGCATCCACTACGGACTACGAGAAATAGAATTACCGGTGAGTAAATTCTTATTTTCTCTGACGTCCTAGTGGATGCTGGGGACTCCGTAAGGACCATGGGGATTATACCAAAGCTCCCAAACGGGCGGGAGAGTGCGGATGACTCTGCAGCACCGAATGAGAGAACTCAAGGTCCTCCTCAGCCAGGGTATCAAATTTGTAGAATTTAGCAAACGTGTTTGCCCCTGACCAAGTTGCAGCTCGGCAAAGTTGTAAAGCCGAGACCCCTCGGGCAGCCGCCCAAGATGAGCCCACCTTCCTCGTGGAATGGGCTTTCACTGATTTAGGATGCGGCAATCCAGCCGCAGAATGCGCCAGCTGAATTGTGCTACAAATCCAGCGAGCAATAGTCTGCTTAGAAGCAGGAGCACCTATTTTGTTGGGTGCATACAGGATAAAAAGCGAGTCAGTTTTCCTGACTCCAGCCGTCCTGGAAACATAAATTTTCAAGGCCCTGACTACGTCCAGTAACTTGGAATCCTCCAAGTCCCTAGTAGCCGCAGGCACCACAATAGGTTGGTTCAAGTGAAAAGCTGATACCACCTTAGGGAGAAACTGGGGACGAGTCCTCAATTCTGCCCTATCCATATGGAAAATCAGATAAGGGCTTTTACATGACAAAGCCGCCAATTCTGACACACGCCTGGCCGAAGCCAAGGCCAATAACATGACCACTCTCCACGTGAGATATTTCAGATCCACGGTTTTAAGTGGTTCAAACCAATGTGATTTTAGGAAACTCAACACCACATTGAGATCCCAAGGTGCCACAGGAGGCACAAAAGGGGGCTGAATATGAAGCACTCCCTTTACAAAAGTCTGAACTTCAGGCAGTGAAGCCAGTTCTTTCTGGAAGAAAATCGACAGAGCCGAAATCTGGACCTTAATGGAACCCAATTTTAGGCCCATAGTCACTCCTGACTGTAGGAAGTGCAGAAAACGACCCAGCTGAAATTCCTCTGTAGGGGGCCTTCCTGGCCTCACACCACGCAACATATTTTCGCCAAATGCGGTGATAATGGTTTGTGGTTACTTCTTTCCTGGCTTTTATCAGCGTAGGAATGACTTCCTCCGGAATGCCCTTTTCCTTTAGGATCCGGAATTCAACCGCCATGCCGTCAAACGCAGCCGCGGTAAGTCTTGGAACAGACAGGGCCCCTGCTGTAGCAGATCCTGTCTGAGCGGTAGAGGCCATGGGTCCTCTGATAACATTTCTTGAAGTTCCGGGTACCAAGCTCTTCTTGGCCAATCCGGAACCACGAGTATCGTTCTTACTCCTCGCCTTCTTATTATTCTCAGTACCTTTGGTATGAGAGGCAGAGGAGGGAACACAAACCGACTGGAACACCCACGGTGTCACTAGAGCGTCCACAGCTATCGCCTGAGGGTCCCTTGACCTGGCGCAATATCTCTTTAGCTTTTTGTTGAGGCGGGACGCCATCATGTCCACCTGTGGCCTTTCCCAGCGGTTTACCAACAGTAGGAAGACTTCTGGATGAAGTCCCCATTCTCCCGGGTGTAGGTCGTGTCTGCTGAGGAAGTCTGCTTCCCAGTTGTCCACTCCCGGAATGAACACTGCTGACAGTGCTATTACGTGATTTTCCGCCCATCGGAGAATCCTTGTGGCTTCTGCCATCGCCACCCTGCTTCTTGTGCCGCCCTGTCGGTTTACATGGGCGACTGCCGTGATGTTGTCTGATTGGATCAGAACCGGCTGGTTTTGAAGCAGGGGCCTTGCCTGACTTAGGGCATTGTAAATGGCCCTCAGTTCCAGAATGTTTATGTGTAGGGACGACTCCTGACTTGACCAAAGTCCCTGGAAATTTCTTCCCTGTGTGACTGCGCCCCAGCCCCGAAGGCTGGCATCCGTGGTCACCAGGACCCAGTCCTGTATGCCGAATCTGCGGCCCTCTAGAAGATGAGCACTCTGCAGCCACCACAGTAGAGACACCCTGGTCCTTGGAGACAGGGTTATCAGTTGATGCATCTGAAGATGCGATCCCGACCACTTGTCCAAGAGGTCCCACTGGAAGGTCCTTGCATGGAACCTGCCGAATGGAATTGCTTCGTACGAAGCCACCATTTTTCCCAGGACTCGTGTGCAGTGATGCACCGATACCCGTTTTGGTTTTAGGAGGTCTCTGACTAGAGATGACAGCTCCTTGGCTTTCTCCTGCGGGAGAAACACTTTTTTCTGTTCTGTGTCCAGAATCATCCCCAGGAACAGTAAGCGTGTGGAAGGAACCAGTTGTGACTTTGGAATGTTTAGAATCCAGCCATGCTGTTGTAGCACTTCCCGAGAAAGTGCTACTCCGACCAGTAACTGCTCCCTGGACCTCGCCTTTATTAGGAGATCGTCCAAGTAAGGGATAATTAAAACTCCCTTTTTTCGAAGGAGTATCATCATTTCTGCCATTACCTTGGTAAACACCCTCGGTGCCGTGGACAGTCCAAACGGTAGTGTCTGGAATTGGTAATGGCAATCCTGTACCACAAATCTGAGGTACTCCTGGTGAGGAAGGTAAATTGGGACATGCAGGTAAGCATCCTTGATGTCCAGGGATACCATGTAATCCCCCTCGTCCAGGCTTGCAATAACCGCCCTGAGCGATTCCATCTTGAACTTGAATCTTTTTATGTATGTGTTCAAGGATTTCAAATTTAAAATGGGTCTCACCGAACCGTCCGGTTTCGGTACCACAAACAGTGTGGAATAGTAACCCCGTCCTTGTTGAAGTAGGGGTACTTTGACTATCACCTGCTGGGAATACAGCTTGTGAATTGCCTCTAGTACAGCCTCCCTGCCCGAGGGAGTTGTCGCTAAGGCCGATTTGAGGAAACGGCGGGGGGGAGGCGCCTCGAATTCCAGCTTGTACCCCTGAGATACTACTTGAAGGATCCAGGGATTCACCCGTGAGCGAACCCACTGATCGCTGAAATTTTTGAGGCGGCCCCCCACCGTACCTGGCTCCGCCTGTGGAGCCCCACCGTCATGCGGCGGATTTGGAAGAAGCGGGGGAGGACTTTTGTTCCTGGGAACCTGCTGCGTGGTGCAGCTTTTTTCCCCTTCCTCTGCCTCTAGACAGAAAGGACCCGCCTTTTCCCCGCCTGTTTTTCTGGGGTCGAAAGGACTGTACCTGATAATACGGCGCTTTCTTAGGCTGTGAGGGGACATGGGGCAAAAATGCTGACTTCCCAGATGTTGCTGTGGAAACAAGGTCTGAGAGACCATCCTCGAATAACTCCTCACCCTTATAAGGCAAAACTTCCATGTGCCTTTTGGAATCTGCATCCCCTGTCCACTGCCGAGTCCATAAGCCTCTCCTAGCAGAAATGGACAATGCACTTATTCTAGATGCCAGCCGGCAGATCTCCCTCTGTGCATCTCTCATGTACAAGACTGAGTCTTTTATATGCTCTACGGTTAGCAATATAGTGTCCCTGTCCAGGGTGTCAATATTTTCTGACAGGGAATCTGACCAAGCAGCAGCAGCACTGCACATCCACGCTGAAGCAATAGCTGGTCTCAGTATAACACCAGTGTGTGTATCTATAGACTTTAGGATAGCCTCCTGCTTTCTATCAGCAGGTTCCTTTAGGGCGGCCGTATCCGAAGACGGTAGTGCCACCTTTTTAGACAAACGTGTGAGCGCTTTATCCACCCTAGGGGGAGTTTCCCAACGTGACCTATCCTCTGGCGAGAAAGGGAATCCCATTAGTAATTTTTTTGAAACCATCAATTTTTTATCAGGGAAAGCCCACGCTTCTTCACACACTTCATTTAATTCTTCAGATGGGGGAAAAACTATTGGTAGCTTTTTCTCCCCAAACATAATACCCTTTTTTGAGGTACCTGGGTTTATATCAGAAATGTGTAAAACCTCTTTCATTGCCTCAATCATGCAACGAATGGCCCTAGTGGACAATAAATTTGACTCATCGTCGTCGACACTGGTATCAGTATCCGTGTCGACATCTGTGTCTGCCATCTGAGGTAGTGGGCGTTTTAGAGCCCCTGATGGCCTTTGAATTGCCTGGGCAGGCACGAGCTGAGAAGCCGGCTGTCCCGCATTTGGCATGTCGTCAAATTTTTTATGTAAGGAGTCGACACTTGCACGTAATTCCTTCCATAAGTCCATCCACTCAGGTGTCTGCCCCGCAGGGGGTGACATCACATTTATAGGCATCTGCTCTGCCTCCACATAAGTCTCCTCATCAAACATGTCGACACAGCCGTACCGACACACCGCACACACACACAGGGAATGCTCTTAAAGGAGACAGGACCCCACAAAAGCCCTTTGGGGAGACAGAGAGAGAGAGTATGCCAGCACACACCAGAGCGCTATATAATGCAGGGACTAACTGAATTATGTCCCCTATAGCTGCTATAATATTTACTGCGCCTCAAATTTGTACCCCCCCTCTCTTTTTTACCCTTTTCTGTAGTGTAGACTGCAGGGGAGAGTCAGGGAGCTTCCTTCCAGCGGAACTGTGAGGGAGAAATGGCGCCAGTGTGCTGAGGGAGATGGCTCCGCCCCTTTTTCGGCGGACTTTTCTCCCGCTTTTTTCTGTATTCTGGCAGGGGTAATTACCACATATATAGCCTCTGGGGCTATATATTGTGGTTATTTTGCCAGCCAAGGTGATTTTATTGCTGCTCAGGGCGCCCCCCCCCAGCGCCCTGCACCCTCAGTGACCGGAGTGTGAAGTGTGTATGAGGAGCAATGGCGCACAGCTGCAGTGCTGTGCGCTACCTTGGTGAAGACTGAAGTCTTCTGCCGCCGATTTTCCGGACCATCTTCTTGCTTCTGGCTCTGTAAGGGGGACGGCGGCGCGGCTCCGGGAATGAACACCAAGGACGGGTCCTGCGGTCGATCCCTCTGGAGCTAATGGTGTCCAGTAGCCTAAGAAGCCCAAGCTAGATGCAAGCAGGTAGGTTCGCTTCTTCTCCCCTTAGTCCCTTGTTGCAGTGAGCCTGTTGCCAGCAGGTCTCACTGTAAAATAAAAAACCTAACATATACTTTCTTTCTAGGAGCTCAGGAGAGCCCCTAGTGTGCATCCAGCTCGGCCGGGCACAGAAATCTAACTGAGGTCTGGAGGAGGGGCATAGAGGGAGGAGCCAGTGCACACCAGGTAGTACCAAATCTTTCTTATAGTGTGCCCAGTCTCCTGCGGAGCCCGTCTATTCCCATGGTCCTTACGGAGTCCCCAGCATCCACTAGGACGTCAGAGAAAATTATGTGCATTAGATACCGCCGCAGCTCTCAAAAATCGTACCGTCTTGAGATTGCTTTCTGCCAGCCATTGTACATTGCCCGAATAGCGCATTCACACAAATATGCATCAGTTACATGTTCAAAGAGACATTCACCTTCTTTTTTTTTTTCTTCTTCTTTACGAACAATATAGCCTACAGACTATTTTCTAAAATAGTATTAGAGTGGAATGTAATCCTTTGCTGCAGCCCATATACATGATTTTATATAGAACAGGTCAGGCTGCTTACACAGGTGTCCACCTTAGTACTGGAAATTCCTTTCCTGCATGAAGCATACAGCATTCCCCAACACTCTCTAATAAATATGCATAGCTAGAGACCAACAAATGGGCTATTAAAGGCAAAATTCATGCAGCTATCTGAATGGGAGGCAATCAATTTGCAGGCTGTCGGGATCCCGGCAATCAGGATACCGACGTCAGAATCTCAACAGCCGACCATGCCGACAGCCAGAATACCGGCGCATAGGGACTATTCCCACTTGTGGGTGTACACAACACCCGTAGAGTGGTAATAGATCCTGTGGCGAGTGCAGCGAGCCAGTAAGGGGACTCGTAGCGCTCACCCCGCTGCCGGAATTCTGGCGGGTGTGATGCCACTGTCGGAATAGTGACAGTCGGCATCCCGTCCGCCGGGAACACATATGTATTCCATCTGAATGATGTGAGGGAAATTAGATCATCTTAACTGCCCTAACAATGAAAGTCACAGATGACAGAACTACTACAGCAGCATGGGCGCCAATTTGAAAATGAGCACTCATTCAATAGAAAGCCTATATCCTGAAACATGATCAGATATATACCATTTCCAAGGAGAAATCCTCAAAATCTGGGACTACCCTGGTAACCAAGGACATGTGGAAAGTCTCTAAAATAGTCATGTATAACACGATATTGCACTCATCATCAGAAAATCCTCCCGGTTTCGGGGGTCATTGCCTTGAAATTGTTAAAATATATAAGCAACTGTGGATATAATGCAAGGCATAGATTACAATAACAGCTGTCAAAGAAACTGCAACTTGCACTGACCACCACTTGCACTAAAAATTGCCCTGGAAGCTTGATAAAATATCACATGAAAAGTCACTCCCATAATGTTACTAGTTGAGGGAAAATTGGACAATTTTCCATTACTGAAGCAAGATCTCTGCAATAGATTTGCCACAAAAATATTAGCTTTATTTTCACTGTGAGTTAACTGCATGATTATTCTACTGTATGCCAGCTAAATGGTTCTTTACCTATACAGGTTGAGTATCCCATATCCAAATATTCCGAAATACGGACTTTTTTGAATAAGAGTGAGATAGTGAAACCTATGTTTTTTGATGACTCAATGTACACAAACTTTGTTTAATACACAAAGTTATTAAAAATATTGTATTAAATGACCTTCAGGCTGTGTGTTTAAGGTGTATATCAAACATAAATGAATTGTGTGAATGTATACACACTTTGTTTAATGCACAAAGTTATAAAAAATATTGGCTAAAATTGCCTTCAGGCTGTGTGTATAAGGTGTATATGAAACATAAATGCATTCTGTGCTTAGATTTAGGTCCCATCACCATGATATCTTATTATGGTATGCAATTATTCCAAAATACGGAAAAATCCGATATCCAAAATACGTCTGGTCCCAAGCATTTTGGATAAGGGAAACTCAACCTGTATTACTTTTTTCATGTTACCTTTTCTATTTATTTATCTAAAATTATATTTTAGTTATGGCTAAAGAAATGGACTTGAATAATCGCACGTAGTGAACATAGCTCAAAATGTATTTTATTTTATTTATTTATATATATATATATATATATATATATATATATATACACACACACACACACACACACACACACACACACACACAGCATTCGTAGGGCGGCACTCATACGTCTTGCAAATGAACACAGGATCCCGATATGTGGTCAACGTTTCCGAATTTTTACTCTAATTCTTTCGTAATTAGAGTAAAAATTCTGAAATGTTGATCACATATCGGGTTCCTATGTTCATTTGGAAGACGTATGAGTGCCGCCCTACGAATGCTGTATGTTTTTCGATTACCGCACGGGGACAGTTACATGGGAGGGCACCGACGCAATTAACCTAACACAGACAAGGAGTGACGGCTCATCGTACTCGTTTAATATATATATATATATATATATAAAAAACAATTCCTGAGTGCGCTAAAGTTCTTGTATAGATTGAACGGAAGTCCTTCCAAATGGATATATCTTATACTGTAGAAGATGGGGTTTTCTGGATACCTACAGTGGATAACCCCTCACCAAAAAGTCACCCAACAAACAATTAGAATAAAATTATTTAATAACAAAATAAATTCATAAAAAGCCTCAAACAGAAGGTCTTATGAACTATTGTACATGAAAACAAATTATTTTATGATTCCATAAATATCCAGTAGGTGATATGGATGTACTAACTCCCTCACCTTAACAAGGTGTAAACTTGGTACAAGGGAGCGTTATCCTCAACTGGATTACTGATTTGTAGCTGATAAACCCAACGCGTTTCGTCTATTTGACTTCATCAGGGGTAGCTTGTTTGGGGACATAGAGAAACTAATTATAATTCTTGAAAAAACTGATATTCTTAGGGTATAATATTAAGTGAAAAAAAGGAAATTAATGAGCACCTACCAAAAATGTTAGGATCACAATATTACATCAATAGTTCTGCAGTAAAGATGTTTTTAAAACAACCTAAGTAAAAAGAAGACTGTTGGATAGTACAAACTAATAGAAAGAAACGGAGTGGATCTATTTCAGGCGCACCTGGCTGCTGAAAAAATATGTAGCTACAGAGAGAGCACAACTCTCTAACAAATTGAGAATATATACAGTATGAGCCAACACATAACATCAAGCGCCAAAGTAAAAATTAAGAACTTCCCTTGGATAAAGGAATCCTATAGAGGATGGTTCTCTCTATCTCTCAATCGAAGATCTGTTATTCCACTCTCATTGGAGACGGTACATGTAAAAATAAGAATTTACTTACCGATAATTCTATTTCTCGTAGTCCGTAGTGGATGCTGGGGACTCCGTCAGGACCATGGGGAATAGCGGCTCCGCAGGAGACAGGGCACAAAAGTAAAAGCTTTAGGATCAGGTGGTGTGCACTGGCTCCTCCCCCTATGACCCTCCTCCAAGCCTCAGTTAGGATACTGTGCCCGGACGAGCGTACACAATAAGGAAGGATTTTGAATCCCGGGTAAGACTCATACCAGCCACACCAATCACACTGTACAACCTGTGATCTGAACCCAGTTAACAGCATGATAACAGCGGAGCCTCTGAAAAGATGGCTCACAACAATAATAACCCGATTTTTGTAACAATAACTATGTACAAGTATTGCAGACAATCCGCACTTGGGATGGGCGCCCAGCATCCACTACGGACTACGAGAAATAGAATTATCGGTAAGTAAATTCTTATTTTCTCTGACGTCCTAAGTGGATGCTGGGGACTCCGTCAGGACCATGGGGATTATACCAAAGCTCCCAAACGGGCGGGAGAGTGCGGATGACTCTGCAGCACCGAATGAGAGAACTCCAGGTCCTCCTCAGCCAGGGTGTGCCCCTGAGCAAGTAGCAGCTCGGCAAAGTTGTAAAGCCGAGACCCCTTGGGCAGCCGCCCAAGATGAGCCCACCTTCCTTGTGGAATGGGCATTTACATATTTTGGCTGTGGCAGGCCTGCCACAGAATGTGCAAGCTGAATTGTACTACACATCCAACTAGCAATCGTCTGCTTAGAAGCAAGAGCACCCAGTTTTTTGGGTGCCTACAGGATAACAGCAAGTCAGTTTTCCTGACTCCAGCCGTCCTGGAAACCTATATTTTCAGGGCCCTGACAACATCTAGCAACTTGGGAGTCCTCCAAGTCCCTAGTAGCCGCAGGTACCACAATAAGCTGGTGCAGGTGAAACGCTGACACCACCTTAGGGAGAAACTGGAGACGAGTCCGCAGCTCTGCCCTGTCCGAATGGACAATCAGATATGGGCTTTGTGAGACAAAGCCGCCAATTCTGACACTCGCCTGGCCGAGGCCAGGGCCAACAGCATGGTCACTTTCCATGTGAGATATTTCAAATCCACAGATTTGAGCGGTTTAAACCAATGTGATTTGAGGAATCCCAGAACTACGTTGAGATCCCACAGTGCCACTGGAGGCACAAAAGGGGGTTGTATATGCAATACTCCCTTGACAAACTTCTGGACTTCAGGAACTGAAGCCAATTTTTTTCTGGAAGAAAATTGACAGGGCCGAAATTTGAACCTTAATGGACCCCAATTTGAGACCCATAGACACTCCTGTTTGCAGGAAATGCAGGAATCGACCGAGTTGAAATTTCTTCGTGGGGCCTTCCTGGCCTCACACCACGCAACATATTTTCGCCACATGTGGTGATAATGTTGTGCGGTCACCTCCTTCCTGGCTTTGACCAGGGTAGGAATGACCTCTTCCGGAATGCCTTTTTCCCTTAGGATCCGGCGTTCCACCGCCATGCCGTCAAACGCAGCCGCGGTAAGTCTTGGAACAGACATGGTACTTGCTGAAGCAAGTCCCTTCTTAGCGGCAGAGGCCATGAGTCCTCTGTGAGCATTTCTTGAAGTTCCGGGTACCAAGTCCTTCTTGGCCAATCCGGAGCCACGAGTATAGTTCTTACTCCTCTACGTCTTATAATTCTCAGTACCTTGGGTATGAGAAGCAGAGGAGGGAACACATACACCGACTGGTACACCCACGGTGTTACCAGAACGTCCACAGCTATTGCCTGAGGGTCTCTTGACCTGGCGCAATACCTGTCCAGTTTTTTGTTCAGGCGGGACGCCATCATGTCCACCTTTGGTCTTTCCCAACAGTTCACAATCATGTGGAAGACTTCCCGATGAAGTCCCCACTCTCCCGGGTGGAGGTCGTGCCTGCTGAGGAAGTCTGCTTCCCAGTTGTCCACTCCCGGAATGAACACTGCTGCCAGTGTTATCACATGATTTTCCGCCCAGCGAAGAATCCTTGCAGTTTCTGCCATTGCCCTCCTGCTTCTTGTGCCGCCCTGTCTGTTTACGTGGGCGACTGCCGTGATGTTGTCCCACTGGATCAATACCGGCTGACCTTGAAGCAGAGGTCTTGCTAAGCTTAGAGCATTGTAAATTGCCCTTAGCTCCAGTATATTTATGTGGAGAGAAGTCTCCAGACTATATCACACTCCCTGGAAAAAATTTTTCCCTGTGTGACTGCTCCCCAGCCTCTCAGGCTGGCATCCGTGGTCACCAGGACCCAGTCCTGAATGCCGAATCTGCGGCCCTTTAATAGATGAGCACTCTGCAGCCACCGCAGAAGAAACACCCTTGTCCTTGGAGACAGGGTTATCCGCTGATGCATCTGAAGATGCGTTCCGGACCATTTTTCCAGCAGATCCCACTGAAAAGTTCTTGCGTGAAATCTGCCGAATGGAATCGCTTCGTAAGAAGCCACCATTTTTCCCAGGACCCTTGTGCAATGATGCACTGACACTTTTCCTGGTTTTAGGAGGTTCCTGACTAGCTCGGATAACTCCCTGGCTTTCTTCTCCGGGAGAAACACCCTTTTCTGGACTGTGTCCAGAATCATCCCTAGGAACAGCAGACGTGTTGTCGGAAACAGCTGCGATTTTGGAATATTTAGAATCCACCCGTGCTGTCGTAGAACTACTTGAGATAGTGCTACTCTGACCTCCAACTGTTCTCTGGACCTTGCCCTTATCAGGAGATCGTCCATTTTCTTTGAAGAAGAATCATCATTTCGGCCATTACCTTGGTAAAGACCCGGGGTGCCGTGGACAATCCAAACGGCAGCGTCTGAAACTGATAGTGACAGTTCTGTACCACGAACCTGAGGTACCCTTGGTGAGAAGGGCAAATTGGGACATGGAGGTAAGCATCCCTGATGTCCAGGGACACCATATAGTCCCCTTCTTCCTGGTTCGCTATCACTGCTCTGAGTGACTCCATCTTGATTTGAACCTTTGTATGTAAGTGTTCAAATATTTCAGATTTAGAATAGGTCTCACCGAGCCGTCTGGCTTCAGTACCACAATATAGTGTGGAATAATACCCCTTTCCTTGTTGTAGGAGGGGTGCTTTGATTATCACCTGCTGGGAATACAGCTTGTGAATTGTTTCCAATACTGCCTCCCTGTCGGAGGGAGACGTTGGTAAAGCAGACTTCAGGAACCTGCGAGGGGGAGACGTCTCGAATTTCCAATCTGTACCCCTGGGATACTACTTGTAGGCTCCAGGGGTCCACTTGCGAGTGAGCCCACTGCGTGCTGACAACCCCCCACCGCACCTGAGTCCGCTTGTACGGCCCCAGCGTCATGCTGAGGACTTGGTAGAAGCGGTGGAGGGCTTCTGTTCCTGGGAATGGGCTGCCTGCTGCAGTCTTCTTCCCTTTCCTCTATCCCTGGGCAGATATGACTGGTCTTTTGCCCGCTTGCCCTTATGGGGACGAAAGGACTGAGGCTGAAAAGACGGTGTCTTTTTCTGCTGAGATGTGACTTGGGGTAAAAAAGGTGGATTTTCCAGCTGTTGCCGTGGCCACCAGGTCCGATGGACCGACCCCTAATAACTCCTCCCCTTTATACGGCAATACTTCCATGTGCCGTTTGGAATCTGCATCACCTGACCACTGTCGTGTCCATAAACATCTTCTGGCAGATATGGACATCGCACTTACTCTTGATGCCAGAGTGCAAATATCCCTCTGTGCATCTCGCATATATAGAAATGCATCCTTTAAATGCTCTATAGTCAATAAAATACTGTCCCTGTCAAGGGTATCAATATTTTCAGTCAGGGAATCCGACCAAGCCACCTCAGCGCTGCACATCCAGGCTGAGGCGATCGCTGGTCGCAGTATAACACCAGTATGTGTGTATATACTTTTTAGGATATTTTTTTCAGCCTCCTATCAGCTGGCTCCTTGAGGGCGGCCGTATCTGGAGACGGTAACGCCACTTGTGATAAGCGTGTGAGCGCCTTATCCACCCTAAGGGGTGTTTAATTTATCTGATTCAGGAAAAACTACAGGTAGTTTTTTCACACCCCACATAATACCCTTTTTTGTGGTACTTGTAGTATCAGAAATATGTAACACCTCCTTCATTGCCCTTAACATGTAACGTGTGGCCCTAAAGGAAAATACGTTTGTTTCTTCACCGTCGACACTGGAGTCAGAGTCCGTGTCTGTGTCGACCGACTGAGGTAAATGGGCGTTTTAAAGCCCCTGACTGTGTTTGAGACGCCTGGACAGGTACTAATTTGTTTGCCGGCCGTCTCATGTCGTCAACCGACCTTGCAGCGTGTTGACATTATCACGTAATTCCCTAAATAAGCCATCCATTCCGGTGTCGACTCCCTAGAGAGTGACATCACCATTACAGGCAATTGCTCCGTCTCCTCACCAACATCGTCCTCATACATGTCGACACACACGTACCGACACACAGCACACACACAGGGAATGCTCTGATAGAGGACAGGACCCCACTAGCCCTTTGGGGAGACAGAGGGAGAGTTTGCCAGCACACACCAAAACGCTATAATTATACAGGGACAACCTTTATATAAGTGTTTTCCCTTATAGCATCTTAATATATAATCATATCGCCAAATAAGTGCCCCCTCTCTCTGTTTTAACCCTGTTTCTGTAGTGCAGTGCAGGGGAGAGCCTGGGAGCCTTCCCACCAGCAGTTCTGTGAGGGAAAATGGCGCTGTGTGCTGAGGAGAATAGGCCCCGCCCCCTTTTCGGCAGGCTTCTTCTCCCGTTTTTCTGACAACCTGGCAGGGGTTAAATACATCCATATAGCCCCAGAGGCTTTATGTGATGTATTTTTAGCCAGTATAGGTACTTTCATTGCTGCCCAGGGCGCCCCCCCCAGCGCCCTGCACCCTCAGTGACCGTTGGTGTGAAGTGTGCTGAGAGCAATGGCGCACAGCTGCAGTGCTGTGCGCTACCTCATGAAGACTGAGAAGTCTTCAGCCGCCGATTTCTGGACCTCTTCTCTCTTCAGCATCTGCAAGGGGGTCGGCGGCGCGGCTCCGGTGACCCATCCAGGCTGTACCTGTGATCGTCCCTCTGGAGCTAGTGTCCAGTAGCCTAAGAAGCCAATCCATCCTGCACGCAGGTGAGTTCACTTCTTCTCCCCTAAGTCCCTCGTTGCAGTGAGCCTGTTGCCAGCAGGACTCACTGAAAATAAAAAACCTAATAAAACTTTTACTCTAAGCAGCTCTTTAGGAGAGCCACCTAGATTGCACCCTTCTCGGCCGGGCACAAAAACCTAACTGAGGCTTGGAGGAGGGTCATAGGGGGAGGAGCCAGTGCACACCACCTGATCCTAAAGCTTTTACTTTTGTGCCCTGTCTCCTGCGGAGCCGCTATTCCCCATGGTCCTGACGGAGTCCCCAGCATCCACTTAGGACGTCAGAGAAATAGTACAATACAATACAATAGTGTAGTAGGTTTACGACAAGTCACACTCCACCCGAGTGACTTAGTTTTTGGGATACAGATTAGTGCAAAACCTTTACCACGTCTTTTAAAGGATGTTCATATAATATCTTCCCTTTATATTAGATTATGAAGTCATATTCGGGTGTACATACCCCAACTCACAAGATGGACTGTATTTTCAAACATATAAAGGTATCTTTAAACTGATGTTTTAGATCCCCAAAGGCAGCATAGTGGGCGTACCCCAACTCACAGCAAGTGATAATGTATGAAGCACATAAAGGTTTCTTTCTGCAATAGCAAAGATTACAGCGTACCCCAACTCACAATTCAGCTGATTTTCATAAACACATAAAGGTTTCTTTCAATATCCAGAAAGCCAGACGATGAGTGAAAAAGTTCAAATTATTTATTCCATAGAAAGCCGCTTTCCAAAAGTTGTTAAAAAAATGTTTAAAAATAAATCCCATAGGAGATAAACAATGTCCATAGATAGATCAATCATAAAAGTAAAAGGAGCAATGATGCACGATCTCACCAATGGAGACGGAGTCCTGGTGTCCAACATCTGACCAGTCGGATCCTGGAGTTCCCACTTAATCAAGGCTTCCAGGGTCCAGAGTCCAAGTGGGGAGATCATGCAGTACACAAAAATGAAGGCTCCTGTCTGCAACCAACGCGTTTCGATCTCTCCAAGAGATCTTTGTCAAGGCCTGCCAGATAGTAAGCCTAATTCAACGAGCAATGGACTGCTTCAAAGCAGGGCAACCTTTTTTCTGCGCATCATACAGCACGAGCAAGGAATCAGTCTTTCTGATCCGAGCCGTTCGCTTGACATTGATCTTCAAGGCACGCACAGCATCCAATGCCTCAGGAGGAGCAGAAGTGCAAGAACTTGATGGAACCATAATAGGTTGATTTAAGTGGAATGCAGAGACGACCTTCAGCAGGAACTGCTGCCTAGTCCTGAGCTCTGCTCTGTCCTCGTAAAAGACCAAGTAGAACTTTTACATGATAAAGCCCCCAATTCTGAGACACGCCTAGCAGAAGCCAAGGCCAATAACATCACCGTCTTCCACGTGAGGTACTTGTCTTCTATCATCATCAGAGGTTCAAACCAGGAGGACTGTAGAAAATCCAACACTACATTCAAATCCCAGGGTGCCATAGGCGGCCACAAAAGGAGGTTGTAGGTGAACTACCCCTTGCAATAAGGTCTGAACTTCTGGCAACACTGCCAATCTCTTCTGGAAGAAGATGGGGAGAGCTGAAATCTGGACGTTAATGGAAGCCAGACGTAAGCCCTTATCCACACCAGCCTGCAGGAAATGTCCCAAGTGGTACTCTGCAGGCAGATACGCGCGTTCCTCGCACCAAGAGACATATCTTCTCCAGATATGATAGCGTTTTGACGTCACAGGTTTCCTGGCCTGAACCATGGTAGCAATAACATTTTTGGAAAGGCCCGTGTGAGCTAGGATGTTCCGCTCAACCTCCTTGCTGTCAAATGTAGTTACCGTAAGTCCGGTAGACAAATGGTCCTTGCTGAAGAAGATCTCTTCTCAATGGTAGAGGCCAAGGGTCTTCGACCGACATGTCCAGAAGATCCACGTACCACGCCCTCCGAGGCCAATCCGGGGCAATCAGAATTGCCTGGACCGGTTGATTCCGGATTCACTTTAGCACCCTTGGAAGCAATGGAATCGTAGGAAACAGGTAGACCAGCCGGTAAGGCCAAGGCGATAAGTGTATCTAATTCCCTCGCCTGAGGGTCCCTGGTTCGCAAGCAATACCAACAAAGCTTCTTATCGAGTCGAGAAGCCATCATGTCTGTTTGTGGGCAGCCCCACCGGTCGATGATCTGCTAAAACACCTGATGGTGGAGCCCCTACTCTCCCGGGTGGAGATCGTGATGACTCAGGAAGTCCGCTTCCCAGTTGTTGTAGATCGCCCAAAGTTCCAGAATGTTGATCGGAAGTAGTGTTTTGTGGGCTGACCACCTTCCTGGGTGACATCTCCCCATCCCCTCAGACTCGCATCTGACGTCAGGAGGATCCAATCATGAATCCCGAAACTTCGACCTTCCAGTAGGTTGGAGGACTCAGCCACCATAGGATGGAAATCCTGGCCTGAGGTGACAGCCATATTATCCGGTGGATCTAAAGATGTGATCCGGACCACTTGCCCAAGAAGATCCAATTGAAACGTTCTAGCATGGAACCTTCCATATTGTATCGCCTCGTATGAGGCTACCATCTTCCCCAACAATCTTATGCAAAGATGGATGGATATTCGCGTACGCCGGAGAACCATTCTGACCATCTCCTGATGTGTTCTAGCTTTGTTCTCTGGGAGGAACACTTTTTGGGCCACAGTATCCAGCAACATTCCCAGGAACAGGAGCCGATGAGTTGGCTCCAGGTGGGACTTCTGTAAATTGAGGATACACCTATGGTGTGACTGAAGTTGGATAGTGCGTCCTATTTGGAGCAATAAAAGCTCCCTGGATCTTGTTTTTATCAAGAGATCGTCCAGATAAGGGACAATATTGACGCCCTGGAGCCGGAGTTGGAACATCATCTCCGCCATCACCTTCGTGAACACCCTCGGAGCTGTGGACAGGCCAAAGGGTAGCGCCTGGAACTGGTAGTGATCTTCAGCAGGGAAAACCTCAGTTAAGCCTGGTGAGGTGGCCAAATCGGGATTTGGAGATAGGCGTCCTTTATATACAGTGAGACCATGAAATCCCGTTCTTCATGGGCCTTACCGAACCGTACGGTTTCGGTACCACGAAGAGGTTGGAGTAGTAACCCTTTCCCTGATGCTGCAGTGGCACTGGAACAATGACTTGGAACTGGACCAATTTTAGGACGGCCCCGAGTAGGAACGTCTAGCCGGAGGGGCCCCAGAGGGGAGAAACGTGGATTTCCGCGCAGGTACTTTAGAAATCCACGTATACAATTCCACCCCGAAGAGTCAATCCCCTGAAAAAGGGAGAGACTCTACACTGCGCTTAGACTGTGCGTCCGCTATCCACTGACACAACCACAAAGCTCTGCGCACCGACACTGCCATAGCAGTGGTCCTAGCATTAATATTGCCTATCTCCTTGAGAGTCACACAGGACGCGTGCAGTGTCCTGAATGTGTTTTAGGATAGTCACAGTAGTGACCAGGGACATATCTCCTGAGAGGCCCTCCTGAATTTGAGTAGCCCACGTATGAATGGCATGAGTCATCCAGCAACCTGCTATGACCGGCCTTTGTGATATACCTGCCGCTGTGTAGATAGACTTCAGTGTAGTCTCTATTTTTCTATCCCCAGGGTCCTTTATGGTAAAGGAGCTCAGAGCTGACAGTAACACCTTTTTAGATAGGCGAGAGACTGATACGTCAACAGCCAGGGGTTCTTCCCAGATTTTCCTGCCTTCAGGATCAAATGGGAAAGTGTGCAAAAACTGTCTTGACACTTTGTATTTTTTATCTGGATTTTTCCAGGCTAACTTAAACAGGTCATCTAACTCTGCAGAATCAGGGAAAGTGACACTGAGTTTGTTCTATGCTAAGCATCCTCTAGAGGGAGCTTTAACACGTCCCAAATAGCTTGAATGATGGGTTCAATACCTTGCATAGAAGGAGACTCCCCAGTAACAGGATCCAATTCCTCCCCCTCCTCCTGTGTCTCCTCATCAGAGTCTGAGAGTAAAGCAGGTAACCCACGCTTTTGTGGTGCTGATCTAGAGAGAGGGGGCTCCCTTGCAGCTAGGTCTGCAACAGCCTGCTGGAGTTGTTGAGTTTTTTGAGCATTAGCAGTGAGCTGAGTTGACATATCTGACATCATGGATTTTATGGCACCTAGCCAGGAAGGCTCTTGACCTCCACCCCAGTCCCCTCATTGTGCTGTGAGGACTGACTACAATGTTCACATGATATGGAACCAGATGTAGGGGGAGATAATTTGGTTTGACTTACACTGCATATTTGGTGTTTCACCATGTTTACAGTAAACACTTACATACACATAGACAAATAATACAATAGCAAGCCTGCCTTTACAGTATGTGAGAGGGAGACAGAGAGAAAGGAACAGCAAACCCAAGCGAAACAGCCCCAGTGAGGCTGCACGCAGTTATATCACAGTGAAACACTTACTGGGTGGGATTCAAATGATGTATCACGCCCAATTTCCTTTCTAAAATGATCTCCGTTATTGCGCATATTGTGCCCATAGTGATCAGGTTTAGCTGTGTAAAGGGTTGGGTGCCTCCCTACTCCGGGGGTAGCGAGCTGAAATAATGATACCACGCCCCTGAAGGCAGAAACAGAACGGGTGTGGAAAGGGGTGAAAAGAATTGAATCCCGCCCACTGTGTGGAGGGTTCATTGGTGCAACAATAAAAAATGTTCAAATCCTTAAATTGATTCGAATTAGATATTAACAATTTTAAATTAAATAATTTAATACATGTAAAGACTCTTATTCCACACCAGTATGTTATTACAGCTATTGTTTGATAAACATTACTATCTAAAGTAGAATTACTATAGTTAAAGTTAACAATCTTACTTATAGTATTGTCATCCAAACAAGTAGCCATGTGTTATATGACTGTTACAATGTATTACATTACTGGATAAAGTCTATACAGTAATTCATAAATACGCTCTCTCAAAAAGGTATACAGTCATAAAGTTGACATTCAGAATGCTGACACTGACATGTCCACAGCCGGATTTAGGGGTCCAGTTAGATTAGGGTTATGACTTGGCTGCAATTAGGGTTAGGCTTTCATTTAAAGTAAAATCACATTGTTGACATTCACAATTTCTACTTTATGGCAATGTAGACATTATGGGGGTTATTCAGAACGCCTTGCAAATAGTGCTAAAAATCAGAATTTGCAATCTGTTCTTTCACATGCAAGGCTGCCCAGCATGCTAAATGGCCTGCCCAGTGGCTGAGACCACAATTTATATGCGGTGGCAACAACTGTGGATGACCCCCTGCAGCCGCAGCTAGGTTGCATATGCAGGCGGTCCGCCGCCATTTTCTTAATAGGAGCTACTGCGTGTGACATCATGCAGCTGCCCCGAAACGCCGCCGCCCCACCCCCATATGAGGCGCCGCAACGCTTGGTCACCACCCCCACCCCATGAATGCCTTTGAATGTAAATCAGGCAGAGGTGTTCGCAGCCAATGTGATCAGATTGGGACCTGTGCATGCGCATTGCCGCCGCTGCCAGGGTTAATGCAGTCGCAACGATTAGCGTTGCGACCTGAATAACCCCCCTATGGTCGGTATCCTATTAGCAGCTGTAATTTACCGTTGCTAATAGGTTTGCCGGGCGGCTATCCAATTAGCCCCAATAACCAGCATTTATAGGGGATTATGCTTCGGATGCCTCAGGCACCCGAAGCATAATCTGCGATAAGCTGCCCTCGGAGACACGATAACACAAGGGATCGGGAACTTATCCCAGATCCCATGTGTTATCGCACAATGAACCTAATTCAGACCTGATCATAGATGTGCGAAAAAACGCACATCTACGATCAAAATCTCTGACATGCGGGAAGACGCCCAGCACAGGGCAAGTCCGTCTCGCATGCCAGATCCTTTTACTGGAAATAAAAACAGCCTATAACCGGATAGCCCAATAATGACCATCGGTCAAAAATCTTGCTATCAGGCTGTTTTTATCGGTCAAAAAAATGATCGGGGCTAACTGGATATCACGCTATGTCCATGTCGATATTGTGAATGCTGACTTAATATACCACACCTCCTTCACAGCATTTGCTATTAATGTCCGCACAAAAGACAGTATAATTGAAAAACGCACTGGGATTGTTACTACTCTGGAAAGGAAAACAAAACCAGAAAAATAAATAATTTTATAAAACTGTTTGCTTTCGCAATAAACTATATATAGCAATTCGTTTTTTTTCTCCTTGTAAAACATAACACTGCTTTAAAGATACAATCTACCAGTGGGGAAAGGATCACATTTTTATGTCGGTAATGTGAGAAAGCTGAATGAATCCTCAGGTGACTATTGGCGATACACATCTTGCAGGTATATCAATAATTCATGTAAAATGCATAACAACACATTAGAACAAAGTATTTATCAGTGAGATCGTACTTACAAGGAAACGTAATACACACAAAGCTAGAGTACCACTCAAGTTTTGTCTGGAAGAAAAAAGGCATATTACTAACACATTTACACAAATTACCTACCTATCGTGCTGCAATGTAAATACCTTTCATTTATTTTTCTTTCTTACAAACTGTCTATATCTATTTATTTTTAATATTTAACTCCATGTCTTAACTATTTTCTCCCACTATTGGACAACTCAACATATTTAATTAAATAGCAATCATAAGCACTATTAAAAAAAAAAAAAAATGGCCCCCAGCATGTACTTTTTATCATAATACCAAGTAAGACTTTGCATTTATGTTTCAAATGTGAGTTATGTTATTCACAAAAGATTATTCTCTGATGAAAGAACACAAAATACTGCATAACTGCAAATGGAGAAATCTAGATGTGCAAATATATAAGGCTGTCTCAATGGAAAAGTATGGCAAAATGGGCTACACATCACAGAATTTAAAACTTTAACATCTAATAGCTTATGTCAACTTATGACAAATGAGAATTTCTAGAGGAGTGAAGCCAGTGAGGCTATGCAGGCCCAGTTACAGGGAGGGCAATGGGAACACCAGTACCGAGCCTCTGTGAGTCAGAGAGGTCCCGAGGATCTGAAACAAAACATGGGGCAGCAGCACCTAATAATACATTTAAACTGCAAGCTCCACCCATCCACCTATTACCTGTCACTTGGTCCAAACCCAGTGGTGCCGGCATTGCAACATCATGTCCTTGACACTGCGCTGCACCAGCCCCTCCTTGTCTCTTGGCGCCACTGAAAAGCAGCACCCCCCCCCCCCCCTCCCGTGTGTGTCCCGCAGCTGTACCTACAGACAAAAAAAGACACCCTGGTTGTAGTGAGACCCTTCTAGATCCCGGCACCCTCACCACACTGTGACAGCCTGCATTGATTTTATAAAAAATTTAAATCACTTTTACTTTGTGTGTGTATAATATTATATATATATATATATATATATATATACACATACGCACACACACACACACACACACACACACACACACACACAGTACTGTGCAAAAGTTTTAGGCAGGTATGGAAAAAAGCTGCAAAGTAAGATGCTTTAAAACATAGAAGTGTTAATAGTTTATTTTTAGCACTTAACAAAATGCAAAGTGAATGAACAGAAGCGAAATCTAAATCAAATATTAGGTGTGAGCACCCTTTGCCTTCAAAACAGCACCAATTCTTCTAGGTACACTTGCACACAGTTTTTGAAGGAACTCGGCAGAAATCCTTCCGTGTCTTCATATAATCACAGACAGACAGACTCAATGATGTTGAGATCAGGGCTCTGTAGGGGCCATATCATCAATTCCAGGATTCCTTGCTCTTCTTTACGCTAAAGATAGCTCTTCATGACAATGGCTGTATGTTTGCGGTCATTGTCCTGCTGCAAAATAAATTTGGAGCCAATCAGACGCCTCCCTGATGATACTGAATCGTGAATAAGTACTCGCCTGTAATTCTCAGCACTGAGCACATCATTAATCCTGACCGAATCCCCAACTCAATTTGCTGAAATGCAGCCCGAAACATACAAGGAACCTTCACCATGCTTCACTGTTGCCTGCAGACACTCATTATTGTACCACTCACCAGCCCTTCGGCAAACAAACTGCCTTCTGTTAAAGCCAAATATTACAACTTTTGACCCCGTTTCTATGTTTTAGTGCATTGTTAAGTCACTTGGCCAATGTTGAATGTATGGCTTTTTGGCAGCAATTCTTTCATGAAGACCACTTCTGGCCAAACTTCTCCGAACTGTAGATGGATGTACCTGGGTTCCACTGGTGTCTGCCACAACCTCCTTGCCGAATGCCTTCAAAAACTGTGTGCAAGTGTACCTAGAAGAATTAATGCTGTTTTAAAAGCATAGGGTGGTCAAAACAAATATTGATTTGAATTAATTTCTGTTCATTTACTTTACATTTTCTATTGCGTGTGCATGTATATATATATATATATATATATACACACACACACACACACACACACATATATATATATATATATATATATACACACACACACTGCTCAAAAAAATAAAGGGAACACTAAAATAACATCATAGATCTGAATGAATGAAATATTCTTATTAAATACTTTGTTCTTTACATAGTTGAATGTGCTGACAACAAAATCACACAAAAATTATCAATGGAAATCAAATTTATTAACCCATGGAGGTCTGGATTTGGAGTCACCCTCAAAATTAAAGTGGAAAAACACACTACAGGCTGATCCAACTTTGATGTAACGTCCTTAAAACAAGTCAAAATGAGGCTCCGTAGTGTGTGTGGCATCCACGTGCCTGTATGACCTCCCTACAACGCCTGGGCATGCTCCTGATGAGGTGGCGGATGGTCTCCTGAGGGATCTCCTCCCAGACCTGGACTAAAGCATCCGCTAACTCCTGGACAGTCTGTGGTGCAACGTAGCGTTGGTGGATGGAGCGAGACATGATGTCCCAGATGTGCTCAATTGGATTCAGGTCTGGGGAACGGGCGGGCCAGTCCATAGCATCAATGCCTTCGTCTTGCAGGAACTGCTGACACACTCCAGCCACATGAGGTCTAGCATTGTCTTGCATTAGGAGGAACCCAGGGCCAACCGCACCAGCATATGGTCTCACAAGGGGTGTGAGGAACTCATCTCGGTACCTAATGGCAGTCAGGCTACCTCTGGTGAGCACATGGAGGGCTGTGCGGCCGCCCAAAGAAATGCCACCCCACACCATTACTGACCCACTGCCAAACCGGTCATGCTGGAGGATGTTGCAGGCAGCAGAATGTTCTCCTTGGCGTCTCCAGACTCTGTCACGTCTGTCACATGTGCTCAGTGAGAACCTGTTTCATCTGTGAAGTGCACAGGTGTGCCAGTGGCAAATTTGACAATCTTGGTGTTCTCTGGCAAATGCCAAACGTCCTGCACGGTGTTGGGCTGTAAGCACAACCCCCACCTGTGGATGTCGGGCCCTCATACCACCCTCATGGAGTCTGTTTCTGATCGTTTGAGTAGACACATGCACATTTTTGTTTTGCTGGAGGTCATTTTGCAGGGCTCTGGCAGTGCTCCTCCTGTTCCTCCTTGCACAAAGGCGGAGGTAGCGGTCCTGCTGCTGGGTTGTTGCCCTCCTACAGCCTCCTCCATGTCTCCTGATGTACTGGCCTGTCTCCTGGTAGCGCCTCCATGCTCTGGACACTACGCTGACAGACACAGCAAACCTTCTTGCCACAGCTCGCATTGATGTGCCATCCTGGATGAGCTGCACTACCTGAGCCACTTGTGTGGGTTGTAGGGAGGTCATACAGGCACGTGGAGGCCACACACACTACTGAGCCTCATTTTGACTTGTTTTAAGGACATTACATCAAAGTTGGATCAGCCTGTAGTGTGTTTTTCCACTTTAATTTTGAGGGTGACTCCAAATCCAGACCTCCATGGGTTAATAAATTTGATTTTCATTGATAATTTTTGTGTGATTATTTTGTCAGCACATTCAACTATGTAAAGAACAAAGTATTTAATAAGAATATTTCATTCATTCAGATCTAGGATGTGTTATTTTAGTGTTCCCTTTATTTTTTTGAGCAGTGTATATACACACACACACACATATATACATACACACACACCTATGGGGGTAATTCTGAGTTGATCGCAGCAGGATTTTTGATTGCAATTGGGCAAAACCATGTGCACTGCAGGGGGGGGGCAGATATAACATGTGTAGAGAGAGTAAGATTTGGGTGGGTTACTTTGTTTCTGTGCAGGGTAAATACTGGCTGCTTTATTTTTACACTGCAAATTAGATTGCAGATTGAACACACCACACCCAAATCTAACTCTCTCTACACATGTTATATCTGCCTCCCCTGCAGTGCACATGGTTTTGGCCAATTGCTAACAAAAATCCTGCTGCGATCAACTTGGAATTACCCCCCATACACACACACACACACACACACTAGCTGAAGTTCCCGGCTGTGCCCGGGTTAACATTTTACAGTTAGTAAGTTATCAATGAGTTGGTTGTAACTATCAACATATAAAAAAAAAAGCAAAACATAGAAGCTTAGTAGCTCTTCCAACACACCCATGAGGTGGCTACTAAGTGGTTTATTTTTTTTGGGGGGGGAGGGGGGATTTTTTGGGGTGCCGCCAGTAGCACTGATCCTTAGCTTTTCTTTCTGTTCAGTTTTATAATCACTTTTCCATTGAAAGACGGGTTTAAAGTTTTCCTTCTGTTATCAATGTTGCTATTCCAAGTCTACCCAGCGTAAACCAATCGGAGGTCCGACCGACCCCAACCCCCTAGTACTGTATGTCTTCTAGGATCCAGTGTTACCACTCTTGGAAGTTTTCTTCCAAATTCATCTAATGGAAGGCCCAGAGCAGACTTTCTGGGTCAAAGTTCAGCCCGATGTATTCCGTTGTGAGGTCCGACGGGGACCCTAACCCCCTAAAACCTAGCCAGGATCCAACTAGACTACCTCGCGTTGGTTTCATCCCAATCGGTGCAGGGGTGTTTGATTGCATAACCGGACAGACAAAAAGACCAATTCATTTTATATATAAGAAGTATGTATATGTAAATATGTGTGTGTGCGTGTTTATGTATTGTGGCAAACAGGGAACTTTGCCACATTCTGATGTCCACAACAGGACAAGGAGCAGACAGGGTAAGGAATCCTGCTGTTTCCTACAGGAAAGGTTTTACACACAGCTTCACCATCTGGGTGTGATTGCTCTGACGTATATGAAGGGATAAAAGGGCTATAGGATCCAGTGGGTGGGGCTTCAGACGCTGACAAGCAGCCGGTTGATAGCTAGGGCTGGTGGGGCATAGCTAGTGTCAGAAAGCCATTTCAAGTGAACAAATGTGACGGTATAAAATTTGTGAGAAATAAAGAAGTCACCTGTCCAAGCAGACCAAAGTAAAGAGTCCTTTCTTTATAAGCATATTCTTTAAGGTATATAGTTTATGTATGTATGTATGCAAGATTTCTGTTGCCGGCTCTGGAGCTATGAAGCATAACTTGGTGTTGGGGTAAAACATTCAGCAATACGGCGCCAAATTGAGCTGTATGTTGGTCTGACGGGCAATGTCGCTGGCAACCCGCGGGAGCGCCAATCGTCAGTGACATAGTGGGTACACACTGAACGATTTTAACAATTTGTCATTCCAGTCCGTCGGAATCGGGCAAATAGTTTCAAAAATCATCTAATGCGTACCCAGCTTTAGCCTCTTCTTTTTGTCTAATATCTACTCACCATCATTCTTTTAGGACACCACATTTTTTTGTTGTTTTTATTGAAATTTAAGCAGTTCAAGTCTATTGAATAACCTGAAATGGTTTGAAGGTAAGCGATAAACTGCTAGATGTTAAAAGAAAAAAGTTTAGGTTATCAAACACTGACACAGCAGCAACCATGGTTGCATGGGATGAGACCATGTCAGCGAAAGCCAAGATGGCTGCAGTAGCATGCCATGTGAGACACCAGTAAGTGGTTAAAAGCACTGTCCTTTTAAATTTCGGGCTTTTACAAGCTGCCACTTAATAAACAAACCCCTTTGACACCAACTGTCAAAACAGGGATGGGAAAGTATGATGTTCTGAGGCTCTTTTGCTGGATCCTAAATCAGCAGCATGCACCCTGCACCTAAAGGTTTACCACAGTATTTTAAAGTACGATCTGGTCTAAGCCTAGTTGGTCATGGTTTCATCCTACAGCAATGATGACCCATAACATTCCTTCAGACTACATCAGAATGACCTTTGAACAAGGTTTAAAATCATGGACTGGCCAGCAGAGTGTCTAGATTTAAAACCAATTGAGATGCTTTGCAATGAACCAGACAGTAGGGTGAAAGCAAAGCAATATACAGGATACAGATATATAGATACACATTTGTTGAAGAGGAGCACTCACTTAAAGTGCAACACACTTGTGAGATGTTCTGCAAGAGCGTTGTGAAGAACGTCCGGAGCACTGTTTGATTTCCATTGTACAAAAAATACTATGATCATGTTCGGAAGATATATCTACAAAAGGTGGCTACTTTGATGTGCCAAAAATTTTGAATAAACCTTGTTAAACAAAATTATTCTATCTTTTCTTTCATTTTTTTTGATTGGTATATTTCTTCTTTGCTTTAATTTCAGAGTACATTTAGACATCAAACTGCATACATTTCATTTAAAACTGGAAAAATGGAGGTGTTCTAAAATTTTTGATCGGTATATCTACACATACACACACGGCCTTTGCTGGAAAAAGAAAATAGAAGAAAAAAAAAAGTGTCCAAAGAATTCTTCAAAGTTGTTTTAAATGAAGAGAGTCAGCAACTTCAAAGTATACCTTGGCAAAAGAACAAGTAATGTTCACCAGTTGTTAAAAGAATCTTAAAATGTATACTTCGCTCCACAGAAAAACCTAGCAATGTCTTGCAACAGACGAGGAAACCTGATAGGCAAAATGCAGACCAGAATGAACCTGAACAGTAGTGGTTAGTGGACCAGCTGCAGAATTTACATGTCTAGCACCACTTACGCAATAAGCATAATGACAGTACTTGTTAAAGATTAAAATCATATCGAACAATGAACATGTGAGAAACCTAACAGCAACTAAACAGAATTCATTTAATTTTTAATCTGTACAGTTTTAACATTCATAAGATTTCCCTATAAATTTGTAAGGGACCGCATTGTCATTTAATTTACTTTAAGAAGCTGATTTTCCTAAACACACATAAAAAAAAGAAGAAAAAAAAAAAAGCATCGACTGTACGTTGATGTGTAGGGCTAAAAACTGGTATTTAAAAACAGCCAACCAGATGAAAGTGCACGATTAACTGTTACATTCTGTTGCTTAATCCTGAGTTACTAAAGGAGCAGCTGAGTGCCACAAGTCCACTGAGCCTGCAAGGATTTGCTCATCATATAATACAAATGTAAAATTTAAGAGGGCTACTGCAAAACTAACTTGCATTTCCACAAGTATCCAAACACAACAGATCAGTACCAGTCAGGATATCTTAACCAAAGGACCACGAACAGGCTTGTGCAATTTTACTTTAATATTTACCACAAAACCACTCAGAAACTGTCCTTTTTTTTTTTGTGTGTATTACTTAATAAAGTTAAGAAAGTATTTTTAATAAAATATTTTATTTAAAAAAATATATATCTAGGTGGTGCTTTGCACAGCATTCTGGGCTGCGATTCCCGTAGTGATGTCGGTGGCCAGAGACTGCCGCATCACTGCCACGTCTGGGGCATACTGAAGGGCAGCGCACAATGGTGGCTGCATATCGCCAGGAGACAGCTGGTCGCATGTGATGCGACTAAGCCAGGTAACGGACTCCTGGCTTTGGTCGCATCACATGCGACCATGCCAAGCAAGTGGTTAAGGATTATTTACATTTATTATTTTAATTTGATGTTATTTCTTTCACTCAAAAGAAGTATAATATTGCATGGTTACCAACTGTCATGAATCAAAATGCACAGTCCCAGATTTTTAAAATGAATACCTACTTTTGACCAACTGCACAGCAGATGTTCTTCTGCAAGCTAGATTTAACAATATATTTTTAATATTTTCTAGGATTTACAGATCCACATTTGTTGAAGAGGAGCACTCACTTAAAAAGCAAAAAATAGGATTTTGGTACCTACCGGTAAATCCTTTTCTCTTAGTCCGTAGAGGATGCTGGGGACTCCGTAAGGACCATGGGGTATAGACGGATCCGCAGGAGCCTGGGCACACTATAAAGACTTAAACTGGGTGTGAACTGGCTCCTCCCTCTATGCCCCTCCTCCAGACCTCAGTTAGAAAACTGTGCCCAGGAGAGATGGACATTTCGAGGAAAGAATTTATAAACACGGTGAGTGTCATACCAGCTCACACCACGAACACACCGCAGAACGTGGCATTCAATAGAAAACCAGCCAACAGCATGAAAAATACACAGCCACAAGCTGACAGAATATGTAACACAACCTGTGTGCCAACACAACCAATAATAAACCACCGCATGCCATGGCATGAACAATGTCAGCAACAGTCTGACAGAGAAGAACCACCAGTAGAGTGTAACCAAAAATAAGAACTGCAGACTCAGTACGCACTGGGACGGGCGCCCAGCATCCTCTACGGACTAAGAGAAAAGGATTTACCGGTAGGTACCAAAATCCTATTTTCTCATACATCCTAGAGGATGCTGGGGACTCCGTAAGGACCATGGGGATTATACCAAAGCTCCAAAACGGGCGGGAGAGTGCGGATGACTCTGCAGCACCGACTGAACAAACATGAGGTCCTCACAGTCAGGGTATCAAACTTGTAGAATTTTTCACAAGAGTTTGAACCCGACCAAGTATCCACTCTGCAAAGTGGATCCGCCGAGGCTCCCCGGGCATCCGCCCAAGAAGAGGCCAACTTCCCCATAGAACGGGCCTCCACCGACCACGGTAATCCAGCCGTAGAACGCACATGCCAAATAGCATCACAGATCCAGCGTGTAACAGACTGCCAAACACAGGCACCCCAACCATGCTGGGAACATACCAGACAAATAGAACCTCTGTTTCTCCAAACTGAGCCAAATTGGCGACCAAAATATTCGAATCCCTGGCTACCCAGAGAGAATTTGAAGCAGCTAATGCCTAAGTAACCATCAGCATCAAAATAGACCGGTTTCTGCGAAACCTAGAAACCACTCTTGGCAGAACTACTAACCGAGTCCACAACTTCTCTCTATCCACATGAAGGATCAAATAAGTCTCTTGTGCGACAAAACCACCACTTCCGACACCCGCCGTGCGGATGTCAAAGCCAAGAGCATGACCACCTTCTAAGAGAGAAATAATTGCAAAGAAATTATTAGGCCACACTGCCCTGAACTGAAGCCCCACGTTAGGCTTGCCTCCACACCGGTTCGTAACGTATGGATAAGAACGACCTAGCTGAAAGCCTTCCATAGGAGCCCTCCTGGCTACACACCAAAACACATAGTTACGCCAACTATGGAGGTAAAGCTCAGCCTTTACTTCTTTCTTAGCCTGAAAATTTGAGGAAATGACGTCACAGGAAATACCCTGTCGGCTTAGGATATGGCATTCAACCGCCACAACGTCAGACACAGCCGCGGTTAGTCTTGCCACACGGCCTGATCGTGCTGAAAAAGATCCTCACGGAGAGGAAGAGGGCAGGAAGCTTTTATGAGTAAATCATGAAAAACTGGAAAGCAAACCCTCCTTGGCGAGATCAGATCCAAGAGGATCGTCTAAATCCCATTTTTTTTTTTTTTTTACCGTCAGAAAAAGTAATGGCTGAGAGGCCACATAGACCGACTAAAAACACCCACGGCGTCACAAGGGTGTCCACAGCTATAGCTTGAGCGTCCCTTGACCTGGAACAATATCCCCGAGACCTCTCTTTGAGGCGAGACGCCAACTTATCCAAGTGCGACATTCCTCAAAGGCCTGTCACGTCTGTGAAACTTCTCGTCAATAACTGAATTTCTCCCGGATGAGGATCGAGTCAGCAGAGGACATAAACTTCTCCGTCGCTCACCTCCGGAACGAAGACCGTTAATATAGCGTTTACCCGACTTTTCTACCCAACGGCAAAACTGTGCATCCTCTGCCATAGCCGCTTTGCTCCTTGTTCCGCCATAGCAGTTTACCTACCCATTGCTGACAAGTCGTCTAACTGAACTAACACGGGCAGAACATGAAGATCACGTTTGTCGAAGCAAACTCTTAATTCAAGAAAGCTTAAAGCAGACAAGCTTTCCAACTTGACCTTATCCCCTGGAAACACGTCCCTTGCCATTACTGCTCCCCTGTCTCGGAGAACTGTATGCACGGACCCCAGGATCTACACCCGGAACCCGAACCTTCATCCCTCTAGAAGGAGAGAACCGAGCCGACACCCAGGAGCGATGTCCTGGGCGTTAAGATTATATTCAGGTGCATACCCAACCGGTTTAGCAACGGAACACATTGAAGAAGCGTCAGAGTAAAGCCGATCCAACTCTGGATCGTCAGACCTCCTTTCACATGGAAAAACACCGAACCTTAACCGGTCAGCATCTACTCTGAAACCCACCTCCGACATCTGTGTCGTTGGAAACAACAGAAAATCCCTGTGTCGAAAACCAGTTAGAGAGGAACAACGATTTGCACCTTTAAACAGGGACCACCAGACAATATTCTGATCCCAACGCACTTCTGTACGGCGTTGCGTACTATCTTCCCTTCCAAAACGGAATGGCAAGAACTATTAGAAAAACAGTAAAGGGAACAACCATAACTCCAAATGTTCCCTTTTTGGATTCTATAAAAAACCCACAGGTCCCAGTCTAATTCTGGACCAACCGAAGCCTAGTGGACAAATGCCCGACGGATCGGGGACCAGCCTGATAGACTCATCGACAAGTGGTGGATGTGGAGGAAACAGACACGACATCCAGTTCTGCGAACCTAACAAGGCTGCAGAACTCTTACCTTTTTAGGACTGTATCGAACCGGTTAAACGACCACCTCCCACAAAGGAATGCGTTACCAACCGTTGTGAAAGAGGCTAACACACAAAGTTAGACTTACCAAGAGGAATCCGCCGAGATTGATTGACCATAAGCCACCAAACAGTTGTATACCTTCCTCCATCATTTCCCGGAGACAATCTCCGCATTCTTCCGGTCACACCTCTGTCACGTGACAGCCTGCTGCAAAGTTATAAGGTAGAACAAACATAGACAAGCCTACACACTCTGGGTAGGGTAATTCTATCGGATGCCTACCCGAATACAACACTCCCTCAAGTGCATACAGCGCAACAAGGCCAAATTATAGAAATAAAATTTCACTTAGCTGCCGGTGTATGATCCTTTGCGACCGGGCTCTGCGTCGGGCAGGAGTTGACTGACATGATTTACGCTCCGCGATGTGAAGAGAAGAATATTCGGACACCTTGAGAGAATCGAACCAACTCGTCACGGTCAATCTAGAGTTTAATCAACAGAGCGACCAGTACAAGATAAGAATACCATTATTTCATCATTCATGGATATACGTCAGATAATAAACAATAAAACACATATATCCTAACCATGCATATATAAACCTATATCTACATATATACACATATAGATATAACCCATACGCACGTGGATTGTCCAGACCTGTCAGGTCTCTAGCGACGGTAATGTGCTGTGAATGTGTATGACCATGTACTGACATGCCCCCGATGTGGATCTGCCAGAAACGTTAAGGTCGACAGAAACTTAGCAAATGTCGACAGCAATGAATAGGAAGCGGGCAAAAATTAATCACGGAACCCCGAGGGGACTGGGGGAAGGATACAAACACAATATTGATAACTCCCCCCCCCCAATATACCAATAAATATATATACACATATATATATATATATATACAGGTACAACGTAAAAACCGCTTGATAATTCTTTTTACCCAGAAAATACCATTGATGCCGACAGGGCATCCCCAAACAACTGTAGCTCCCTCCCTGTAGCTCCCTTATCGTGTTTGCTGTTTTAAACACACGAAACACCAAGTTTTTAGTACAGGTTGAGTCTCCCTTATCCAAAATGCTTGGGACCAGAGGTATTTTGGATATCGGATTTTTCCGTATTTTGGAATAATTGCATACCATAATGAGATATCATGGTGATGGGACCCAAGTCTAAGCATAGAATGCATTTATGTTTCATATAGACCTTATACACACACCCTGAAGGTTATTTTAGCCAATATTTTTTACAAATTTGTGCATTAAACAAAGTGTGTCTATATTCACACAATTAATTTATGTTTCATATACACCTTATACACACAGCCTGAAGGTCATTTAATACAATATTTTTTAATAACTTGTGTTTTAAAATAAGTGTGTGTACATTGAGTCATCAAAAAACAAAGGTTTCACTATCTCACTCTCACTCTAAAAAGTCTGTATTTCGGAATATTCCGTATTTCGGAATATTTGGATATGGGATACTCAACCTGTACTTAATTTCCTGAGTCAAACACCACCATGCGCTGGCGAAGCCGACAGCAGCTTGTGACAAAGCCCTGACACCTGCCGACATACGTCGACTAACCAATAGTGGGTACAAGCAGGGAAACATTGAATTCATGTAATATAAAAGAGTGATTATGCGTCCATTATCAACCGTAAAGCTATATGACCCCCATATAGCTTTAAAACACTGTGCCCCCCCTCCATCTTACTGACTAGTAAGTCCAGGCGGGGATTTGAAGAGAAATGGCGCTGACGCCTGTATGAGGGCTAAGCTCCGCCCCTTCCCAGCGCGCTTAAGCCCGCTCAACTAAATAAATACACATATATGTTAATGAGCTGGGGGACCTATATACATATAGGGAGTAAGCTCCCCGCTTTGTCTAATACGCAGCCCAGGGCGCCCCCCTCGGCGCCCCGCACCCACCGAAGCAGTTGGTGTGTGGGAGCCACGGAGCGCAGCGCACACGCTGCGATACCCCGGCGGCGAAAACACCCGGTGTCCGGGTACGTTCCCCCACCCGGGCTAATACACTAGATGCTGCCCAGGGCGCTCCCCCCAAGCGCCCTGCAGGCCGATGGCGCTGCTGCTCCTGCCCGTTTGCTGCGTACTGGCGGGGCGGGCACCGAAGGGTGTCCCCCCGCCAGTGAACTTCATAGTAAGTAAAAATATATATACATACATATACTGCCCAGGGCGCTCCCCCCCAGCGCCCTGCACCCCGATGGCGTGTGGGAGCGGGGAGCGCAGCGCTACCGCTGCTGCTCCCTCCCGTTCGCGGCGTACTAGCGGGGTGGGCACCAAAGGATGTCCCCCCGCCAGTGAACTTCACAGTAAATATATTTAAATATATACACATATATACTGCCCAGGGCGCTTTCCCCCCAGCGCCCTGCACCCTGCAGGCCGATGGTGTGTGCATGTGTGGGAGCAGGGAGCGCAGTGATACCGCTGTCACTCCCCCATGCGGCACACTGGCGGGGTGAACATACTCGGTGCCCGGGCACCTAAATATGTCCCCCCGCCAGCTCCTAGACCCTCAGCAACATGCCCCCAGGGCGCTCCCCCCCCAGCGCCCTGCACCCTCCAGAGACGTTGGTGTGTGGTAGCATGGAGTGCAGCACTACCGCTGCTGTTACCTCCGTTACTGAAGTCTTCTGCCGTCACTGAAGTCTTCTTTTCTTCCAATACTCACCCGGCTTCTTTCTTCTGGCTTCTGTGAGGGGGATCGACGGTGTGGCTTCGGGAACAAGCAGCTAGGCGCACCAAGTGATCGAACCCTCTGGAGCTAATGGTGTCCAGTAGCTGAGAAGCAGAGCCTTGAAACTCACAGAAGTAGGTCCTGCTTCTCTCCCCTCACTCCCACGCTGCAGGGAGCCTGTAGCCAGCAGGTCTCCCTGAAAATAAAAAACCTAACAAAGTCTTTCAGAGAAACTCAGTAGAGCTCCCCTAGTGTGCATCCAGTCACTCCTGGGCACAAAGTCTAACTGAGGTCTGGAGGAGGGGCATAGAGGGAGGAGCCAGTTCACACCCAGTTTAAGTCTTTATAGTGTGCCCAGGCTCCTGCGGATCCGTCTATACCCCATGGTCCTTACGGAGTCCCCAGCATCCTCTAGGACGTATGAGAAAATACATTACAATTAAACTCATTTAACAAGACAAAATGGGCCTCATTCGGATTTGGAAGCAAGGCAGAAAAAGCATTTAACTTTGTATCTGGAACAAACCGAGGAAATATATTTATATTTATTATGTGCAGGGTAAATACTGGCAGCTTTTGCATGTAGCCCACAAATGTTATTCAGCTTTATTTTTACATTGCAACTTAGATTTCAGTTTGCATATACCACACACAAATCTAAATCTCTCTGCACATGTTACATCTGCGCCACCTGCAGTGGAGCACGGTTTGGCCCAGTTGCTTGCTTTTTTTGTTTGCTTCCACATCTGATTATCCCCAATAGACACTGTAGCACTCCAAGACCCACAGATGCAGAATAGTAGTAAGAATGTTTTATTGTTTGTCACAGATTAAGTATCAAATGGTCCCTGGAAATTATTTTAAAAGGTTGGCAACTATTGCCACTACTTGTTACGGTAACATTTAAAAAAAAATCAATAAGCATTTTCACCAGGTTACGGAGTTTAGCGATAGAAAAAAGTCACTAATGATGGACACTTTAATTTGACGTTATTTGGTCATATATCATCAAGCAATAATAGAGTATCCCAAGTATTCACTCTATTGTACAAATTCGTCAACTGTCCTCATGCTCCAAGTTTGTTCAAGACTAGTATTTACATACAAAACCAGCAAATACATCTTTAAAAACCTGCAATTGAGGGCAGATTTGCATTGATTCTAATGCAAATGGTTAAACACAAAGATGACAGTAAAATGTATTTGGTTTCATAAAATTACAATTATTTAATATATGGAAGCTTTAAGGTTGCAATACAATAAACTGCATGCAAAATGTTATGCCTTTGTATGCCCATTTTCATGAAGAGGGGATCTACAGCAGTGATCGATAAAAATCTAACAGGCAGTTCTTAAAATACAGTATCATCTGCAGTAATATGACCTTGAGTTGTGTGGCTACCTTTACAATGTGCTTCTTAACAGCCCTCTTCAAGCACACGCAAACTGAAGTATAACGAATCCCTTGACATTCCAGTGAAACTTGATTATTTCATTGTCACTCCATCACAAACAGTTATAGCTCTCTCATCAGCTCTTAGAAAGCATACAAAGGGCATCTGGTATTATCTAAAAAGCTGGAATCTTTAAGAGCAGCATCTCCTTTATGTTGTCATATCTAGTATGTTTGGTGTATGGAAGAATTTTATTTTCATGTTGCTCACTCTGTAACATGGGATATGAGCACTTTCAGAATAAAATACGTCTTTACTACAGATCTTCCCTTATTCCTCCCAACTCTCCGTCTCACCCTATTCTATTCCACCCATCTTTATTAACCTTCCAACCCTATTCCTTCCATGTTTTTCTCCCCTGTCTCACCTTATTCATCCCATTTCTCTCCCCCTATCTTCTCCAGTCTCCCCTTATGGTGCCCATACACTTGTGCGATGCCCCGCGACGCGACATCACGGAGCATCGCACCGGCAGTTCAGGTGCGATTAAATTGCACCTGAACTGCCAAGTGTTTACCATGCAATCATGCGATAGATCGCATGTTAATCACGTGATGGGCACGTCACCGCCAAGTGGGAGATGCCAGCGGGTGCCCATCGCACAGTGATATATTGCATGTGTTTAAAAAAAACACATGCGATCGCACTGCGATGCGATAAATATTAAGTGCAGTACATAATATCATGAGACGCAACATTCGAGCGGCGTGCCCACTAATCGCGTCGCATGGTACCTTAAATGTGCATACAATCCTTCGTTTTATCTCACAGGTGCGGTCGAAATTGAAGGCTTGTACCTGATATCTCACAAGTGTATGGGCTACATAAGTCTCTCTCTTCCCCTGTAATCTGATAGGATGACATATGACAGGGCGGGGCTAATGCATTTAATGCCGTGGAGATGTGCGGCGAAGCATGAAGCAATAATACAGAGATGCATTAACATCTCATCTGCATTGGTATCCTGTAGCCCATCAGTGTAATGCTGATGTATCATGGTAACCCTAATGCACATGCACGTGTTCTCGCAAAAACGAAACAAACAAAAAAAACTCTCAGAAGGATGGCACATGTGCTAGGATTTGCCCAGTCAATCATTTAACCGTAGGGTGTTAATGATATCGTTACATGTATTACAGAGACATAGAGAAGTTATTTTCTGCTTTAATACATGTTGGATATCAATACGTGTACACTTATCTACTGATGATACATACATTTCCCTGTTAGTGAGACTCTGACAGAAACAGATATTTTAAAGAATAAAATAATAATTGTACTATGAGCCTGATTCTGATGTGGTTGGTATTTCACATCCGCAAGGCAGATGCTGGGCAATACTGTACCACAAATATTCTAACGCCTCCTGCCAGCACCTGCGATCCGAGTGCTGCGTTTGGTCACACAGTATTGGGTCACCAATGCAACCATCAGAATCCCTCTGCAGAGTCCAGGAAGTCTGCATCCCATGACTTTGACCCTGGGCTCGGCACCTTCCTGTTTAGTAGAACGGTTCCAGGCACCGCCCCCCAAACGCTGCAGCATGTCAATCATGCTGTGGCTAAGGAGGGACTGCGACCGGTCACACAGGACCCATTCTGCACATGTACAGAACGGTTCCTGCACTTGTGCAGACCTCAAACCATCGGATTTGTGAGTACACCATCGGGTGTGCATACAAATCCGAATCAGGCCCTTTATACGCTACACACTGTAAGGGTCTCATGTTCTAGTTAGGCCAACCATTAGTGAATGCTGGTCTTTCGATACTTTCAAAATACAAATATTACAATATATGATTTGTCCTTTGAAAAAGTCTGGCCCATGTGAATATGCTAAAGTAAAAGGAAAACATGTCAAAATGATACAGAATAAAACGTATACAGAAATATAAATTCCTTTAGAAAATATGACATGTCCTACATTTTTCTAGCCTGCACTAATAACCACTTTATGTAACGCTAGAACATCACTCTATCATCCAGCCAAGGGAACTGTATCTCAAATTGTGCGTCATTAGAAATAGCTCTGGCATGAGTCTATTCCACTGGTTGGCTAATTACAATAAAGAGGGACACGGCAGAGCATGCTGGTAAAGGGCCAAAATAAATTGGAGAAATTTGTTAATAAAACTGAATACTTGCCGAATGCTCACTAGAATAATAACAGGTGCAAAAATCTGATGAATATCTTTATCATCCATAGGACTCTAAAACATTATTAAAGTCTGTGCTCCGTCTTTACAGTGTTGTAAGTATAAATACAGCTCACAGTGGATTATATATTAGACGTAAGCCTGCTAAAATTAATATTACTCCAACGGCAATGAACAGAAACATGTGGTGTTAAACGTAAATACAGTCCTAATTTCCACCAGCGCTACGTTTATTTACATGGCGTATGTAGTACGTTCCCTTTTCTTACAAACTCTGCAACTCTACATCTGAGAAGTAGAGAGAATTGGGGAGTTTTCTAAAGCCATGCAAAAAGTGATTCTACAGCAGTAACAATTATATTGGGTATAGAGAGAACAAATACATTATTAAAGATGACACACAGGATATGTAAGCTAGTTGTTGCCCATTGAAGTCAACAAAGAGGCTGTGGGGCTGAGGCAGAGTTGAATGCATGGAACTAATAGATTTATTCGCCTTCAGAGTTGTACACAGCTCTGCTGCTAGTCCCCATGAGTATGCTTGGTTTCAGACCCATCATCATTATCAGGTCGCACTTGAACCAGCCCTATGCCTGGTGCAAAAGATCAGCCTGAAAACTGACATATTTACGAGTACACACAACTCTGCAGTCTGTAATTTGGTCAACTTGCTCTAGCTAACCTTTGCCTACCTGAGAATCCCCCATTACCAGTTACCCCCTTTCAGCAGCCAGTAAAGATGCAACAGTTGTGTAAAACTCTGCATTGCCTGAATAGTGCATGTTCTGCTCTGGAACATGCGCAGAGCGAAAACACACAATCTCGCCTGCAAAATCAACTTGTGTTCCACTCTGCATAAGCCCCCATATGTCTATTAGTGCAGCACCCAAACAACAGAGTAGCCAGCAGATCAACTGAAGGTGGGGAAATGTAACTATTTAAAAAATAAAAATGTATTAGTACTGCCAGTATGTGTCTGCTATAGAATGCATTTTGTTTTCAGGAATGTTAAGCTGAGTAAACACTTTTCGATGGTGCAGTGTATCGTTACACGCAGCCTAGAACACCGAATCGGCTGAGGAACCGTACCAGTATCACACAATATATTGTATAGTGTGTACACAGCTTTAGATTGGCAATATACAGTATCCATGAACTGCTACGTACAGTACTTGCTATAATTTCAGGCTCAACAGAAATGACCACGGCACAGAAGTACAAGCGGCATCTGCCTTTTTGCTTAAATGTAAGAAAAGGTATTATTATTGTAAATGCCTGCATAAAATATGAACCACAGTAGTTAACCTTTTGGGGTACAAAATTAATCAGTCGAAATCTGAAGCCTTACCTCTTCACAAACATGGGGCTATTAAGACTCTATTACAATTGAATTTTGACTTCTCTTGGTGTAAACACACGCTTAAATACTTGGGAGTCCACCTCACAAAATCTTATGACTCTCTTTACCGAACTAACTATCCTCCTCTGTTTAAATCAATCCTCCAAGATCTCCAGCTCTGGGAATCCTATTTTTTTGTCATGGATAGGTCGAATTTCCGACACAGAAATGAATGCACTTCCTAAACTTTTGTACTTGTTCCAAACCCTCCCAATTCAAATCCCATCGCACTCTCTCCACACCCTTCAAACGGCATTCTGTAAATTCATTTGGAATTACAAAAAGCCACGAATTAGGCGGACATTTTAGCTAAACACTCTCAGAATGGGGGTCTTGGGCTTCCCATCCTACAACATTATTTTCATGCTACTCGGTTAAGCCAGTTGATAGCCTCGCATGCCCTGCGGTGCACCAAAAGATGGGTCGATCTGGAGGGTGATTTAGTAGGTATCCACTTGATTTCCTTTCTGCCATGGTTACCCCGTACACTTTATCCACACTTTAATTCTCCTTCCCCTACAGTGGAGTTGACGCTTCGCACTTGGGAATCTCTCAATAAGAAACTAAAGCTGTCCTCAAATCCATCTCTCCTCATTCCCCTTTGGAATAATCCTGCTTTCATCCCAGGGCTCTCTCCTGAAATGGCTCTCCCCTGGATTTCAGCAGGCATTACGAAGGTTTACCATGTTACAAGCACTCATGCTATCAAGTCATTTGCCGACCTGCAGAATACACATGCTATCCTTAACTCCCTACACTTCCAGTACTTGCAAATCCATCATTTTATTCACTCACTGCGCCTCTCCTATCCTCTACACGTTCCTTCCCCCATGGAAAGATTATGCTTACATAACTATACTGAAAGAGGCGCGATCTCAATCCTTTATAACTTTGTTCATTGGAGTCTCCCCCCCCTGGAGCCTCATGAACGAGCCTGGGAGGCAGACCTTGGGCAATGGTTAGAGGATGAGGTGTGGGGCAGTATCTAAATGCTCTATTAGTGTCGCTATACACGAGAACTCGTACAAAGTTTACACGTAATGGTACCTGGTACCAAAGCGACTGCACCGGATCTACCTTACTACCTCTGACTTGTGCTGGAGAAACTGCGGACAGATAGGTTCCTTTTATCGTGTGTGGTGGACATGCCCCGTGATCGTACGCTATTGGAACATGGTCCGTCGTCTTCTTGCCCAACTGGTCGATCTCTCAGAGCGCCTTTCCCCTATTAACCTACTCCTTTGTGCTCCCATTGACCATACCTCCAAATAATTGGTTCTTCATGTATCTTGCGCAGCTAGATATTATATTGCCCGTAATTGGAAAGTTTCTGATGCACCTAGTTGTCAGGAGCTAATAAATAGGATATGGTTTATTAACAAAAATAAGAATTTACTTACCGATAATTCTATTTCTCATAGTCCGTAGTGGATGCTGGGGACTCCGAAAGGACCATGGGGAATAGCGGCTCCGCAGGAGACTGGGCACAAAAGTAAAAGCTTTAAGACTACCTGGTGTGCACTGGCTCCTCCCCCTATGACCCTCCTCCAAGCCTCAGTTAGGATACTGTGCCCGGACGAGCGTACACAATAAGGAAGGATTTTGAATCCCGGGTAAGACTCATACCAGCCACACCAATCACACCGTACAACTTGTGATCTGAACCCAGTTAACAGCATGATAACAGAGGAGCCTCTGAAAAGATGGCTCACAACAATAATAACCCGATTTTTTGTAACAATAACTATGTACAAGTATTGCAGACAATCCGCACTTGGGATGGGCGCCCAGCATCCACTACGGACTATGAGAAATAGAATTATCGGTAAGTAAATTCTTATTTTCTCTGACGTCCTAGTGGATGCTGGGGACTCCGAAAGGACCATGGGGATTATACCAAAGCTCCCAAACGGGCGGGAGAGTGCGGATGACTCTGCAGCACCGAATGAGAGAACTCCAGGTCCTCCTCAGCCAGGGTATCAAATTTGTAGAATTTAGCAAACGTGTTTGCCCCTGACCAAGTAGCTGCTCGGCAAAGTTGTAAAGCCGAGACCCCTCGGGCAGCCGCCCAAGATGAGCCCACTTTCCGTGTGGAATGGGCTTTTACAGATTTTGGCTGTGGCAGGCCTGCCACAGAATGTGCAAGCTGAATTGTACTACAAATCCAACGAGCAATAGTCTGCTTAGAAGCAGGAGCACCCAGCTTGTTGGGTGCATACAGGATAAACAGCGAGTCAGATTTTCTGACTCCAGCCGTCCTGGAAACATATATTTTCAGGGCCCTGACTACGTCCAGCAACTTGGAATCCTCCAAGTCCCTAGTAGCCGCAGGCACCACAATAGGCTGGTTTAAGTGAAATGCTGAAACCACCTTAGGGAGAAATTGAGGACGAGTCCCCAATTCTGCCCTGTCCGTATGAAAAATTAGGTAAGGGCTTTTATAGGATAAAGCCGCCAATTCTGAGACACGCCTGGCTGAGGCCAGGGCTAACAGCATTACCACTTTCCATGTGAGATATTTTAAGTCCACAGTGGTGAGTGGTTCAAACCAATGTGATTTTAGGAACCCCAAAACTACATTGAGATCCCAAGGTGCCACTGGAGGCACAAAAGGAGGCTGTATATGCAGTACCCCCTTGACAAACGTCTGAACTTCAGGAACTGAAGCTAGTTCTTTTTGGAAGAATATTGACAGGGCCGAAATTTGAACCTTAATGGACCCTAATTTTAGGCCCATAGACAGTCCTGTTTGCAGGAAATGCAGGAAACGACCCAGTTGAAATTCCTCTGTAGGGGCCTTCCTGGCCTCACACCACGCAACATATTTACGCCAAATACGGTGATAATGTTGCACAGTTACATCCTTCCTGGCTTTGATCAGGGTAGGGATGACTTCATCCGGAATGCCTTTTTCCTTCAGGATCCGGCGTTCAACCGCCATGCCGTCAAACGCAGCCACGGTAAGTCTTGGAACAGACATGGTCCCTGCTGGAGCAGGTCCTTTCTTAGAGGTAGAGGCCATGGGTCTTCCGTGAGCATCTCTTGAAGTTCCGGGTACCAAGTCCTTCTTGGCCAATCCGGAGCCACGAGTATAGTCCTTACTCCTCTCCTTCTTATGATTCTCAGTACCTTGGGTATGAGAGGCAGAGGAGGGAACACATACACTGACTGGTACACCCACGGTGTTACCAGAGCGTCCACAGCTATTGCCTGAGGGTCCCTTGACCTGGCGCAATATCTGTCCAGTTTTTTGTTGAGGCGGGACGCCATCATGTCCACCTTTGGTTTTTCCCAACGGTTCTCCGACTGGATCAGCACCGGCTGACCCTGAAGCAGAGGCCTTGCCTGACTTAGGGCATTGTAAATGGCCCTTAGTTCCAGGATATTTATGTGAAGTGACATTTCCATGCTTGACCACAAGCCCTGGAAATTTCTTCCCTGTGTGACTGCTCCCCAGCCTCTCAGGCTGGCATCCGTGGTCACCAGGACCCAGTCCTGAATGCCGAATCTGCGGCCCTCTAGAAGATGAGCACTCTGCAACCACCACAGGAGAGACACCCTTGTCCTTGGAGACAGGGTTATCCGCTGATGCATTTGAAGATGCGATCCGGACCATTTGTCCAGCAGATCCCACTGAAAAGTTCTTGCGTGGAATCTGCCGAATGGAATCGCTTCGTAAGAAGCCACCATTTTTCCCAGGACCCTTGTGCATTGATGCACTGACACTTGGCCTGGTTTTAGGAGGTTCCTGACTAGGTCGGATAACTCCCTGGCTTTCTCCTCCGGGAGAAACACCTTTTTCTGTACTGTGTCCAGAATCATCCCTAGGAACAGCAGACGTGTCGTCGGAATCGGCTGCGATTTTGAAATATTTAGAATCCATCCGTGCTGTCGTAGTACTACTTGAGATAGTGCTACTCCGACCTCTAACTGTTCTCTGGACCTTGCCCTTATCAGGAGATCGTCCAAGTAAGGGATAATTAAGACGCCTTTTCTTCGAAGAATCATCATCATTTCGGCCATTACCTTGGTAAAGACCCGGGGTGCCGTGGACAACCCAAACGGCAGCGTCTGAAACTGATAGTGACAGTTCTGTACCACAAACCTGAGGTACCCTTGGTGAGAAGGGTAAATTGGGACATGGAGGTAAGCATCCTTGATGTCCAGAGACACCATATAGTCCCCTTCTTCCAGGTTCGCTATCACTGCTCTGAGTGATTCCATCTTGAATTTGAACCTTTGTATGTAAGTGTTCAAGGATTTCAGATTTAAAATAGGTCTCACCGAGCCGTCCGGCTTCGGTACCACAAACAGCGTGGAATAATACCCCTTTCCCTGTTGTAGGAGGGGTACCTTGATTATCACCTGCTGGGAATACAGCTTGTGAATGGCTTCCAATACCGCATCCCTGTCGGGGGGAGACGTTGGTAAAGCAGACTTCAGGAACCGGCGAGGGGGAGACGTCTCGAATTCCAATTTGTACCCCTGAGATACTACCTGCAGGATCCAGGGGTCCACTTGCGAGTGAGCCCACTGCGCGCTGAAATTCTTGAGACGGGCCCCCACCGTGCCTGAGTCCGCTTGTAAGGCCCCAGCGTCATGCTGAGGACTTGGCAGAAGCGGGGGAGGGCTTCTGTTCCTGGGAAGAGGCTGTCTGCTGCAGTCTTTTTCCCCTTCCTCTGCCCCGGGGCAGATACGAGTGGCCTTTTGCCCGCTTGCCCTTATGGGGACGAAAGGACTGAGCCTGAAAAGACGGTGTCTTTTTCTGCTGAGAGGTGACCTGGGGTAAAAAGGTGGATTTCCCAGCCGTTGCCGTGGCCACCAGGTCCGATAGACCGACCCCAAATAACTCCTCCCCTTTATACGGCAATACTTCCATATGCCGTTTGGAATCCGCATCACCTGACCACTGTCGCGTCCATAACCCTCTTCTGGCAGAAATGGACAGCGCACTTACTCTTGATGCCAGAGTGCAAATATCCCTCTGTGCATCTCTCATATATAGAAATGCATCCTTTAAATGCTCTATAGTCAATAATATATTGTCCCTGTCCAGGGTATCAATATTTTCAGTCAGGGAATCCGACCAAGCCACCCCAGCACTGCACATCCAGGCTGAGGCGATTGCTGGTCGCAGTATAATACCAGTATGTGTGTATATACTTTTTAGGATATTTTCCAGCTTCCTATCAGCTGGTTCCTTGAGGGCGGCCGTATCAGGAGACGGTAACGCCACTTGTTTTGATAAGCGTGTGAGCGCCTTATCTACCCTAGGGGGTGTTTCCCAACGCGCCCTAACCTCTGGCGGGAAAGGGTATAATGCCAATAATTTTTTAGAAATTAGCAGTTTTTTATCGGGGGAAACCCACGCTTCATCACACACCTCATTTAATTCATCAGATTCAGGAAAAACTACGGGTAGTTTTTTCACACCCCACATAATACCCTTTTTTGTGGTACTTGTAGTATCAGAAATGTTCAAAACCTCCTTCATTGCCGTGATCATGTAACGTGTGGCCCTACTGGAAAATACGTTTGTTTCCTCACCGTCGACACTGGAGTCAGTGTCCGTGTCTGGGTCTGTGTCGACCACCTGAGGTAACGGGCGCTTTAGAGCCCCTGACGGTGTTTGAGACGCCTGTACAGGTATTAACTGATTTGCCGGCTGCCTCATGTCGTCAACAGTCTTTTGTAAAGTGCTGACACTATCACGTAATTCCTTCCATAAGACCATCCAGTCAGGTGTCGACTCCCTAGGGGGTGACCTCACTAATACAGGCAATTGATCCGCCTCCATACCATTTTCCTCCTCATACATGTCGACACAACGTACCGACACACAGCACACACACAGGGAATGCTCTGATAGAGGACAGGACCCCACTAGCCCTTTGGGGAGACAGGGGGAGAGTTTGCCAGCACACACCAGAGCGCTATATATATATATATACAGGGATAACCTTATATAAGTGTTTTTCCCTTATATAGCTGCTGTATAGATTTATCTGCCAAATTAGTGCCCCCCCTCTCTTTGTTTTACCATGTTTCTGTAGTGCAGGACTGCAGGGGAGAGTCAGGGAGCTTCCCTCCAACGGAGCTGTGAGGAAAAATGGCGCCAGTGTGCTGAGGAGATAGGCTCCGCCCCCTTCTCGGCGGCCGTTCTCCCGCTTTTTTATGGAAAAACAGGCATGAGTTAAATGCATCCATATAGCCCAGGAGCTATATGTGATGCATTTTTTTGCCCCCTAAGGTGTTTATATTGCGTCTCAGGGCGCCCCCACCCAGAGCCCTGCACCCTCAGTGACCGGAGTGTGAAGTGTGCTGAGAGCAATGGCGCACAGCTGCGGTGCTGTGCGCTACCTTATTGAAGACAGGACGTCTTCTGCCGCCGATTTTTCCGGACCTCTTCTGCTCTTCTGGCTCTGTAAGGGGGACGGCGGCGCGGCTCTGGGACCCATCCATGGCTGGGCCTGTGATCGTCCCTCTGGAGCAGTCCAGTAGCCTAAGAAGCCCAATCCACTCTGCACGCAGGTGAGTTCGCTTCTTCTCCCCTTAGTCCCTCGATGCAGTGAGCCTGTTGCCAGCAGGTCTCACTGAAAATAAAAAACCTAAAACTAAACTTTTTTCTAAGCAGCTCAGGAGAGCCACCTAGACTGCACCCTTCTCGTTTGGGCACAAAAATCTAACTGAGGCTTGGAGGAGGGTCATAGGGGGAGGAGCCAGTGCACACCAGGTAGTCTTAAAGCTTTTACTTTTGTGCCCAGTCTCCTGCGGAGCCGCTATTCCCCATGGTCCTTTCGGAGTCCCCAGCATCCACTAGGACGTCAGAGAAATGGAATATATTACAAGCTCACAAAACAACACAGTGAAACAATTCCACTCCATATGGCTTCCTTTAGATTCCACAATACTCCTTCCCCGGGTCTTGGTTAATTTCAGTCCTGGGTCTGCAAATATTTGCATTATTGATTGCTTTTTGTTTTTCTCTCTCTCTTTCTCCTCTTTTCTCCCCCACCTGTTTCTCGATTCATTAGGAGGCCCTTGTCGCCCTCCACTCCCTTCACCCCCACACCCTGACCCCTTCTCTCCTCTCTTTCCCTTACTATTTTTTCTAGCTCCTCTGTCAATACTCAGACTTGTATTTAACGCTTATACTTATATGCGTTTCCTCACTGAATGTCTATGGTGTATTTCTCGGTTTATGTAATCATAGCTACTTTTCTATACAGTCACACTTTTATATACTGTTATTTGTTTTACTTCATTGCCTTGACTGTGTGCATACTTCTCGATTACTATTGTGTATTCTTCCCTTTTTTTTGTCTTCTTTGTATTGACTTGGTACATGACATTTTTTGTACTGTCCTGTGCTGTCTATGCCCACTTTTTTACAATAAACTTTATTCGACTTCAAAAAATATAAACCGAAGTAGTAATATGGTGCTAATCACAACCAAAATATTGGTATAATGAAGTGCAACATATAAAAGCAGTGCTATATCTGCAGCAATGATTTTACTATACAGTAGATACCAGGGATGTGCGGTGAGGTAAATGGCTCAGGAGGCACTGGTTTGTACCAGAGACAGATTTACATACAATATACTTGTATGAGCCAAAGGGTTCATGTGTGCACTCACCGCACATCACTGGTAGATACACACAATTGTAGAAGTCCACCTACCAAGCCATAGTTCTCTAAATTAATGCAAAAACAATAAGAAATCACAGTCTTAAGCATCTTTACAACTGATGTTACTAACATGCTGTCTGCAAATGGTGTGGGTGTGGTGATCGCACACCGAATTTTGGTTCTATAAATACAAACCAAGTTTCACAACTGAATTATGCATATATTTATATACAGGACCTATATAGTATGCAGTCCCTTACAGAGTATATTTATTTATTTATTCACATAGGTCTCACTTGTGCTTACATAGTATATTCCCTGCCACATGGACACATACACCCACTCTAGGTAGAATTCCTTTTCTCAGAACAATTTTAAAGTATGTCTTCGGAGTGTGGGAGTAAAATGGCACAGCTGGAGGAACCCACGTTAACAAGGGAAAGGCAAACTGTACACAGGTATTGCCTTGGTCAGCATCAAATGTGTGATCCAAGTGCCAACAGATAGCAATGCTAACCTCGGCGCCATATGCACACACATTAGGATCATACTATATTAGAATTGTATTCTATATAGTATTTTGTGTAGAATAAAAGTATATGGGTGGTATTCAATTGTTTTGTGCACACGATCTCCCGTCTAAAGTGACGTGAGATCGCTGGCCGCAATGCAATTGTTATTTGTTTTCACTCTGATTGCACCCATTAGTGTCGGGTTTAGCTCTATTAAGCAGCTAAACCTGACCAAAGTGCTGGGTGAGATCGCAAAAAGTGCAGTTTAGGGCCACTTTTTTCGCACATTCCAGCTCAGCCATTGCGCATTAACAGAGCTATAATTGAATAGCTCTGTGGGGCACCATCTAGTGGCCGCTGGCGGACAAAATATTTGAATTCCACCCTGTGTTTCGTTTAGAGTGAAACTATGTAAATGCTGGACCAATGTTAAGGATTTTCTTTTTAGTTTTACTTTCCCTTCATCTATATCATATTTAGGTATGCCTTACTCTGAGGCCCATTTACCTTTGCAGCTATTTCCCAGAAAACACTCATTTTCGGGTGTGAAGATGGAGGTAGCCCATAGTGGCACATTGGCTATAGATTGCATTTATAGTCAGGGTCAAAGCCTCCCCAGAAGAGGCCTCTGTGCTTGTGTGGTCTGGCGGATCTCGCATACGCAGCACCTCCGGCAGCCATCACAGCACATCGCAGGAACGGGCTCCTTTTCAGAGCCCTTGTTCCTGTATGTGCTGATTAAAACATCAGCTTGTTGTAATCGCCAATTGCAATGCGATCCTGGGCGGTAAGATCCCACCCAGATCAGATCAAATATGCAATCCATGATAAATAGCCCCCTTTGAGAGCACAGTTGTCACTTCTCACTGCAATTCTCCAACTACTGCTGTAATGTTCTGTTCTGTGGCAGCTGCACTATAATATGTATGAACAATTTGCAATGTAAAATGGTGTACCAATATTACTATCATTATTGGAGGTATGTAATTAAAATCATCATTCTGGTTTAGTACCAAATACAATCAACTAAAAGTGTTCTGCTCATTAGTGCAATCTCCTAAAGTGATGCCACAACTGTATCATGCAGGTATTATTTACAGAAGTTTACACATATATTAACAATACTTACCAGCCTGTCAAAATAATGGAACATAACAGTAATGTCACGTGAATTGCTCAGTCGGGCACCATCTAGTGGCCACCGGCACATAAAACACTTGAGATGAGATACACAGAGATGAGAAGCAGAGTTAGCCTTTTATTATACATCAAACTTTGTGTAAGCAAAATGAATAGCCATTAATGAGAGGCAGTAACTGGATTCACAGGCACCAAATCTTTTTCCATCCTCATGGATCAAGAGCTGGTGTTGTGTGAAGTATATTTGTGTATATATATACACACACACACACACACACACACAGAGTGGCCACATTATTATTACCACTGGGTTAGTACTTTGCTTAGCCCCCTTTTGCCCTTAGTATGCTTTGATTTCTTCCAGGCATGGATTCTACTAACTATCAGTATGTTTTGTGGGGAATATTAGCCCAAATGCTATGCACAGCATTGCCATAATGTTGCTGCCGCCAGCCTGAAGTCATGACGATGCAAGAAGGATCTATGGCTTTGTGCTGTTGTCGCTTATTCTCACCCTACCATCTGTGTGGTACAATTGAAAATATAGTTTATCAGACTACATGATCTGTTTCCAATCATTTACTGTTCAATACCCGTATTCTTCAGAAAACGAGAGGCTTTCACTGTTTGCAGTAGCTAGCATACTGACATCTTCTGCTTCTGAAGCCCGTATAACAATGCGCGGCATACTGTTCGTTGAGAGGCCATCTGATTTGGTCCCTGATTCAGATTACACTATGTAATTTGATGCACTGTTGCCCATCCGTGGGACTGAACAAGTCAGCCCACTCTCTGTTCCACTCGAGCATCCAGTAGCGGTTTACGACTACAGGCCTTGCACTCAGTTTTTTTCTGCTGGTCCACTCTGTGTACACTTTAACAACCGCCTCGTACCACAAACAATTCACCAGTGCAGCCATTTTGCTAATGCACCACTATTCCACTTTCAAAGTCTATTAGACTACGTAATTTACCCAGGATTTCATGAGTGCTGCACTTTATTAGCCCCTGCATACCTTCACCTTTATGTTCTTATACAGCTTCAGACATCCTATGCCATCAGCGTAATAGCTACTGTTAAATTGTCTGGTGATCATAATAATTTGGCCATTCAGCGTACAAGAAATACTTATGCTCACAAAAGCGAGGGCTGGGCATCTGCTGTATTAATGAGGGGCAGCCAGGAGACAAAAATGTGCAAATACATACTTTCAGACAACTCTTCTCATTAGAATGTGAAGCTGCATTTTTCTAGCACACTTTTGATTTTAGAACCTGAATACTTAACACAAGAAACAGGGGCGGCAGCAGATAACTAAAATGGCAGGGGATTGTTACCACATTTGGTGCAGGGAGTGCATGTGTGAGGGGTTACTAACTATTTAAATTTAACATGTATGGAGACACTTGCAGAATTCTATGTGGCATCTCTAATAAGCAGCAGTCAAACCTTAACCACATTATCGGAAAAAACTAAAATACTGCTTATACTTCCATTACTATTTTTATTTAATTCCATTTTCTTAAACACTGGTAACTTTTAGTAATAGAACATGCACTAATGTTTATAGGAAGAATTAATGTCAAACCACCAGTACAGATTAACAGTCATATAATAAATTTGCAGTAATAAACATGTAAAACAAAGATTAAATGTAGTTTAAATGACAGATTCAAGGTGATAACGTGGCATTTTGTTCATAGTTTCATAATGTGCACACAAGGGAAACTGTAATTTTGACATGACATCACTATAATGTATTTTGTTGGATTATTTATTGTGCTAATTATAAATTTTATAATACTTGTTACTATACTGCAGCCAAACTATTGGTCCTCATAGTTATATTATGGAGTATGACAGTGATCTTATTTATGATTTCCAGTTGGCAAAATACAAACTCTTAGTGGCAGAATTTAGGGCAGTGTAGCACATGTAAGCAAAAGTACAGTTCACTGTAATGCATCTGGCTATAAATCACATCTATTTCAATTGTTATTCATTTGCTTTAACAACAGAACTTATATTTTGTAACTGTTAATATGATGAACTTGTGCCAAAAGCAACATTTACAGCACTAGAGAGCAGGAGAGAAGAAACCATGGAAATTGTGTGGTCTGTGATGTCATCTGGTGGTCATTCCAGGGAATTACATATTAACACGGAAAGGCTGATCATTTAGCAGCTATCATTTTACTGAAAACAATTCTCAGTAGCAAGATTTTTCTGTCCTGTTTTACTCTTTGCAAAATAAAATGTATATTAGTATCACTGAAATGATTGACAATTTGATTTGGTAATGAACTTGTAATTCACTCAGTTTCTTCCAAGAGATAAATACTTAGCTGTATAGGGTATAGCTGCGCTGGGCAAATCTACCTGGTGGAATTTGTATCCCAGGAATAGAATAATATGGGGTTTACATGTCATGAAACAAGGACATCTGAAACATGTGAACTTCCATTATAATGAGTGTGCACTTTATTATTCGGTATATATGCACATCCATATACAGATGTGTCCGCATACATCTAGCCTCCTGGTACATTAAACAGCCATACTAGTCACGCCATGCCACGATGTAACTTTGTAGCGCTGAGCTTGCCCCCGGGACAAGACGAAACCAGTCAGGTGTAGATCGGGATGGCGAGCACTTTACATATGATGCACACACAGCTTATGCTGATTAAAATGATATGCGGCATGCCTATGTTCTGTGTGCGTCTGTGACTGTATCTGCATACGAAATGGTATTGTACAGTATTTTCCTAGTAAACACTGTAACGTACCATTTCGTATGCAGATACAGTCGCAAACAGGGTAGGACTAGGATTACAGATCCAAAATTCGAACAATTAAACGCAATAAAAAAATAAATTGAGGGAGCTATGCTTACATGACGTTTCTTCTAGTAAAAACAGAAGTCCACTTGTGACTGAAGGGGTGTAACTGTGTGCAACTCTGTCACATCTCCAATGGTGGCTGAAGGGGTGTGACTGTGCGCAACTCTGTCATATCTCCACTTGTGATTGATGGGGTATTACTCTGTGCAACTCTGTCACACCTCCACTTGTGGCTGAAGGGGTGTAAGGGCTAAAACACACTACACGGTTGTTGCCGGCCGGGAAAAAGCCGGACGGCTTTTTCCCGTGCCGGCATTGTAGTTAACAGTGTGAGGGGTAGGGTCCCTTCACACTGCACGGCCCCGGCCCGGCTGCCGGGTTGCAGCCGGGTCTGACCACTGGAAGGTCCGGCGGCCGGGCGGCCGCCGGGCCGTCTTTGGAGCCAGTAAACCGTGTGTGTGAAGGGGAGCTTTCACACACAACGGTTTTTACTGTAGCCGTGTATGATGCTGCGCATGCGCACAGCATCACACACGGCTAAAAGCCGTCCTGTGTGACAGACACTGCCGGTTTCTCCCGGATGGCAAAAAGCCGGACAAAGTTTGTCCGGCTTTTTGCCATCCGGGAAAAACCGGAGTGTGTGTTACAGCCCTAACGGGTGGTATTCAGTATGCCGGCTGTTGGGATCCCGGCGCTCAGAATACCGGCGCCGGAATCCCGACACTCGGCATACCGACAACTATTCTCCTTCTTGGGGGTCCTTGATTCCCCTGGAGGGAGAATAAATAGCGTGGCGCACTTAGCGCACCACTGTGCCCGCGGCATGGCGAGTGCAGCGAGCCCACAAGGGGCTCATTTGCGCTTGCCAGCTGTTGGCATGCTGGCGGTCGGGATTCCGGCGCCAATGTGCTGGCCGCCGGGATCCCGGCCGCCGGCATACCATACTACACCCGGTGTAACTATATGCAACTCTGTCACATCTCCAATGGTGGCTGAAGGGGTGTAACTATATGCAACTCTGTCACATATCCAATGGTGGCTGAAGGGGTGTAACTATATGCAACTCTGTCACATCTCCAATGGTGGCTGAAGGGGTGTAACTATATGCAACTCTGTCACATCTCCAATGGTGGCTGAAGGGGTGTAACTATATGCAACTCTGTCACATCTCCAATGGTGGCTGAAGGGGTGTAACTATATGCAACTCTGTCACATCTCTAATGGTGGCTGAAGGGGTGTTACTGTGTGCAACCCTCTCACATCTCCACTTATGGCTGAAGGAGTGTACCTGTGTGCAACTCTGTCACATCTCCAATGGTGGCTGAAGCAGGGATATAACTATTTGGTAACAGTGCAAGAGCATGTAGTCACAGCTCAGTGGCGGCAAGCTGTCTGTATTGTGAACAAAGCAGAGCTGTGTATATGGCAAGATGCACTTATCAGACAGCTGTCTTACTTCGAGGACAGGGCTAGTGCAAGTGTAGAAAGACAATATTGACTGTTATGAAAACAAATGTATGGACAATTAGTGATGTGGTTCCATAGATGCGCACAACTCTGCATTTGGTTCCATGCACGCATCGAGAGAGTAATTTCGACAAACATTAACTCTGCATCAGCCCCAAATTGCTTAATACAGTAGTTATCTCAGTCACTGAGGCAATCACACTATGGAAACTTGTACCTACAGTATGTCAGGTGCAGATTATCCATCTAAATATGGCCTCCTATCTGCATCTGTGTACGCAACCAATATCAGCAACATGCCTGCGACACTCCCATAGCACGCACGCAAGACGGAACATCGCAATGCACCTGCTTAGCCACCTCACTGTCACCACCTAAGAACAACAAATGCATTTTTACAGCCGTGCATTTCCCATGCACCACAATGGCAACTCTGTGCGCACGGACTCTGGACAGACGCGCAGTGCCACTACTCATGCATTGCACCCAACATCAGCAGTGCGCATGACTCAGAATCAGCCCATAAGATTCCATTTTGTGATGAGGGTTTTTGGCCAGAATTACATTTTAACACTGCCCTGCTTTGTGTGACGCAGTGGCATGGTGAGCGGTCTTGTCACTCTCCTGCCATATAGATACCAACAAGAATCCTCTTTCCACGTCCCTGAGGTCTCTAATTACAGGCGACCAGAGCAGTCCTATATTTTTACACATGATCCTGATGATATTGGGTTATTTTCTTAATACATGAGCTTCACCTGTATATTATATTATTGTTTACTGTCCCTTATTTAGATAGGCATTGCATTTGTGAATACGCTATTTGTTTCACACTGAGGTGTATTGCCACCAGTGCCGTAACTAGCTATGTGCGAGAGGGGCATTGCACACAGCGCAATGCGCTGTGAGGCGGAAAAAATATCTGCATGCGCCCGCCGCATAGCTAGTTACGGCACTGCTTGAGTGGAGAGAACTGCACCCCCCGTGCACACAGACAGCGATGATCGGATCGTCTACTGCGCTACTCAGCGCTACCTGGGCTGTCACTGGCGCTAGCTGCTATCTTCAAGTTCCCCTACTGTCACACCCTCTCCCGCCGCGCCAGACAACCAGTCAGACTCACAGGCGTGTGGGCGGTTGGCCGCACAGCCCACTCATCGTCATGCTCCGATGCGCACCTTCCTCCCTTCCTCACCGCCCGCCAGTGCTCAGTCTCTCCACGTGTGTTCCCTGCCCTGCCATCGCTGACACACGCCAGGAGCTGTAGGACTAGTCTCTGAGCCACTGCTGGAGCAGGACAGTGGTAGCCTGGACAGAGTGAGTGAGACAGTAGACTTGACCACTCACTGTTTACTGCAGGGGCATGTGAGGTGTTCAGGCTAGCCGGGGGGAGAATTCTGTAGAAATAAAAAATAAAAAAGAGCAGTAGGGTTACCTTATGAGAGAGAGATTATATATATATATATATATATATATATATATATATATATATATATATACGGAAAATAAAAAGTGAGAATAGGCGCCTCCTAGTGTAATATTAAATGTATGATATGACCATCACCCTTAGTCTCACCCTGTAAAGTGGAACTATACCGTATATAGTGGAATTCCAACCACTTTTGAAATAGCATAGGGTCACAATCTGAGCGACGTCATCAGTGGTGTTCTATTGGTGTTCCTCCTTGTTGTTACTCACATGGTCAAAGTAAAAGTAGAAAAAAAAGGGGCCGATAGTGTAATACTTTTTACACAACAACATACATTTATTTGGAACTAGTCCGACAGTAAAAACATTGCCCGTACCATATAATAAATTAAAAACAGCTTATCTGTATTTTAAGTTGTCCATACGTGTAAACACTCAACGCGTTTCGTCCTCCGCAATCAGCCTGGACTTCCTCAGGAGTGTCTTTTCTACTTTTACTTTGACCATGTGAGTAACAACAAGGAGGAACACCAATAGAACACCACTGATGACGTCGCTCAGATTGTGACCCTATGCTATTTCAAAAGTGGTTGGAATTCCACTATATACGGTATAGTTCCACTTTACAGGGTGAGACTAAGGGTGATGGTCATATCATACATTTAATATTACACTAGGAGGCGCCTATTCTCACTTTTTATTTTCCAGACCTACAATCGGTTGGCTTGAACAGCTAACCACTGGAGAAAAGGGCTGCCACCCCATGAAATAGAATATTGGGGGAGTGTATTCTAGAACACGGAAATTTACCATTACGGAAAGGATAGGTCGTTATAAGAAGGACTCAGCGCCATTTACCACCACCACTACCAAAATATATATATATATATATATATATATATATTAGCTGAGCCACGCATTCAGGAGTTTCCTGAGTGCACCTATAGTATATATATATATATATATATATATATATATATATCTCTATATCTGTTCTGAGGGAGGGGACTTGAATAAAAAGCACTGTTTGATTATATTTTACTGCTTCAAGCCTCATGAGTGCCGCCTACTCTCCAGTGTGTAAAAAGGAGGCGCTGTCTGCTGTAATGTGTAAAAAGGGGGATGCTGTCTGCTGTAATGTGTAAAAAGGGGGACGCTGTCTGCCGTAATGTGTAAAAAGAGGGCCACTGTCCGCTGTAATGTGTAAAAAGGAGGCGCTGTCTGCCGTAATGTGTAAAAAGGAGGCGCTGTCTGCCGTAATGTGTAAAAAGGGGACGCTGTCTGCCGTAATGTGTAAAAAGGGGACGCTGTCTGCCGTAATGTGTAAAAAGGGGACGCTGTCTGCCGTAATGTGTAAAAAAAGGGGACGCAGTCTGCCGTAATGTGTAAAAAGGAGGCGCTGTCTGCCGTAATGTGTAAAAAGGAGGCGCTGTCTGCCGTAATGTGTAAAAAGGAGGCGCTGTCTGCCGTAATGTGTAAAAAGGGGCTCTACCCGGTGTCGTGGCGCTACTGTGCGGCGTAATTTGAATAATGGAGACTACTGTTCACCATTATGAATTGGTATTATTTTGTGGTCACACCCCTTTCCCGTGAAGCCATGCCCCTATATTTTCTGCCGCTGGTCTACGTTATTGGGGGGGGCACGCTGATGCCGTTTCTTGCACACAGCGCTAAAATGTCTAGTTACGGCACTGATTGCCACAGATGTAGTCTGCAGTTATAAGACTGTCTATGCATAAGGATAAAAGAATAACCAATACAATCAACTTGTATCCTCTAAAAGGATAACTAGCACATTCGGGAAGCAGTTACCTTCCAGACAGATCCCGGCGGTCAATATACCGATGCCGGAATCCCGAAAGAGGACGCAATGCTGGCATCTGCATACCGACGACGCTTGGGATGACGATGTCACATTACAAACAGCCAGCATCCTGATCGTCCTCACAGCACAGGAGTGTCCATTACTTCACAGATATCCTTTAATTTCTTCCTCCCACTCGCATATATTGGAGGTCACAATATGAACAGATAACCCCGGGGTTATAACGGACACTTCTTTGTAATATATTATAAATGTTTTAATAAATATGTGAAATAAGTACAACAAATTTGTCAGCTTGGATTTTTAAGTGTTATATTTCGCTAATAGGTGAGTTACTGGTGATCTAACAACATATGTTATAACAATACAGGGTCACCTATCCACTATATATATATATATATATATATATATATATATATATATATATACACACACACATATATATATATATATATATATATATATATATAATATCCCAATAAAGATGACAGCGGCACTCAGGGTTTTATAAATGTGCAAAAAGTTGTATTCAAAACATGAATAAATAAGCCGACGTTTCGGGGCTTACCCGCCCCTTTGTCAAGGTGTATAACAGTAAAAACAGAAAGTGACATACCTTTTATGTAGGAGAAGCCCGCCAGTGTTCGTGCGTGGGTCGGAGTCGCGGATTACCGCTGTGCTTCCGGCCCCTTACTGATGACGTCACTCCGGCTGCGTCTAGCGGTTGCCGTGGCAACCTAGACGCTACTCTGTATGCCGGAACAGACAGTCATCTGTAAACAAAGAGAGAGTGACACAAGTGTGGACTCACCAACTTACAGAACCCTCCACCTTAATGTATATACATATACACCCAGCGAACCTCTCAGTGTGTAGGTTAATCAGTGTGGCGTGCAGCTGTGTGTTTGATAGCTGTGTGTGTTATGTAAATGATGGTGTCACGTGGGTGTCATGAATGTAATGAAAGAAGTTCTCCAATATGTGGGTCCCTAAGTTAAATGTGTCAAACTGGACTAGTGTAAATAATAAACTGTCGTGTGGCTAACGATGTACTGCATGACCTAGTGATTACTGGGAAGCGTGTTGGGGTGATGTGTACTCATAATGGGGTGAAATACAAGTGAATGCTGGTGAGTGTGTGACATGGTGATTTGAACAATGGGTGATGACGACATGTTGTGTTTGTGAAAAGTGATGTGACAAAGGTGTCAGTGAGTGTGTGGTAGAAAAATGCTGGGGAACACTGAGAGGTGCGCTGTAAAGGGTGTGTGTTTGGCAGCTAACATGGTAACACAATTGAATTAAGTGCTATGAGGGAGCAGAATAATGTTCTATTATTAAATCCTATTGAGGTTGACCACTCTCTGTTTAAGTCCACTTCTACATTAGAGTTGAGATATTGGTCATAGTACACCGTATATGATAATTGAAGACTTTACAAGTGATTGGTTGGTGTATTTCTATAGAAAGTACCACCGGGAGAGGATGATACCCCGTGGATTCAGGGTGAGAAACGTTCCCACCATTGGCCGCTATAACCCGGAGTTTTGCAGGAAATGGGTGGGCATACTTAACAAGTGCAGCCTTGACCTCATCCTGCTAGTGGTGGAAGAGTCAGCCCGGGAATTAAAAACCACCAGAGAGAAGATAGCCAAATTGGAGACTGAAAACACTCCGGTATTGCGAGCTGAGGCCAACCAGGAATGGCTGCACAAATTGCAGAAACAATGTGAGGACTATAGAAAGGACCTCATCAAGTTTAAACGCAATAAACATCAAATCGTCAAAGAAGATTACGATCTTAACAAAGTGTACCGTTGGCTTATGGGGGGTGAAGGGGGCCAAAATACCTCTTACAATCCCAGACAAAAGCACAGCTGGAGACGAAGGAGGGAGATGCAATCTCAAACCACAGGTACCTCCAACAGTGATAGCGAAAATGCCCCGCAGGACCTAGAGGTCTTCACCCCCAGCACATCGGTCCCTTTAGGGACACCAGTGGGGAGCACAAAGGAAAAAGGAAGAAGAGGTGGACGCCCACCCGTCGGGGTGGGCAGTGTACGCGAATTAAGAGGGCGCACAGCCAAAAAGAGTCGTTAGTATATAACCTCTCCTCCAGATCCTTCTCAGAGACTGAGCTCAAGGTCCTAGAGAAGGGTCTTTCTTTTGTCCCCACAAACCCCTTTAACGACCTCAAGTGGCAAACAGAATTACACCGCTTCACACGTAAACTGAGACTACAAGAGTTCTTCCAAAGGTCTAAACCAGAGGGGGAGCAAGACACCACCCACCACTCTCCCCAAGAGAAATTTTGCAACACCAGACATAAGTCTACTTTTGATCCCCCCTCCTTGAACCCGTCCATATAGTCTTTAACCCGATTGATCAACGATTCAGTCCTCAAATATACGGCCGCCTCAACTGAAATCCATCACAACCTATCTAGGGCAGAGCGAACGGCTCTCAAGCAATTAGGATCATACCGGGACGTAGTGTTCCGCCCCGCGGACAAGGGAGGAGGCCTGGTAGTTTTGAATCTCACGGACTACATCAACGAGATTGACAGTCAGTTAACTGCAACGGACACCTATGAGGAGCTTGCGCAGGATCCGTCGGCCGGATACCAACGGGAATTATTTACACTCCTAGACGATACTAAAACTAGAGGCCACATTTCCTCTAAATTATGTGAAGCACTCAAGCAGGATCACCCGTTGGTACCAATTTTATTCTCAGTACCTAAGATACATAAGAATGCTATCTCACCACCGGGTAGGCCGATAATAGCGGCCAGAGATTCCATCTTCCAGCCAATCTCCATCTTTCTAGACGGCATACTACAACCCCTCATTTTGAAACACCACAACTTCATCAAGGACACCACGAGCTTCCTAGAACGGATCAACCAAGTGGGTCCAGTACCAACAGGCACGTTGTTGTGTGTAATTGATGTAAATAGTCTGTACACAAGCATTCCCCACGTAGCTGGCCTACGGGCCATGAGAGAGTACCTGATGGCGGAGAATATGGAAGCACTTAACCTTGATCTCTTCATGGAGCTTCTAACCATGACCCTGGAGAAGAATTTCTTCCTATTTAACGGTAGATTCTATCGACAAAGAACGGGGTGTGCGATGGGGAGCAATGTCTCCCCGTCATTCGCAAACATCTTTATGTTCCAGGAGGAGCAGACAGTCTTTTTTGACAACCAGGAAGTGGCACAACACATATTGATGTTTACCAGGTACATCGACGACCTGTTCCTCCTATGGACTGGGGGACGGGAAGCCTTTGAATGCCTTATGTCGGAAACCAACAATCGACAGTCAACCATTAAATACACACATCAAGTCAGCGATGACACTCTCAACTACCTGGACGTCAAAGTAACCCTCACGGAGGGGAGGCTGACCACAAGCCTATATTCAAAACCGACAGACAAAAATGTACTGTTACGTGCCAACAGTCATCACCCAAGGCCTCTCAAGAATGGCCTACCGAGATCACAAATGATCAGGGCCTCAAGGATAATCAGTGACCGTACGTCGCTGGATCATGAATTAAACATGATGGTGAAAAAGTTTGAACAGAGGGGATACGATCCACACATGCTACAACAACAGAAGGCAGAAATCCTGTTGATCCCCAGAGAAGTTTTGTTAAAACCCACCCCTAAATGCACTAAAGCGGTAATCCCGTTCGTTAACACCTTTAATACGGCCAGCCGAGTCATCCAAAGAGCCACTAGGGCACTCTGGCCAATTATTTCAACAGATAAAGCATTAACATCATTAAAAAACATGAGACCCATGATGTGTTTTTCCAGGGGTAGGAACATCAAGGATACCATCGTACATACGGACATTACAGGGTTCCAAGATGAAGTAAACAAGAAAGGGGCCACTTTTCTGACCAAAGCACCAGGGTGCTACAAGTGCCTTGGGTGTACAACGTGCAGCAAAATGATCGTAGGGCCTTCATTCAAACATCCCCACAGAGAGAGAAGATATAACATCAGACATGTGCTATCGTGTACAACAACTCACATAGTATATCTTCTTATTTGCCCTTGTGGCCTGTTCTACGTGGGGAAATCAATAAGAACGATGCGGGAGAGAATGGCTCTGCATAGGACAGCAATCAAACAAGCACTGGCGGGCAAAGCCTCAGACCAACCAGTGGCACGCCACTATGCAACAGCGGGTCATTCCCTCACTGACTTGAAACATCAAATCATCGACCATGTGCCAAAAAACCCCAGGGGGGGCGACCGCGACCGGAAACTACTACAAGTAGAATCCAAGTGGATCCATGTGTTAGGTACGATCAGCCCAGGCGGTCTTAACGAGAAATTCTCCTGGAATGTCTTTCTATAGAAATACACCAACCAATCACTTGTAAAGTCTTCAATTATCATATACGGTGTACTATGACCAATATCTCAACTCTAATGTAGAAGTGGACTTAAACAGAGAGTGGTCAACCTCAATAGGATTTAATAATAGAACATTATTCTGCTCCCTCATAGCACTTAATTCAATTGTGTTACCATGTTAGCTGCCAAACATACACCCTTTACAGCGCACCTCTCAGTGTTCCCCAGCATTTTTCTACCACACACTCACTGACACCTTTGTCACATCACTTTTCACAAACACAACATGTCGTCATCACCCATTGTTCAAATCACCATGTCACACACTCACCAGCATTCACTTGTATTTCACCCCATTATGAGTACACATCACCCCAACACGCTTCCCAGTAATCACTAGGTCATGCAGTACATCGTTAGCCACACGACAGTTTATTATTTACACTAGTCCAGTTTGACACATTTAACTTAGGGACCCACATATTGGAGAACTTCTTTCATTACATTCATGACACCCACGTGACACCATCATTTACATAACACACACAGCTATCAAACACACAGCTGGACGCCACACTGATTAACCTACACACTGAGAGGTTCGCTGGGTGTATATGTATATACATTAAGGTGGAGGGTTCTGTAAGTTGGTGAGTCCACACTTGTGTCACTCTCTCTTTGTTTACAGATGACTGTCTGTTCCGGCATACAGAGTAGCGTCTAGGTTGCCACGGCAACCGCTAGACGCAGCCGGAGTGACGTCATCAGTAAGGGGCCGGAAGCACAGCGGTAATCCGCGACTCCGACCCACGCACGAACACTGGCGGGCTTCTCCTACATAAAAGGTATGTCACTTTCTGTTTTTACTGTTATACACCTTGACAAAGGGGCGGGTAAGCCCCGAAACGTCGGCTTATTTATTCATGTTTTGAATACAACTTTTTGCACATTTATAAAACCCTGAGTGCCGCTGTCATCTTTATTGGGATATTGCACATTGTTACCAGGAGGCACCAGGGTCACGAGTGTCCGTCAGGAGGAGTGCCGGTCCACATCTGCTATATATATATATATATATATATATATATATATATATATATATATATATATATATACATAAACACAGTACATACACACGCACACACCTACATATATACATACATATATATGTATAGTATGCTAACATTTTTTTTTTTAACCCTTTAAAGCTTTTGATTTTTCCGTAATGGTCCAAAATTTTAATTTGTCTATTATAAAATGATGTAAATACAGGTTGAGTATCCCTTATCCAAAATGCTTGGGACCAGAGGTATTTTGGATATGGGATTTTTCCGTATTTTGGAATAACTGCATACCATAATGAGATATCATGGTGATGGGACCCAAGTCTAAGCACAGAATGTATTTATGTTTCATATACACCTTATACACACAGCCTGAAGGTAATTTTAGCCAATATTTTTTATAACTTTGTGCATAAAACAAAGTGTGTCTACATTCACACAATTCATTTATGTTTCTTATACACCTTATACACACAGCCTGAAGGTCATTTAATACAATATTTTTAATAACTTTGTGTATTAAACAAAGTTTGTGTACATTGAGTCATCAAAAAACAAAGGATTCACTATCTCACTCTTACTCCAAAAAGTCCGTATTTCGGAATATTCCGTATTTCGGATATTTGGATATGGGATACTCAACCTGTAATAGCTATTTAAACCTGATCCACTCTAATTTTATTGACAAATCGGCATATATGTTCGGAAAATTATATTGAATCAGATTTCAATAGCTATAATTTGCATAATTTTATAATAAAAACAAATGAACAATTTTAGGAAATTTTTGGAGAAAATATTAGCATGTTACGTGGTTACATTACATGAAATATGAACATATGTTTTACCACTTGCTCCAAGCCAGGGCCGCCATCAAGGAGGAATGGCCGGGACTTCAGTCCCAGGCCCGGAACAACAGGGGGACCAGGTGGCAGTAGTGATGATCGGGACCACCGACAGACAACCATGGAGGGACAAAGCCGGCAGCGGTATTTTGAATTTAGCGCCAACGGCAGTCCAATTGGAGCTTTGAGCTCGCAGACCGGCAGCCCAGTGGCAAATGTGAAATCCTGCCGCCGGCTCTGCCTGTCCCTCCATGGCTGTCTGCCGATGGTTCCAATCATCACTGCTGCCACCAGGGCCCGCTCTCAATGCATGGACCGCTGCCATCTCCGCCTCCTGTCTGCAGAATGGTAAGCTGCGGGGGTGCAGGGGGAGTGAAAGGTGAGGCTAGAGCTGTGAGGGGGTGGTGCAGGCAGTGTGTGTGTGTGTGTGTCTGTGTGATTATGGGTCAGTGTGTGTGTGTCTATGGAGCAGTGTGTGTGTGTGTGTGTGTGCGCGACTATGGGGGCAGTGTGTGTATGTGTGTGTGTATATATGGCTCCATGTATGTGTGTGTGGCTACGGGGCAGTGTGTGTGTGTGTAGCTAAGCAGCAGTGTGTGGGTGGTGGTGGGGGGCCCTGCCTATTCTGTCAGTGCCAGGCCCTGCAATTTCTGTTGTCAGTCCTGCTCCCAACATTTAACTCTTCTTCAGGCTGTTTAACTGTGTTCCCCACCATGTCTGCAGGAAGAGTTAATCAGTGAGGTCCATGTTTTGTGTTTTCTGGTTTTCAAAACTTTCCAGCTAACAAATTTACTGATTAAAATAAATCCCATACATGTTCATACTGTAATTATTTTGAAAGGATATGTGCAGAATTAGGGTGTTTTGCAACTACATTACATGTAATGTCAATGTTCATTTTGTTGTGATGCTTACATATCAGAAGCTTCCAGGGAAGTTGAAATGGGGTGAGTTTTCCCTGTTACCATAATGCTACAGTAGCTGATTACATTATCTTGTAGTATAATAATTTTGATGATCAATTACATGTACATTTAGTTTTTTTTATTAAAATAAAGAAAGCCTCATGGTAAAATAAGAATTTACTTACCGATAATTCTATTTCTCGGAGTCCGTAGTGGATGCTGGGGTTCCTGAAAGGACCATGGGGAATAGCGGCTCCGCAGGAGACAGGGCACAAAAGTAAAGCTTTTACAGGTCAGGTGGTGTGTACTGGCTCCTCCCCCTATGACCCTCCTCCAGACTCCAGTTAGGTACTGTGCCCGGACGAGCGTACACAATAAGGGAGGATTTTGAATCCCGGGTAAGACTCATACCAGCCACACCAATCACACCGTACAACTTGTGATCTAAACCCAGTTAACAGTATGATAACAGAGGAGCCTCTGAAAGATGGCTTCCTAAACAATAACCCGAATTAGTTAACAATAACTATGTACAAGTATTGCAGATAATCCGCACTTGGGATGGGCGCCCAGCATCCACTACGGACTCCGAGAAATAGAATTATCGGTAAGTAAATTCTTATTTTCTCTATCGTCCTAAGTGGATGCTGGGGTTCCTGAAAGGACCATGGGGATTATACCAAAGCTCCCAAACGGGCGGGAGAGTGCGGATGACTCTGCAGCACCGAATGAGAGAACTCCAGGTCCTCCTTTGCCAGGGTATCAAATTTGTAAAAATTTACAAACGTGTTCTCCCCTGACCACGTAGCTGCTCGGCAGAGTTGTAATGCCGAGACCCCTCGGGCAGCCGCCCAAGATGAGCCCACCTTCCTTGCGGAATGGGCCTTAACAGATTTAGGCTGTGGCAGGCCTGCCACAGAATGTACAAGTTGAATTTTGTTACAAATCCAACGAGCAATCGACTGCTTAGAAGCAGGTGCACCCAACTTGTTGGGTGCATACAGTATAAACAGCGAGTCAGATTTTCTGACTCCAGCCGTCCTTTAAATGTATATTTTTAAGGCTCTGACAACGTCCAACAACTTGGAGTCCTTCAAGTCGTCTGTAGCCGCAGGCACTACAATAGGCTGGTTCAGGTGAAACGCTGATACCACCTTAGGGAGAAAATGCGGACGCGTCCGCAGCTCTGCCCTATGTCGAATGGAAAATTAAATAAGGGCTTTTATAAAACAAAGCCGCCAGTTCAGATACTCTCCCGGCCGAAGCCAGGGCCAGTAACATAGTCACTTTCCATGTGAGATATTTCAAATCCACATTCTTTAGTGGTTCAAACCAATTGGATTTGAGGAAATCTAAAACTACATTTAGATCCCACGGTGCCACCTTAGGCACCACAGGAGGCTGTATATGCAGTACTCCTTTGATAAAAATCTGGACCTCAGGGACTGAGGCCAATTCTTTTTGGAAGAATATTGATAGGGCCGAAATTTGAACCTTAATAGATCCCAATTTGAGACCCATAGACAATCCTGATTGCAGGAAATGTAGGAAAACGACCCAGTTGAAATTCCTCCATCGGAGCACTCCGCTGCTCGCACCACGCAACACATTTTCGCCAAATACGGCGATAATGCTTCGCGGTGACTTCCTTCCTTGCCTTTATCAAGGTAGGAATGACTTCTTCTGGAATGCCTTTTCCTTTTAGGATCTGGCATTCAAACGCCATGCCGTCAAACGCAGCCGCGGTAATTCTTGAAAAAGACAAGTACCCTGCTGAAGCAGGTCCCTTCTCAGAAGTAGAGGCCACGGATCGTCCGTGACCATCTCTTGAAGTTCCGGGTACCAAGTCCTTCTTGGCCAATCCGGAGCCACTAGTCTTACTCCTCTTTGCCGTATAATCCTCAATACCTTTGGTATGAGAGGCAGAGGAGGAAACACATACACCGACTGGTACACCCAAGGTGTTACCAGCGCGTCCACAGCTATTGCCTGCGGATCTCTTGACCTGGCGCAATACCTGTCCAGTGTTTTGTTGAGGCGAGACGCCATCATGTCCACCATTGGTTTTACCCAACGGTTTAATAGCATGTGGAAAACTTCTGGATGAAGTCCCCACTCTCCCGGGTGAAGGTCGTGTCTGCTGAGGAAGTCTGCTTCCCAGTTGTCCACGCCCGGGATGAATACTGCTGACAGTGCTATCACGTGATTCTCCGCCCAGCGAAGGATCCTGGCAGCTTCTGCCATTGCCCTCCTGCTTCTTGTGCCGCCCTGTCTGTTTACATGGGCGACTGCCGTGATGTTGTCCGACTGGATCAACACCGGTCTTCCTTGAAGCAGAGGTTCCGCCTGGCTTAGAGCATTGTAGATTGCTCTTAGTTCCAGAATGCTTATGTGAAGAGACTTTTTCAGGCTCGACCACACTCCCTGGAAATTTCTTCCCTGTGTGACTGCTCCCCAGCCTCTCAGGCTGGCCTCCGTGGTCACCAGAATCCAATCCTGCATGCCGAATCTGCGGCCCTCCAATAGATGAGCCTCCTGCAACCACCACAGAAGGGATACCCTTGTCCTCGGCGACAGGGTTATCCGCAGGTGCATCTGAAGATGCGACCCTGACCATTTGTCCAACAGATCCCTTTGCATGGAATCTGCCGAAAGGGATTGCTTCGTAAGAAGCTACCATTTTTTCCCAGGACTCTTGTGCATTGATGTACAGACACCTTTCCTGGTTTTAGGAGGTTCCTGACCAGGTCAGATAACTCCTTGGCTTTTTCTTCGGGAAGAAAAACCTTTTTCTGAACTGTGTCCAGAATCATCCCCAGGAACAGCAGACGAGTTGTCGGCATTAATTGGGATTTTGGAATATTCAGAATCCATCCGTGCTGCTTTAGCACCTCTTGATGCTAAACCCATCTCTAGCTGTTCTCTGGACCTTGCCCTTATTAGGAGATCGTCCAAGTATGGGATAATTAATACGCCTTTTCTTCGAAGAAGAAATATTATCTCGGCCATTACCTTTGTAAAGACCCGAGGTGCCGTGGACAAACCAAACGGCAGCGTCTGAAACTGATAGTGACAGTTTTGTACAACGAACCTGAGGTACCCCTGGTGTGAGGGGTAATTGGAACGTGGAGATACGCATCCTTGATGTCCAAGGATACCATAAAGTCCCCTTCTTCCAGGTTCGCTATCACTGCTCTGAGTGACTCCATCTTGAACTTGGACTTCTTTATGTACAGGTTCAAGGACTTCAGATTTAGAATAGGCCTTACCGAGCCATCCGGCTTCGGTACCACAAAAAGAGTGGAATAATACCCCTTCCCTTGTTGTAGAAGAGGTACCTTGACTATCACCTGCTGAGAATACAGCTTGTGAATGGCTTCCAAAACCGTCTCCCTTTCTGAGGGGGACGTTGGTAAAGCAGACTTCAGGAAACGGCGAGGTGGCTCTGTCTCTAATTTCAATCTGTACCCCTGAGATATTATCTGCAGGATCCAGGGATTTACCTGCGAGTGAGCCCACTGCGCGCTGTAATTCTTGAGACGACCGCCTACCGCCCCCGAGTCCGCTTGCGAAGCCCCAGCGTCATGCTGAGGCTTTTGTAGAAGCCGGGGAGGGCTTCTGTTCCTGGGAAGGAGCTGCCTGTTGCTGTCTCTTCCCTCGTCCTCTGCCTCGTGGCAGATATGAATAGCCCTTTGCTCTCTTATTTTTAAAGGAACGAAAGGGCTGCGTTGAAAGGTCGGTGCCTTTTTCAGTTGGGGAGTGACTTGAGGTAGAAAGGTGGATTTCCCGGCCGTAGCCGTGGCCACCAAATCCGATAGACCGACCCCAAATAACTCCTCTACGCATCGCCTGTCCACTGTCGTGTCCATAAAGCTCTTCTGGCCGAAATGGACATAGCACTTACCCGTGATGCCAGTGTGCAGATATCTCTCTGTGCATCACGCATATAAAGAAATGCATCCTTTATTTGTTCTAACGACAGTAAAATATTGTCCCTGTCCAGGGTATCAATATTTTCGATCAGGGACTCTGACCAAACTACCCCAGCACTGCACATCCAGGCAGTCGCAATAGCTGGTCGTAGTATAACACCTGCATGTGTGTATATACCTTTTTGGATATTTTCCATCCTCCTATCTGATGGATCTTTAAGTGCGGCCGTCTCAGGAGAGGGTAACGCCACTTGTTTTGATGAGCGTGTTAGCGCTTTGTCCACCCTAGGAGGTGTTTCCCAGCGCTCCCTAACCTCTGGCGGGAAAGGGTATAAAGCCAATAACTTCTTTGAAATTAGCAGTTTTTTATCGGGGCACCCCACGCTTCATCACACACGTCATTTAATTCTTCTGATTCGGTAAAAACTACTGGTAGTTTTTTCACACCCCACATAATACCCTGTTTAGTGGTACCTGTAGTATCAGCTAAATGTAACATCTCCTTTATTGCCAAAATCATATAACGTGTGGCCCTACTGGAAAATACGGTTGATTCGTCACCTTCACCACCGGAATCAGTGCCTGTGTCTGGGTCTGTGTCGACCGACTGAGGCAAGGGGCGTTTTACAGCCCCTGACGGTGTTTGAGGCGCCTGGACAGGCACTAATTGAGTGTCCGGCCGCCTCATGTCGGCAAACGACTGCTTAAGCGAGTTGACGCTATCCCGTAATTCCACAAATAAAGGCATCCATTCTGGTGTCGACCCCCTAGAAGGTGACATCCTCATATTTGGCAATTGCTCCGCCTCCACACCAATAACGTCCTCATACATGTCGACACACACGTACCGACACACAGCAGACACACAGGGAATGCTCTATACGAAGACAGGACCCACTAGCCCTTTGGGGAGACAGAGGGAGAGTCTGCCAGCACACACCAAAAAGCGCTATATATGACAGGGATAGCCTTATGATTAAGTGCTCCCTTATAGCTGCTTTTATATTTATATATTGCCATTTATTTTGCCCCCCCTCTCTGTTATACCCTGTTTCTGTAGTGCAGTGCAGGGGAGAGACCTGGGAGCCTTCCTGACCAGCGGAGCTGTGACAGAAAATGGCGCCGTGTGCTGAGGAGATAGGCCCCGCCCCTTTTCCGGCGGGCTCGTCTCCCGCTATTTAGTACATTTAGGCAGGGGTAAATATCTCCATATAGCCTCTGGGGCTATATGTGAGGTATTTTTAGCCTTTTTAAAGGTTTTCATTTGCCTCCCAGGGCGCCCCCCCCCCAGCGCCCTGCACCCTCAGTGACTGCCGTGTGAAGTGTGCTGAGAGGAAAATGGCGCACAGCTGCAGTGCTGTGCGCTACCTTAAGAAGACTGCAGGAGTCTTCAGCCGCCGATTCTGGACCTCTTCTTGCTTCAGCATCTGTGAGGGGGCCGGCGGCGTGGCTCCGGTGACCATCCAGGCTGTACCTGTGATCGTCCCTCTGGAGCTTCATGTCTAGTAGCCAAGAAGCCAATCCATCCTGCACGCAGGTGAGTTCACTTCTTCTCCCCTCTGTCCCTCGTTGCAGTGATCCTGTTGCCAGCAGGAATCACTGTAAAATAAAAAACCTAAGCTAAACTCTCTAAGCAGCTCTTTATGAGAGCCACCTAGAATTGCACCCTTCTCGGCCGGGCACAAAATCTAACTGGAGTCTGGAGGAGGGTCATAGGGGGAGGAGCCAGTACACACCACCTGACCTGTAAAAGCTTTACTTTTGTGCCCTGTCTCCTGCGGAGCCGCTATTCCCCATGGTCCTTTCAGGAACCCCAGCATCCACTTAGGACGATAGAGAAAATAAATTCCTAAACATACAACATCCCTTCTTCTGCACCAGGGAGATTTTTCTGAGGAACTCCGTTGGAAGACAGAAGAATCCACAGAGTTCCAAACTTAATGTTACTGCAAATTGAGGCAATGGGATTGAAAAAGTTAGGGACTGAATAAAATTGCACAACACTGGTATCTGCTCTGAATAGCTGGATCTCCTTTTTGGTGGGCCAATTTCCTCAGAATTCCATAGAAAGAGAAAGATATCCTACAATGGATGTACCTGCCCTTTAAATATTTTACCTAGTATTTTTGTGGCTGTTATAACTAGGTTATTACTAAAAACAGATTATTATGCATTGATATGATGATATGCTACCTTTTGACACAGCTGATCACCAAAGTCTCCTACAAAATTAAGATAATTTGATATGGACAGGCGTTACTAATCTCGTTTGACTTGTTCTCAGGTCAAAAGAGATTAATAACTCCGGCCATGCCAAAGGAATAAGAACAAGGTTAAGTGAGGGGTCTGTTACAGGACAGATTAAAAATAGGATTTTAATTACCTACAGATAAATCCTTTTTTCGTAGTCCGTAGAGGATACTGGGGTCCATTTAGTACCATGGGGTATAGACGGGTCCACTAGGAGCCATGGGCACTTGAAGAATTTGATAGTGTGGGCTGGCTCCTTCCTCTAATGCCCCTCCTACCAGACTCAGTCTAGGAAACAGTGCCCAAAGAGACGGACATACTTTGAGAGAAGGCTATAAAAGGATAGTGGTGAAATTCCGAACCAGCACACACAACAAGAGGAAAGCCAAGCTAACCAAACTTAAAAGAGGGCCAGCAACGGCTGAACCAACATTACTTAACCAAGTAACACTGCAGGAAGAACAAAGCACTGGGCGGGTGCCCAGTATCCTCTACGGACTACGAGAAAAGGATTTACCGGTAGGTAAATAAAATCCTATTTTCTATTACATCCTAGAGGATACTGGGGTCCATTTAGTACCATGGGGATTGTACCAAAGCTCCCAAACCGTGTCAGAGAGTGCTGAGGTTCCTGCAGAACTGATTGACCAAACTGAAGGTCCTCAGAGGCCAAAGTATCGAACTTGTAGAACTTAGCAAATGTGTTCGAACCAGACCAAGTAGCTGCTCGACAGAGCTGTAAAGCGAGACACCCCGGGCAGCCACACAGGAAGAACCCACCGACCTAGTAGAGTGGACCTGTAGAGATTTTGGACATGGCAAACATGCCGTGGAATAAGCATGCTGGATAGTAAGTTTGATCCAGCATGCAATAGTCTGCTTAGAAGCAGGACACCCAATCTAATTGGGATCATAAAGAACAAACTGCGAGTCCATCTTTCTGTGACGAGCTGTTCTTTTCACATACACCTTCAAAGCCCTCACAACATCCAAAGACTTTGAAGTAGGAGAGGTGTCGGTGACAACCGGAACCACAATAGGTTGGTTGATGTGAAAAGCAGACACCACTTTAGAAAGAAATTGCTGACGAGTTCTGAGTTCAGCTCTGTCCTCATGGAAAATCAAATAGGGACTTTTGTGAGAAAAAGCTCCCAGCTCTGACACACGTCTTGCTGAAGCCAAGGCAAATAGTGTGACTGTTTTCCACGTAAGATATTTTATGTCCACCTCCTGTAACGGCTCCCAGACCGATTGGAGGAAATGCAGCACCACATCGAGATCCGAAGGTGCCGTGGTAGGCACGATGGGAGGTTGGATGTGTAGAACATCTCTCAAGAACGTCTGGACCTCAGGGAAAGAAGTCAACTGTTTCTGAAAGAAAAAAGACAAGGCCGAAATCTGGACTTTGATGGAGCCCAGACATAGGCGCACATCCACTCCAGCTTGTAGAAAGCTTGGATCATAATCGGGATAACCTTGTTAGGGATCCCTCTCCTGACTAGAACCAGCTGTTCAACTTCCATGCCGTCAAACGTAGCCACGGTAAGTCCTGATAGACGAACGGGCCCTGTTGCAGAAGATCCTCGCAAAGAGGTAGAGGCCACGTATCTTTGAGGAGCATCTCCAGAAGGTTCGCGTACCAGACCCTTCTTGGCCAGTCCTGAGCAATTAGAATTGCTTGAACCTTTTCCCTTTTTTATTCTGTTTGGAATTCTTTGGATCAGAGGAAGTGTAGGAAAAACGTACACGATCTCATAGACCCATGGAGTCGTCAGGGCGTCTACCGCCACCGCCTCTGGGTCTCTCGACCTGGAACAATACCGCTTGAGCTTCTTGTTGAGACGAGAGGCCATCATGTCGATCTGTGGATATCCCCATCGACTTGTCAAGCACCTGAACACATCCGGGTAAAGGCCCCACTACCTCGGGTGCAGGTCGTGTCTGCTGAGGAAGTCTGCTTCCCAGTTGTCTACTCCCGGAATGAAGACCGCTGATAACACCACAGTGTTTCTCTCTGCCCAGAGGAGAATTCTTGACACCTCTGACATTGCTGCTCTGCTTTTCGTTCCACCCTGTCGGTTTATGTACGTTACTGCCGTCACATTGTCCGATTGGACCTGAATGGCCCGATCTTGAAGAAGATGTGAGGCCTGCAGAAGGGCGTTGTATACGGCCCTAAATTCTACAATGTTGATTGGAAGGACAACTTCCTGACTTGACCATCCTCCTTGAAACTGCACCCCCTGAGTGGCTGCTCCCCAACCTCTGTGGCTTGCGTCTGTGGTTAGCAGAATCCAGTTCTGAATTTCGAACCTCCGACACTTGACGAGGTGAGAAGTCTGTAGCCACCACAGAAGGGAGATCCTTGTTTTTGATGACAGACAGATCCTCTGGTGCATGTGAAGATGTGATCCGGACCATTTGTCCAACAGATCAAGCTGGAAGGGTTTTGCGTGAAACCTTCCGTATTGAAGAGCCTCCTAAGAAACCACCATATTCCCCAGAAGGCAAATGCCCAGATGCACCGATATCCGGGTTGGCTTCAGGACATCCCGAACCATCAACTGGATTACCAATGCCTTTTCCAATGGAAGAAACACCTTCTGCGACTCCGTATCCAGTATCAATCCCAGGAATGGAAGCATCCGTGTTGGCTCTAGGTGAGATTTCGGAAGGTTCAAAATCCACCCATGATCCTGGAGACGTTTGGTTGAGAGACCAATGCTGTCCAGCAACCTTTCCATGGATGGTGCTTTTATCAGGAGATCGTCAAGGTACGGAATTATGTTCACTCCCTGCTTGTGGAGTATAAACATCATCTCTGCCATCACTTTGGTGAATACCCTCGGTGCTGTGGAGAGACCAAATGGCAGGGCCTGGAACTGGTAGTGACAGTCCTGCAGTGCAAACCGTAGATAAGCCTGATGAGGCGGCCAGATCGGAATATGAAGGTACACATCCTTGATATCCAGAGACACTAGGAATTCCCCCTCCTTCAGACCCGAGATCACTGCTCTCAGAGACTCAATCTTGAATTGAACACTCGTAAGTACGGGTTCAACGACTTGAGGTTCAAAATCGGCCTTACCGAACAGTCTGGTTTTCGGCACTACAAACAAGTTGGAATAGTACCCCTTGTTTAACTTATGAGGTGGAACTGGAACAATGGTGTGAGTCTGTACCAGTTTTTGGATAGCATGTTGTAAAGTTATACTTGCCTCTTGTGAAACTGGCAAGCCTGATTTGAAGAATCTGTGAGGTGGGAAGCTCTTGGAACTCCAGTCTGCAGCCCTGGGAAATAAGATTTATGACCCAGGGATCCTGGCACGAATTTGACCAGATCTGACTGAAGAATTGTAGGCATGCACCCACCTGACAGCCTTCCAGGCATTGCGGTCCATCGTCATGCTGAAGTCTTTGAGGAAGCAGAGCCTGAGCTCTGTTCCTGAGCACCTGCTGTTGCTGGTTTGCGCCGCTGGAGGACGTAGAAGCACCTCTGGATTTGCCCTTGAACTTGGCCGTCCGAAAGGACTGTAACTTAGAAGCTGAATAAGTCTTCTTGGTTGGGGGAGCCGCAGAAGGAAGATACGTAGACTTACCAGCAGTAGCTGTGGAAATCCATTTGTCTAACTAATCCTGTGAATGGTAGGCCTTCAATGCCTTTCCTGGAATCCGCGTCAGCAGTCCACTGGCGTAGCCACAAGCCTCTGCGTGCCGACACTGGTGCGTTAAGCACTCCTATTTCCTATATGGCTTCTACCCTCCCGCTAGCCGGGGTGCCGGCTAAGAACTCACCACTCTTCATTCTTCTGGCTCTGTTAGGGGTGGCGGCGTGCTGCAGGACTGTACGCTCGCCGTGGTGGGCTTGCGAACAGGTCCCTCAGGAGCTCAGTGTCCTGTCAGCGGGGAACCCTTCAAGTGGTTGGGCCGTTGTCGTCCCCCCCCCCCCCCCCCCCCCCAAGTCCCACGAAGCAGACAGGCTGGTGCCAACCAATCCTGCCTGAAAATAACAAACAGATAAAATAAATGCAGAAAACTCTTCAGGAGCTTCCATAAGCGTGACCGGTTCCTCCGGGCACATTTTCTATACTGAGTCTGGTAGGAGGGGAATAGAGGGAGGAGCCGGCCCACACTATCAAATTCTTAAAGTGCCCATGGCTCCTAGTGAACCCGTCTATACCCCATGGTACTAAATGGACCCCAGTATTCTCTAGGACGTAAGAGAAATAATAATGTATGTTTTCTAAATACGTAACTGATTGTTTACATAAAGATAAAAACGTAAATAAACCCAAAACCCACAAGGTAAAAGAAGTTAAAAAAATAAATAAAATTGTTCTGATGACTGCATTAAGTTATAAGAACATTTTGCGTGTTACGGCCATAAGGTCGACCACTGAAGGTCGACAATGCTATTAGGTCGACAGGTACTAGGTCGACAGGTCAGAAGGTCGACAGGAGTTTCTCACTTTTTTCTTCTTAATTTTCTTGGATTTTTCATACTTAACGATCCACGTGAACTACGGTTGAAACGGTAATCTGCCCGAAGTATGGCGAGCGAAGCGAGCCATGCGAGGGGACAAGGTGCATTAATTTGGGTTCCCCGTCACTTTACGGAGAAAACGACACCAAAAAACGGTCAAAAACCTCATGTCGACCTTTTGACATGTCGACCTTTTGACATGTCGACCCAATGCCCATGTCGACCTAATGGCAATCCTTCAGTGATCGACGTAATGAGTGTCGACCTAAGTTGGGTCGACCCAACGATCCATACCTCATTTTGCATTCTTGAACGTATAAAAGTTTTAAGTTCAGCAATCTAGTGGACTGATGCAGAGTGAGTATTAGGTTAGCCAATGTGTGAGCACTAACAAAGTGAACACTAGCATATGCTTGTTTATAGACCTGTGCATAACTGGCACTTGACACTCTAAACGGGTGTCGTACGGTATGCCGGCGCTTGGGCTCCCAGCGCCCAGCATACCGGCGCCGGGAGCCCGAACGCCGGCATACCGACAGCGTGTCGAGCGCAAAGGAGCCCCTTGCGGGCTCGCTGCGCTTGCCACGCTGCGGGCGCGCTACGCGCGCCACACTATTTTATTCTCCCTCCAGGGGGGTCGTGGACCCCCACGAGGGAGAATAGTTGTCGGTATGCCGGGTGTCGGGATTCCGGCGCCGGTATACTGTGCGCCGGGATCCCGACATTCGGCATACAGAAGACCACCCCTCTAAACAGCAGGGGAAGAGGAACAGGCTGTCTGATGCATGCAGAGTACAATTTGCAAGGAGAACATAATGTTTTTATTTTACAGAATACACTGGTAACCCGGTAAATTTTACTGGTGTTATGGACATAACATATACACTGAATCCCCTAATAATACTTACCTTTTAGTTATATACATTAAAAATTTGGTATGATCCTACACTTACAGTAGCAGAACTTAGCAAAAGAAATATAGTGATAGATGTTTTTAATAGAAAACAGTGATATAAACTAGTTATTTAACCAGCACCTCTACTTTGTCTGTGTCAAACGAAGGATGCTTACAGTGTTAGAGACATATCAGCACTCCCTTACTATTAATGACATTAGGGTATTTGAGTAATATTCTCCATGAATATTGGAATACCCAATTAAGGCTGAGTAAATAAAGGGAGGGATCAATGAGCTGCAACTCATGCAGACCTGCAGAAACACTTAAATACGTCTGTGAGGAGACGCATCTTACACATCAATGATCATGATCTAGCATAAACTGGGTTCAGTATGATGTCGACCCTGCTTCAAGCCCAGTGTGCTCACCACAGGTTCTATTCTCACTCTGGTGGTGGCGTAGACCCACCACCTAAGTAGTAATACCGGGTAGTGGTATGTTACCAGCTGTCGGGATTCCGGTGTCGGAATCCTGGACGCCGGGATCCCAACAGCCGGTATATTAACTACATCCCCATAAACCAGCTGCATATGCTGCCGATGCACCTCAAGATGTTTACAACTCTGCATATGGGTAAAATTTTCCCCTCTTTTTAAAAAGAGTTATCAAAGCCCATTTTACCAACTGTGCATCAGCCCCTTGATGATTAATTAGATAATGTGTTATAGATTCTAACTTAACGTGGTCTTACTAGCAAACAAGACATGTATGCACATTACATGAACTTAACACTAGGTAAACTAAATATAAAGGGCCAGAGTCTCATAGTGCAAAGTACCAATGTTCGGTAATTTGAGCGACAACATCTGTTTCCCATAAATGGATGCATGTTGCTCCCATTTTGGGGGAGTGCCTAGGCCAGGATCTTCCATCCGTTTTGTAGGAACTTGGGCAGCCGGCATGCACAGTCGGCCGATAGTGTTGCAGGTGATCCTCTGCTGTGTCCTAGAACACAGCACGATGCAGACCCATAGAAGCCATTGTTTTGCGCAAGCGCAGTCAAGCCACCACTTGTGCACATGCTCCTGTCAGCTTCCATATGCATGTGCCAGGATCTGGCCAGTGGTGGCTGCAGCAGGGGCTCTCTTTCTCCTCTGGCAGACCAAGCAATAGTAGACTTATTATTGAGTGCCAAATATTAGTGTAAACCAATAAATTTACATTTTCTATGGAATAACCGAGAACAAGGGAAATAGATTTTACCTTATAGGATGGCAGAAAGCAGAGTACACCATGGCTCACAGTCTGACACACAGACAATAAAAGCGCACCAATCTCATCCTGGAAATCGAAGGTCTCTGTATGCTGAAATGTTGCATAAAGTTTCCGACCTTTTGGACCTTCTCCGACAGTGCCCACCCATACCTATAATATAAAGACATCAGTGGTTTCCAACATTTACTGTCTGTTTTTCTTAGTTTAAAGGAGACAATATACCATAGTAAAGGCTGCTGCTTTTTATTTTGCAGTGCAAAGTCACAAACACTTTCCCATGACACAATAAAAGAAAAACAAAATGTCATTAATTCCAAGATGCAGCTTCTGCCTTTCCACACCTAGGTGCTCAAATGGTGGGGCGGTCATGGCACCAATGCTCTATTTAGTGGACAGTGCAATAGCTATACTCTGATTATTTTAAAATTAGCTGCAATAAGAGCATGAGTGAAAAATAAGCAGTGGAGAGCATTTCTCTCAGTATAATAAATGACTACATAATGCATGCTATGGTCCACGCACATGGAACACGTGCACTACCGCTAACAAATATGTATGTTTATTATAAATATCTCTTTACATGTTGTGTAAGAAAACTTAAGCGATGAACTGTAGATGTGTCATTAAGGTTAAAAGGGGCTGGGGACCCACACCACTTCACTTGTAGAAACATATTCAGAGGTGACAGTTGCAGTTAATGACAGATATGTGAAGAAACCAGTATCCCACAGGAAATAAAAAAGGACTTGGACTGCTCACTTGGACACAGGTGTACCACGTATAACATATCTTATCAGCCCTTTTTTATTACGCATTCCATGGGACAACTCTGCTTCACCAAAAATGGCATGCTTTCAATGCTTTTTTGTATCTTCAAATAGCTAATCTGGATCATTAATCTTGGTTTCAGAAGTAAATAGGTAAAGGTCCTGGGTAATAATGCTACGTCAGTGTGAAGTAAGAAACATTCAAATCACGCTATTTCTGATGAAGCTGGCAGTTACATAGTCAGTGAGGTTGAAAAGAGGCTGTTCATATTATAATGCACCTGCTGAAGTAATGGTTTAGTACCAATTAACAACTATGATTCTTACCACTCCCAGATATTTAATGTCAATATGTTAAATGCTATAGCCCTGGATACATTTTCCAGTTAGAAATTTGTCCAATCCGTTTTTAAATGCATTTACAGAGTCTGCCATTATTACCTTCTCCGGCAGGGAGTTCCAAATCTTTATTGCCTTTACCGTGAAGAACCCTTTCCTACATTGTGTATGGAATTTTCTCTCCTCTAGCCTCAGCGAGTGCCCCCGCGTCCTATACAGAGTTCTTTTAATAAACAAATCCCCTGCTAACTCCTTGTAATGACCCTTTACATATCTGAAGATATCAATAATGTCTCCTCTTAGACGCCTCTTTTCGAGTGTATACATATTTAACCTAGTAAGCCTTTCCTCATACTCCAGTGTCTCTAACCCTTTAATCAATTTAGTAGCTTGCCTTTGAACTCTTTCTAGTTCCCCGATATCTTTTTTATAATATTGTGCCCAAAACGGAACACAATATTCCAGTCATACCACGAAAGGCATTAAGTTATAATACTGTGCTGGTATCCTACCATTCACACGTAATTTATTCTTTTTAAACTTGCATCCAATAAATTGGAAGCTTTTTAAACTTATTTTGAATAAATATATCCTATTATAGATAAATATATTTCAGTTATCAAAGTACTGGGATTGGATAACGATTTTCAAAGATTAACATATTTGTTCTGCATGGACGGTGCAGCAGTCCCTGAGGTCATGGGTTCGATTCCCACTATTACCCTAATTGTGTGGAGTTTGTATATTCTCGCCGTGCTTGTGTGTTATTTCCTCTGGGTACTCCGGTTTCCTCCCACACTCAAAAAAATATACTGGTAGCTTAATTGGCTCACAACAAAATTAACCCTAGCTTAATGTGTGTGCATGTACATGTGGTAGAGAACATAGAATGTAAGCTCCACTAGGGCAGGGGCTGATGTGAATGGACAAATATTATCTGTAAAGCGCCTGGGAAAATGTGTGTGCTATATAAATAACTGGCACTGCAATAAAATAATGTCTTGTAGCATATAAAAGCTGTTTCTTCCAGATCTGCTCTTCAGTATGAAACAGCATAGTAAACTTCAGACCACTACACGTACAGTGTCTTGCGGTACTATAATCCCTCAATACAAAGTGCATTCCCTCAGCTTTGTGCAGGGTTCCCTCTGAACTTAAGTCTCAATTAACACTTTTGTATCTTCCAGCCAACATATGTGCTTTAACAGCCTAATAATGTGCAGCAACATCCTTGTGCTCACACCAAAAGAGTGACAACAGCAAGTGTAAAGGCAATTGCTCACCTGGGATTTATGAATAACATGGTTTGCTTCTAGCTGGATAGAGAACTTTACACCTAGCTCAGAGGAAAATGATTCCATTGGGGACAAGGTGCCTGATGTCAGGACAATCGTGCGAACATCACCACTCAGTTCAGAAAAAGCCTGAAATAATAATAGGAAAAGAAATGGGATTTCAATTTGTATATGGAACACATAGTAATGTAGACAAGCACAGTCACACAACTAGCTTACTGATATACTGGCTAATGGATTCATACATCTGCAGTAAAATGCTAAAAAAGTAAAATAAACTAGGATGCTGTACATTTTATATAGATGCTGTTTTAGGTTTCAAAACTTATAGCTCAATACCACCACTGGTGCTGCTGATGGTGATCCAGTTCTCCTATTCGCATCCAACAAAGGCTTTTCAGTCAGTCTGCAAGGAGAGGGCAGCAGCCCCCAGGAAATAAATGTTTTATTCAGCAGCCCCCAAAGTTCTGACTATAGGGTAGAGAACTTCATTAAAATCCTTTACAGAGTTTTAAGGCTATCCATGCTTGAGTCCTGATGGTTAAATCAAGTTGACTGAGGTACTAATTAAGTCACCGGTGCTCAAGCATGGATTTTATGAAAACATGGACTGTAATGGCAGAGTTTGGGAAATGCTGATTTAGTATTAGTAGGCAGTACAGCTTTGTACAAGTTATGAGCAACTAGAAGGTATCCGGTATATAGGTTGATAGTCAATAGGTTGAAATGCATTGGGTCGACATGGTCATTAAGGTAATTGGGGTTCCCTGTGCTTTGACTGAGAAAATGAAACAAAATAAACTAGGGAAAAAAAGAAAAAAAAAGTTGTGTTAACCTTTTATTGGGTCAACCATTTTGCATGTCGACCTTTTCATGTGTCAACATTTTGTGCTGGTCAACATTTACCATTGTCTACCTTGTACCTGTCGACCTAATGTCCCTGTCAACCTTTTCCATGTCGACCATATGGGGTTGACCTATTGACTGTCAACCTAAAGAGGATCGACCTAATGATCCATACCTGACTAGATAAGGGTTGGATTCAGCTAAACACATTGGTGGCCAAAACAGACAGCAGTCAGCTGTACGTCACTTTGTACTAATCACACTCAGGTTGGCTGGGCCCTGTTAATGCAATCATCTGCAGATCTCTTATGATTGCGTTTTGTTTCAATAAGTTTATTGTGCAATAAAGGATAGTATTTGACCCACTGAAATTTGTACATCTGGCCAGTAACCTACAATACTAAAAAAACAGATCCATTTACTCTTGTTACACGTCATAATTATAATAGAGATTTATATATTTTTGCACATGGGGAAGATCAAATTATTAAAAAGACACATTAATGAGGAGGCTAGTCAAAATCTTAAGGAAAGTTAGTGCATATCTCACGGTGCTAGGCAGCTTGAGATACCGATTCAATACCGATACGCGCTCCCGTGGGGTCGGTATAGGCAAGGCTAGATAGACTGTGCAGGCAAGTCAATCTTGACTATCTAGTGTACAATCTAGTACAAAGTCTAGTCAAAATTGGCACTTAGTCAAAATCGTACATAGCAAGGACCTCACCGTGTGTACACACCTATAGGAAGAGATTTCAAAGGTAATGGTGCAACTTTAATACAGGATGTTATACACACAGTTGCACAATCTTCGTCAACCTCTGAATTCTGAGGATTATACTCAGCATCTTCAAACTTCTAACATATGTCCACCTTCCCTAAACTGAATTAGAAGCAAATAGATAAAAACTGCATTAGAGTCCTGTCTGCACCAAAGAAGCTGTTCTGTGCACATTCCACAGGGAATGTGTTTAATTTGCTGGCTGTCAGGATACGGACGCCGGAATCCAGACAGTCGACAATGTCGTCAGCCGGAATCCCAGCGCAACAGGACTATTCCTACTCGTGTCCAAGACTCCCATAGAGTGGGAATAGACCCTGAGGCGAGCGCAGCGAGCCCGCAGCGTGACGAGCGCAGAAAGCCTGCAAGAGGACTCTCTGAGCTCGCATCGCTGCCAGGCATTCCGGCGGGCAGGATGTCGCTGTCTGGATATTCACAGACGGTAAATTATACTGATTCCTGTCATAGACTCTGTGATTTGTCTCACGTCAATGGCTGAAGAATGGGTTTGTGACATTATGGATGTGAGATGAAATGAGAAGCCACAATCACCATAGAACACTGGCAAAATATCAATAAGCAAATGTTGAAAAATCAAAATAAATTTACAAAATAATTCTTGCATATACAACTTTTAATGCAAAAAAAAAAAAGTTAAATACAGCAATTTTGCAAATTCTTTCACGTGTATTTATAAAAAGCTCTAATATGCTTCCTGTTATTTTGTTTATTTTAATGAAGAAGCACATTCACAATAGTGTTTCTCCCCTAAAGTAGCATCCTGACAGTGGGAAAGAAGTGTCATAAGAAATCTTTGGGATGAGGACGACTGAATAATCTGGACTATGCTGGCTCACACAATCCCTTTTTTTTCGTAGCTAGTTTACAAAGCAATGGTCAGTGGCAACTATATATCACTGACAAGATTCTGTTAACAAATATACAAAGCACCGTCCATTCTTGTGCCAATTTTTATTACAGTGCAGCCCCAAATGCCAGAGTATAAAACAGAACTTTTATTTGGTGGCTAGTAGATTAATCAGACCTCCACAAATCGGTAGTTTGTGTATAAGACACACACTTACCATGTGGCCAGTACACAGAGCAAACCTCCTATCCTATCTCCTATAAATTTCTGGTGGCTTGTGGATAAAACAGGCCTCCAATCAGCTGGCTAACAGATAAAGTTGACCGAATATGGTGGCTAGTAGATCTAGCAAACCTCAAATTTGGGCGTTGATTAATAAAATAGACGTCCATACTGAGGCTAGTAGCGAAAGCATAGGCTTACCTGTACAATTTATTTGCTAGTGTATGTTAATCTGGTGGCTATTATATAAAGCAGAGTAACAATATGTTAGCTAGTTTATAAGGCAAAATCCATACTAGTGGCTAGCATATGGCATATGCCAGTGATGGGGAACCTTTGGCACTCCAGCTGTTGTTGACCTACACATCCCAGCATGCCCTGCTACAGTTTTGCTATTTGGCCATGCTAAAACTGTAGCAGGGCATGCTGGGATGTGTATTTCAACAACAGCTGGAGCGCCAAAGGTTCTCCATCACTGGCATATGCCATTCACCCACTCCCATACCCATTTTTACATTTTCCTGCCTGACAAAATTAACCATTTACTTGTCATGCAAGCTGGACTTCCAATGACACAGTTGCATCCCATGTGCCCGTGCCATCCGCGTCTGTCCCTGGGCTGTAATAGAGAGACGAAATCACATGTGCAGAATGGATCTGCTTCTGCTGCTCTGATGCCGCAGTCTGTGACCATCACTATGACTCTCAAAATTGTACCCCAGAATTCCACGTGAATAGCAATCAAAAGTGTGAGGATGGGAACTTAGGGGTAAATGTATGACCCATCGATATGGGGGAGGTTATGTGCATGGATACCGCTTCTCCCCCAAGTATTACAGCAGCGGTGCGTACAAAATGACAGGGGCGCTATGTGCTTCTGTCCATATCGGCATTGTTATATAAAAGATAGCCCATCAATGTATGACCGTTGTGACACCTACAGCTATCGATTTTGACAGCTGCAGGTGTCGTTGCCCATTCACCACAGCCGATGAGGCTGCATGCAAAAACTTATTTTAGAAGTATCAAAAGTCTTTTGATACTTGGATACACAGGATATTCCACTACAGGGTCGAGTACTTTTGGGATTATCCCTTGAACCTGATTACCTAAGTGTCATACGTCTGTTTTATAACCTACCAGGTGTTTTGGGCCACGTATTTAAGTACTTTGTGGTCTACCTGGTTGATGTGAATGTCCAAGAGCAATTTTACCTACTGCATAATTTTTTGATGGTAACTACTTAAGTGAGATATACCCTGATGAAGTCTCGGCATGAGATGAAACGCGTTGGAATATCTGTTTTTGTGATCTGACCTCTAATCTACACTAATAGAAGGAGGAGATCGTTAAGAAATACCTGTATACTTGTTCTTATTGACCCCCATTTTACATCAATAGTGGGAGAAAATTTCTACAGAACATTTATATGACTATGGACACTGATGTTGCTTTTTATGAATTTTAAATAAATATGTGTAATGGAACTCACTGATTGATTTGAATCTTAGAAATTGTTATATTTTGCCATTGTATAACACAATTAGTTGGTTTGAACAATTCTAGGAGTTGTAACAAACGCTAGGTGCCAATTTCACTATTGCTATACATATATTTATATATATTTATTGTCATGACCCATGGGGAGGGGTGTTAATGACTAGGTGGGTACTTATGCACAATGGGGGTCATTCCGAGTTGTTCGCTCGCAAGCTGCTTTTAGCAGCTTTGCACACGCTAAGCCGCCGCCTACTGGGAGTGAATCTTAGCTTATCAAAATTGCGAACGAAAGATTCGCAATATTGCGAAAATACTTCTCTGTGCAGTTTCTGAGTAGCTCGAGACTTACTCTGCCAGTGCGATCAGTTCAGTGCTTGTCGTTCCTGGTTTGACGTCACAAACACACCCAGCGTTCGCCCAGACACCCCTCCGTTTCTCCAGCCACTCCCGCGTTTTTCCCGGAAACGGTAGCGTTTTTTCACACACTCCCATAAAACGGCCTGTTTCCGCCCAGAAACACCCACTTCCTGTCAATCACATTACGATCACCAGAACGAAGAAAAAACCTTGTAATGCCGTGAGTAAAATTCCTAACTGCATAGCAAATTTACTTGGCGCAGTCGCACTGCGGACATTGCGCATGCGCATTAGCGACTATTCGCTCCGTTGCGACAAAAAAATAACGAGCGAACAACTCGGACTGACCCCCAATGGTGGGTGGGAGGATTTGCCTCTGGGGATTTATTACCACTAGGGGGTTGGGAAAATGCCATTGAGGATCTACTGTCTCTGAGGTATAATTACAACGGGGGAATATTTACTGTAGGTGGGATGAATATTAATTTTCAATAGAATCTTTAAATCCATTTTTAAAAGTACACTCTAAATTGAATTAAATAACAACAACAATAATAAGAATAATAATTTTAATAAAGACAACACAATTAGACAATTAAGTGATTAACAAATCTGCATTCCAGGAGCTGAAAACTAGATGTCAATGCCAGCTCCTAATATCTAATCTCCGGAGCAATAAAAAAAGAAATGAAAAAAAAAAAGGGTCAGAGAAGTGGCTCTGCAATATAAACCCTCCCACATGTGATCTTTAATGCCACCCCATGAAGTCTACCCTTAACCGTTCCCATAGATAGGGACTTCTGGTTCCGGCTCCCAAGTGATCGGATGTCTGGCATGTGAGCTCCGCTGCAGCCCCAGCTATCTCAGCACACAGATCCGCGCCAGTGGCTCCATTTCCGGTGTTTCCTGCAGTTAATGCAGGAACATCTCCATCACCACATGGAGAAGTTTCTCTCCTTCCCAATGCCTGCCAAACAGCAAAGATCCCGCTCAGAACGGAGGCGCGCGGAATCCAATATGGCCACCACGCATGACATGCTGGAGAGTGCAGTGGCGCTTGAGGACAGATCCCAGCCTGTTTCCCCTGATCCTGAAGCTCCTGTTACGTATGGTAATGTGGTAAAGCGATTCAGGTAACAATGGAGCCCCTCATGGATACTCATTCTGCCAAACTGACTCAGGTTGCTAATGATATAAAGTCAAATCTAAAACAACTGTCACAGAGAATGGTGACTACTGAGCAACGTTTGGGGGAAGTGTTCCAGGATGTGGCTGACTTGAAAACGTCCACTTGCAAAAATCTTATTATCAAGTGATGAATTAAACGACCTAGAAAATAGGTCATGGAGAGACAATTATGGTCTTCACAAATTCCCTTAAAAGGGACAGACTTGTACCACTTTTTACAAATATCCCTCCCAGAATTGCTGGATATCCAAGATGCATCTGGTGGAAAGGGCTCATCGTCTAGGACCGCCCCGGACGGCCCAGAATGCCAGGTCACGCGTAGTGATCTTTTGCTGTTTGAACTTTCTGCGTAAGGAGGCTACATGGTCTGCTTCAAAGAGACACCGTGATCTCTCCTGGGATGGCAGGGAATTGCGCCTTTTTCAAGATTATTTTGCAGAGGTGTCGCGTGCCCGGAAAGACTTTTCCCTGATTTGTTCCCGCCTAGTTAAGGAGAACAAAGTGTGAACTACTTTACCCAGCACGCCTTCGCGTCTTTGATGGGGACACCTTTTGGGACTTTACTAATGTTGCAGACGTAGATGGCTTCTTATCGGAGAGGAGGAAATCGATGACCCTGCCTTCTCCTAGATCTCCCCGATTGGATACATGAGGATTGGGTCTTTAGCTATATGGGTGACGCGTCTGATGGCTCACTGGTTTCTCAACAGACTGCTCACAAGCTTAATGTGTGCTTGATTTCTTGTGTATTGTGCCTCCTGCCTATTATACGGTACATGCTAATCAGTATTGCTATTGAGGGACCTGTTCTCTCTGAGGACATTTCTGCTGTGGGACTGTTGGGATTTTTGATTGTTCATGTTAGCAGGGGTGTGCTAGGAGCAAGCACGCCATGTTTTCTGTTACTGCTATGCGAATGTTTACAACTGGAAGTTCATATTTCTCGGACAGAAGGGACGCACTGGTGTCTCTGGTACTGCTATATTTTTTTGTATTTATGTTGCTAACTCCTTATGTGTCTTGTCTTATCTCCCCCATTTGTTTGCTCTCACATCACGGAGGTTTTGTATGCAACGGCAAGCCCGTTTCTTTTTCTATGTGCTTACCGTTTCAACTTTGTGCATGTTATAACCTGTTATATGTCTTACTTAACATTTAGCACTTGGAATGTGGGGGGTATAAACTCCCCGGCTAAGAGGAAGAAAATACTCATGCATTTGATTAAGCTTTGAATGGATATTGTGTTTGGACAGGAAACACATCTTCTCCCATTGGAGATTGCCAAACTGAACACGCTACGTTGGTCAATTTTAGCCTCTGCCGCATACACTTCTAAGGCACGGGGTGTGGTTACCCTGATTAAGCAATCCTTATCTCACATTACTCATTCTGTACTTGCAGACACCCAGGGTTGGTATGTCATAGTTGATGTCTCGATAGAAGGCACTTGTATATTACTATGCAATGTGTATGCTCCAAACGCTCAGCCCAAAGCATTTTTTCTAGCTGTGTTACACAAGTTGTATTGTCATGCAGACTCGTCTATCATACTGGGTGGGTATTTCAATGTAGTGTCGGCACCCACTTAGGATAGAAATGTTCCCTCATGGCAGGGAGGCCACTCCCTGGTATCCCCTATTTGCCTCGTCAATCAAAGGTGGTGGATGTGTGGTGGGCGTGCTATCCCCTTCAACGGGATTATACGTCTTTCTGCAGCCCATGGCACGCTCTCCTGCACTGAGTACCTGCTGTTGTCCGGGTATACTGTATGTTTCCGAAAGTTGTAGATGCTAAGATTGAGGCCATTAGCATTTCTGACCATGCTTTGTGCTGGACACAATTCCTGCTATGAGACTGAGAGGCCACTGCTGATCTGGCAGGCTTCCAAACCTGTAATACGGGGGTTATTCTTTCATATTGTGCACACAGGGATAAGTCCTTAGGTGGTTCCTATCTGGAAGCACAAGCTAACCTAACAGCTTCTCTTCAACGGTTCAAAGCAGCCCCTAACCTAGTGAATAGAGCAGACCATAATCATAAAAAGGCTGCTTGGATAATATTCTGTCCCATCTGGAAGCTAAACATACTTTTTACAAAAATACCACTTTATAGATATGGTAACAAACCAGGCAAGTTAATGTCTCTTTTATTAGAAGGGCGCCACCCTCCTTCAGTGATTAAATCTCTCCGTACTATAGACGGTAATAGGGATAGGACTAATGCTCAGATTACTGAGGTTTTGAGTTCATTTTACGGTTATATTCCCAGCCCCATGTCAATCTGTCCAAAAAGGAGGCTTTTTGGTCTCGACTCACACTGCCCCAGATGTCTGATAACTCAGGCATCTTCCTTACAAATGTTGCCACTAAGCCCTACCTAAAAGAATAGACAGTATGTAAACTCTATGTGTTCAACATTTTTGTAGGGAGGGAAGAAACCGAGAGTTTCCTATGCTAAACTCCAGCTGTCGAGGTTGGAGGGGGGACTGGGAATCCCTGACCTAGAGGTATTTAGCAGGGCAGTCTTATTCAGGTATGTCACAGATTGGCTCTGGAAGGAATAATTTGCCCCCTTTTTCCCCAGTGCACTTCTTCACACCCCAAAACATAAACTACCGGCCCTGCTTAGATCAAATATTTAGTTTTAAGACACTTATGCTGCCTGGCAGTACTCTAATTCCAAACTACACAGGTATCCGAGTTCTTCCCGATTCACTACATTTTGGGGTAACCCTTGCTTTAGTCCTGGTTTAGACAGCACGACTTCCAAAATGTGGAAGGAGGTTGGCATTTCCTCTATCAGAGATGTATATAACCCAGGTGGGACTCATTTGATGACCTTTGAGGAACTGAAAAGTAAAATTTGTCTGCCTAATTCTAATTTCTGTATGTACCTACAAATTAGGCATTTTATTAGTACAATGGCTCCCTCTATGTCCTCAAAGGAAGTGCCTGATTCAATACACACCCTCCTTACTCTCACATGTACCTCAATTAATAGATTGTCTTATTTTTATGATCATATTAGAGCAGTGATTTTCAACCTTTTTTTACTCGCGGCACACCGAACAATATTTAAAAATTGCCAAGGCACACCATCAGTTCCCCACAGATAAAAACAAAAAAACACACATTGGCCCTCATAGTAAAAATAAATCCACACATACATTGGCCTACACAGAAAAAACAATCACATTGCTCCACACATAAATCATATTGCTCCCTACATAAATCCTATTGCTCCCCACATGAATTATTCACATTGTTCCCCCCATAAATCCTCCCCACATAAATCCTATTGTTCCCCACAGGAGAAAATAAATAAATAAATATTAGCCCCTACTGGTCAGCTGTCCTCCTCCCTGTCCCTCAGTGGCGGGGGTTGTTCATAGTGGAGTGCTGCGAATACTGAGCAGCAGGTGGTCGGGCAGGTGTGGATGTGGGTGGGCAAGGAAATCTGTGTATGCAGGCAGGAACTGGAAGATGTGTGTGCAGGTAGGTGAACTGGCTGGGTGGTGAGAAGCAGCGGCCATGACCTATGATATCACACCGCCGCGTCTTCAAGGCATACATCACGGCCGGAGCACGACTGATCCTCTAAGAAGAGCCTGGGCCAACAGTTCACTCTGAAGGTGCAGGAAGCTGCTCTGGCTCCGCGGCACACCTTGCAACTGGTCGCGGCACACTAGTGTGCCACGGCACACTGGTTGAAAAAGACTGTATTAGAGTATTGCAGAGGAAGAAATTGTGGAAACACTCTTTCTCATACGTCCTAGAGGATGCTGGGGATGCTTCCATGGGGTATAGACGGGATCCGCAGGAGACATGGGCACTTTAAGACTTTAAAAGGGGTGTGAACTGGCTCCTCCCTCTATGCCCCTCCTCCAGACTCCAGTTAGATTGAATGAGACTGGATGCACACTGAGGAGCTCTCCAGAGTTTCTCAGAAAAAAGACTTTATGTTAAGTTTATTATTTTCAGGGAGACCTGCTGGCTACAGGCTCCCTGCATCGTGGGACTGAGGGGAGAGAAGCAGACCTACTTCTGTTAGTTTCAAGGCTCTGCTTCTTAGGCTACTGGACACCATTAGCTCCAGAGGGTCTGATCGCTAGGTACGCCTAGATGCTCGTTCCCGGAGCCGCGCCGTCATCCCCCTTGCAGAGCCAGAAGACGGGTGAGTAGAAGAAGATCAGAAGACTTCCCACACACACAGAGCAAGGCTTACAGTGCCTGGGCACTAATACCAAACCCCCGCAAGTATAAAAATTTGAAAAACAGCGGGGCTGAAGCGCGCCATTAAGGGGGCGTAGCTTAGCCCTCACAGCTCTAATCAGCGCCATTTTCTCTTCACAGAGCTGCAGAGACGCTGGTCCTGACCTCCTACACTGCTGTCCAAGTAACAGGGTGCAAAACGAAATGGGGGGGGGGGAAGTAATTTGATGCTGTTTTATTAGTATAAAATCGCTAACAGGTCAGAGGCATTATTTTAATCGTTTTCAGACCGGGTGTTAGGCGCTGGGTTGTGAGCTGGCAGAACTCCCTCTGGGTTTCTCTAACAGGCTTTGCTGTGGGTCTGACCCCTATAGCCCCGTTGTGTGTGTCGGTACGCGTGTCGACATGTCTGAGGCTGAGTGCTCTTCCCAGGAGGAGGCTGGAGTGGGGACAGAAAAGACTGTGGGAGTGACCGTGTCGGCACCGCCGACGACTGACTGGGTAAATGTCTTGAATGCTAATGTGGCTCGATTGAATAAGAGATTAGATAAATCTGAGTCTCAGAACCAGACATGGAGAAAATCCATGGAGGATGCATTATCACAAGTTCAGACCTCCACAGAAGCGTTCATTTACCCAGATAGCGGACACAGATACTGACACGGACTCTGATTCCAGTGTCGACTATAGTGATGTCAGATTGAATCCTAAACTGGCTAAGAGCATTCAGTACATGATTGTGGCGATAAAAGACGTATTACATATCACGGAAGACCCTGCTGTTCCTGATACTAGGGTCTGTATGTTTAAGGACAAGAAACCTGAGGTGACGTTTCCTCCCTCTCATGAACTGAACGCTCTTTTTGAAAAAGCTTGGGAAAATCCTGACAAGAAGTTACAGGTTCCCAAGAGAATTCCGGTGGCATATCCGTTCCCCTCTGGGGAAAGGGAAAAGTGGGAGTCAACTCCCACGGTGGACAAAGCTCTATCGCGTCTGTCAAAGAAGGTGGCGCTTCCGTCTCCTGACACGGCAGCCCTAAAGGATCATGTGGATCGCAAGCAGGAAAATACACTAAAATCGATTTTTGTCACTACAGGTACGCTGCCCGGGCCTGCCGTTGCATCGGCATGGGTGAGTAGCGCTATTGAAAAGTGGGCAGATAACTTGTCATCTGATATAGATTCCCTGGACAGGGATAGTGTTCTTTTGACGCTGGGTCATATCAGGGACGCTGCAGCCTATCTAAAGGAAGCTGCGAGGGATATTGGCCTTTTGGGATCAAGGGCCAATGCCATGGCAGTCTCAGCTAGGAGAGCATTGTGGATTCATCAATGGAATGCTGATGCGGACTCTAAGAAGGCTATGGAGTCTCTGCTGTTTAAAGGTGGTGTCTTGTTTGGTGACGGCCTCGCTGACCTGGTATCTACGGCTACCGCGGGTAAGTCATCGTTTCTACCTTATGTCCCTGCACATCAAAAGAAATCACCCCACTATCAAATGCAGTACTTTCGGCCCAATAAATACAAAAAAGGACGAGGATCCTCTTTCCTTCCTATGAGAGGAAGAGGAAGGAGAAAAAGGTCACAGGCTGTGGCAAGTTCCCAAGAGCAGAACTCCTCCCCGGCTTCTACCAAATCCACCACATGACACTGGGGCTCCTCTGCGGGAGTCCGCATTGGTGGGGGCACGTCTCAAACTCTTCAGTCAGGTCTGGGTTCGCTCGCCCCTGGATCCTTGGGTATTAGAAATAGTAGCCCAAGGGTACAAATTGGAGTTTCAAGACGTGCCCCCTCACCGATTTTTCAAATCGGCCTTGCCAGCTTCTCTTCCAGAAAGGGAGGTGGTATACGCTGTAATACTAAAGCTGTGTCAAAATCAAGTCATTGTCACGGTACCCCCGTCACAACAGGGGGAAGGCTTTTATTCGAGCCTGTTCGTGGTCCCGAAGCTGGATGGCTCAGTCAGACCGATTCTGAACCTAAAATCCCTCAATTTCTATCTAACAAAACTCAAATTCAAGATGGAATCTCTCCGAGCAGTGATCTCCAGTCTGGAGGAGGGGGATTTTATGGTGTCGGTCGACATAAAGGATGCCTACTTACACGTCCCCATATATCCTCCACATCAGGCTTATCTGAGGTTTGCTGTTCAGGATTGTCATTACCAATTTCAGACGTTGTCGTTTGGTCTGTCCACGGCTCCGAGGATTTTCACCAAGGTTATGGCGGAAATGATGGTTCTTCTGCGCAAGCAGGGAATCAAAATTATCCCGTACTTGGACGATCTCCTGATAAAGGCGAGATCCAAGGAGCAATTACTGAAAAACGTTACGCTCTCCCTGACAATTCTGCGACAATATAGTTGGATCCTAAACTTGCCAAAATCACAGTTGGTTCAGACAACACGGCTGTCATTCTTGGGTGTGATTCTGGATACAGAATTACAGAGAGTTTTTCTTCCAGTGGAAAAGGCTCTGGAAATACAGAACATGTTAAAACAGATTCTGAAACCGGCAAGAGTGTTGATTCTTCAATGCACTCGGTTGCTGGGGAAGATGGTGGCGGCTTACGAGGCCATTCAGTTTGGCAGGTTCCATGCAAGAGTGTTTCAGTGGGACCTGTTGGACAAGTGGTCCGGGTCTCAGCTCCACATGCACCGGAAAATAATCCTATCTTTCAGGACCAGAATCTCTCTCCTGTGGTGGCTGCACAGTTCTCACCTCCTAGAGGGACGCAGGTTCGGGATTCAGGATTGGATCCTGGTGACCACAGATGCAAGTCTCCGAGGCTGGGGAGCAGTCACTAAGGGGAAAAATTTCCAGGGAAAATGGTCAAGCCAGGAAGCTTGTCTGCACATAAACATTCTGGAATTAAGGGCCATTTACAACGGCCTTCTGCAAGCGGAACATCTTCTTCGCGGTCTGCCCGACTTGATTCAGTCAGACAACGTAACAGCAGTGGCGTACATAAACCGCCAGGGCGGAACAAAGAGCAGAGCGGCGATGGCGGAGGCCACAAAAGTTCTTCGCTGGGCGGAGTAACATGCAAGCGCTCTGTCAGCAGTCTTCATTCCAGGAGTGGACAACTGGGAAGCAGACTTCCTCAGCAGACACGATCTCCATCCAGGAGAGTGGGGTCTTCATCAAGAGGTCTTTGCAGAAATGAAAAGTCGTTGGGGAATTCCTCAAATAGACATGATGGCGTCTCGCCTCAACAAGAAACTTCAGAGATATTGTTCCAGGTCGAGGGACCCTCAAGCAATAGCGGTGGACGCCCTAGTGACACCGTGGGTGTTTCCGTCGGTCTATGTGTTCCCTCCACTTCCACTCATTCCAAAGGTGATAAAGATCATAAGAAGAACAAGGGTTCAGGCGATACTCATTGTTCCAGACTGGCCAGGGAGGGACTGGTATCCGGATCTTCAAGAATTACTCATAGAAGATCCCTGGCCTCTTCCTCTACGAGAGGACCTGTTACAGCAAGGACCGTGCGTGTATCTAGACTTTCCGCGGCTGCGTTTGACGGCATGGCGGTTGAACGCCAAACCCTAGCCCGAAAGGGTATTCCCAGTGAAGTCATTCCCACACTACTTCAGGCTAGAAAAGCAGTAACGGCGAAGCATTACCACCGTATTTGGAGAAAATGTGTGTCTTGGTGTGAATCCAAGAAGGCTCCTACGGAAGAATTTTCAGCTGGGGCGTTTGCTCCATTTTTTGCAAGCAGGTGTGGATGCGGGCCTAAAGTTAGGCTCCATTAAAGTACAAATTTCAGCCTTATCAATTTTCTTTTAGAAAGAATTGGCCTCCGTTCCAGAAGTTCAGACCTTTGTGAAAGGCGTGCCCCAGTGGCACCATGGGATCTTAATGTGGTGTTGCAGTTCCTGCAATCTTATTGGTTTGAACCTTTACGTAAGGTTGAGTTGAAATTCCTTACTTGGAAAGTAGTCATGCTGTTGGCCTTGGCATCCGCAAGGCGGGTGTCTGAATTGGCGGCTTTGTCTTACAAAAGCCCCTATTTGATCTTCCATGCAGATAGAGTGGAGTTGAGAACTCGTCAGCAATTTCTGCCAAAGGTGGTTTCTTCGTTTCACGTAAACCAGCCTATTGTGGTGCCAGTGGCTACTGACGCCTTGGCGGAATCGAAGTTTCTCGATGTGGTCAGAGCTTTCAAAATCTATGTCGCCAGAACGGCTCAGATTAGGAAAAATAGGATTTTGGTACTTACCAGGTAAATCCTTTTCTTTGAATCCATAGGGGGCACTGGAGTACTCTTGGGATATGGACGGGCGTAGCCGAACAAAGGCACTGAATATTCAAATTTAGGACCCTCCCCCCCCCTCCATATCCCCAAGTACCTCAGTGTACTTTGCCAGTGTTTTTTACTGAGCGAACAGGATATAGAGAGGTTGACAATGGAGAATCCCTATAACATAACGGACAACCACAAAGTTGACTCGTAACCTTATTGTCAACTAAAAAGTTGACAGCTTAACCGATAGAACTTATAATTTGAACCAACCGGTGAAAATGTGTTACCATAAGCTCCTTTGAGCTTAATACCATCCAAGTTAAATTTGTTCACTAAGCTCCCTTGAGCTTAAAACAACCCAGGTAAAACTGCTCTGGGTGGGCGTCCAGTGCCCCCTATGGATTCAAAGAAAAGGATTTACCTGGTAAGTACCAAAATCCTATTTTCTTTATCATCCACTAGGGGTCACTGGAGTACTCTTGGGACGTACCAAAGCTTCCCTCGTGGGCGGGAGAGCTGTTTGATACTTGTAACAGTAGGCAGCCAAAGCTAAATGCTGATGGCGCCACCATTTATAACGTGTAAACGTGCACAAACGTGGTGCACTGAAGGCTATGTAGCCGCGTCGTAGACTCTCCACGACCCGCTGGGTCTGACATTCCCACAGAACCTGTGGAATGAACTATTACTGACGTAGGCGATTGTAACTTAGCCTTAAAGTAAGCCTGACTTGTAGTCATTATTATTCAACTGGATAATGTCTGCTGAGAAACTGGCTAACCCCAGTTTACAGTATCATATATAACAACAACGTATTCATATCACGTACTGTAGACGTTCGGTACATATATAAACGCGTAACGCGTGTACCACATTCAGAATTTTAGAATGTGCTGTCCACACAGGAACCACTATTGGTATATTGATGTGAAGAATACGAAAGCGGATTTCGTCCGAAGATCTGCTTTGTCATGAGAAAACTCAAATACGGTGGCTTGGAATACAAGGCACCCAAATATGAAAACAAACCCCTTGTCGAAGCACCATTGCCGAAGGCAAGGCTAGAAGAAAAATGTTTTCCAAAGTGAGAAACTTAATCCCCATTTGTTGAAAGGGTTCCAAAATATGAAACTGTAAGAAAATCTAAACCCAACCTCAAATCGCCTGGCGCTGTAGGTGGGATAAATAGAGTCTGAACTTTGGTGACACCTTGTAGAAAGATGTTGACATACGCAAATAGAGGCAAACGCTTTGAAAATAAGTTTACCACACAGATACCTGCCCTCTTAGTGCAGATGAACGCAGTTTGCCATCCCATCCTGTTTAACAGAATACGGGTACTTGAAGTATGATGTTGGAAACTTCCGAGGTTTACACCCTATGTAAGCACACAAAATTTTTTTTTTTTTTTTTTTTTAGTCATGAGCTGCCTTAAGCGGCTTAGTATTTCGTGACATGGTTGGTATAACCGATACTGTAATGCTCTATTTTTTTAAGAGGGCGGTCTGAACCCTCACCCCGTCAACCGCAGCTGCGGTACATAGATAATAGGTACATAGGTAACTATGGGTAAAAGAACGTTCCCTGATGTAACAGGTTGGACGTATTATGAGCGGGCCAAGATCGTGTGCAAGTATTCCTTGAAAATTCGAGAAGCAAACTTCTCTGAAACCCATGAGATACCACCAGTATGACTGTGACGAACTGTCTTCTGATCCGTTTTGGCAACGAAGAAAGAAGCGGACAATGGTGGAGCCAGATACACGATGCTGAATGACCCCATGAATGTGATGTACACATACTGAGCTTTTGTAATTGTGGCGAGATGCCCTCATGTATACCTGAGGGTAACCCCCTTCTGTGGACTCACATATGAAACACCTCTGGATTTAATGTCCAGTTTTTAAGATCCAAACCCTGACGGTTGAGATCGCCTGTCTAACAGATGTCCACTCACGGATTGATGTCTTGACATTTTCACATAATAGCGTTCTGAGCCATTGAAGATTTGAGTTACCTACCGCCTTGCCATGCGGCTTATTGGTTCTCACTGGTTGTTGAGTATGCAACTGCCTTTGCTTTGTTTGACTGCTTAAGGGCAGCGTGAGCCAGGCATGAAAAAAAAAAAAAAAATTACATGAAACTCACGGTTGTTCCTCTCCACAGAAATCTTTAGTAAAAAACGAAAGATTTATTTGTTATGAAGAGAAACCCGAGTCTATCCCTGGTCAGACTGAAAGCGAATCATTTATTGCATTGTAAAATGCACAGAGATGTAGGACATTTATCTATTGCATTGTAAAATGCACAGAGTTCTAGTACCTTTATCGACAGGAATCTGTCGTGTTTTAGAACCTTTGCGTTGATTTTAACTACAAATCCTGACTCTCTGTGACTGTCGTCCAGAGTATACGCACCCTTGTCCCTCTGTGGGAAACGCGATTGAAGGGTGGTGCACTAAATTGAAAACACATCTTTATTCTTAATAATTGAATACACCAATGTACCGCTAGTGTGCGTGTACTTTTGTTCTTGTTGGTGTAGTAGGTAAAAGTCTTTGATTTACCGTATTTATAATCTTACCTAGGAATTGACATCGTTTAGACAGACTTAGATGTGATTGTTTTCGAACTTAATCTGCTACCGCAGCATAACTTAGTAGCGCAAGATAGAGGAACTTTGTTGATACATAGTTCTTATGTGAGATGAGCTATTATTCCAACATCACTTTGGTAAATACCGGAAGCGATAAGCAACGGTATAAATGAAATGGTTAATGGTTGTGGCGATTTTCAAACGCTAGAACCTATGATGAAGAAACCGGACTGGGTAAATACGCATTGTGAAGATCAAATGCAATTATACAATTTTGTGGCTGCAATAAGCAAAAACTAACTGCAGAAAATCCATTTTCTAACTGTAGTAAATGACTTGCTGATTGATATTGCAACGGAGCTGTTTGATTTTGCTCAAACAGAGGGGAATAAGTAACTTTGACTCTGTTGGCGTACTATTGCCTGGTTTATAAACCAGCAAAGACTAAATGACAACCTGCCAAACCGTTCGCCAGAAGCAGTTTTGTACTCTAAGCTGTAAATAGCTGAGACATATATGAGTTGAAGTCATGAAACCTCGCAAATGTAACATGAAAAGACGCACTTCCACAATTGTAAAAGAGGTCATCAAACCACTGGCTTGCTGACTGTAACGTCCTGTCGTTACAAGGCGTGACTGTTTCTTATAAAGGAATAAAACACCGTTACAAGTATACTGTATGCGCTAATGGCAGAATATCCTATAGGGATAAAATGCCGTTACACATATATCAAATTCAGGCGCAAACAAGCTCTGGCCTTGTCGCGCTTAACTAGCGACAATGAAAATAACCGGCGTTAGCAGAAGCTTTACAGATATACTCTGCAGCTTTTTTGAACCGTGATCGGCATGGTTTCATACATAGATTCTAGTGACCCAAATGTATCTGTGGTTTTTATAATGTTTGACAGAAACGCATATACCAATGGCGGATCGCGTCCTTTGGAAACGATTATGTATGGTTGTCCAAAACCCCGCACTATCTGAATGCTGGACTAATGTACCCTTCTCACTTGTAGTTATCGGTGTGAGATTTGACATAGAATCGTGCATTAAATTATAAGACTAGTGAAATAAACACTCTGGTACCCAAAGGAAAATTGTCACTTTGGAAAGATTGTCTTTTGTTAGCGCTGGCGGAGTTATTCTGAGACTCCGATTACCGCTGTTTTAATTTGAATTGCCAATGTTAACATTTTTAGTCTGCACTAGAGCCTTATTTGCTATGTAGACAGACATCATAATAGGCAACAGACAGACACTTGCACGACTTAATAACATTATTATATGGCATATATATCTATATATATATGTTATTGCTGAACAGCATATTTATTAGGAAACTAAAGTGTTCTTTATGTGAAAAGCAGTTCACATAGGCATGAAACCCGAACCAAATTCCTACCAACACCCCTGCGCCTACTGGTGGCTTAAAGATGTAGGGCAGGAATGTTCTAGATTATCCTGAAGTAAAAAATTCCCACTAACACCCCTGCGCCTCCTTGTGGAGTAGAGGTGTATGGTCTGGAATTATAACTGGAAAACCAGCAATGATTAAAATGGCCGTCATGCCATGCTTTCACAGAAAATCACAGTACAGGTTACTTGCTGCAGTTTTAATATAGGCTTAATAGCCTATTATACAGTTACTATGCTTAATAGCCTATTATACAGTGATAACCCAGGTGTAGGATACAGTAAAATATATGCATTTAGTCAATTAATATGAGCACTGCCTGCAGTGTATTTATCTTGCAACCTTAACCAAAAATAACAGAAAACATGGTTAAACGTGCAATAGGTTATGCCACTGCTAACCCATGGCCAGCCAAAGCCTCATATATATATTATATATATATACAAAGTGTTTACACATATAATCACAGTTCATACTGATATTATAGACAGTTCTGCCAGCAAAAGCTTCATTATATATTATATATATAAAACGTGCTGAAACATATATCACAGTACACATGTACATTGTTTAAAGTGCTGCGCTGCTTGTTTATTTTGAACCCATGCAGCCTTTGCTGCTGCTATGGGTATTATTCCCCCTCCCCCCCCTGCATCCCCATGTTACCTGCAGCGTACGGGGATCGGGTGCAGGGAGAGCAGGAGAGCCTGAATGTAGCGCCGGGGAGCTGACCGGAAGCTCCTTCCTACAGCAGTACACAGTCTCCCTGTGTCTGCGGTGTTTCACTGGGAGAGTGGCCGGCGTCCTTGAGTGACGTGCGGCCACTCTTTAGTACCCAGGAGAGTCTCGGCGGCGTGTAGCGGTGCCGGGCCATCCGAGCAGTGAGAGCGGCCGGCGTCTGAGTGACGTGCGGCCGCTCTGCTTAGTTCAGCGCCCGGAGAGTGTAGGCGGCGTGTAGCGGTGCCGCATCAGGGCAGTGAGAGCGGCCGGCGTCTGAGTGACGTGCGGCCGCTCTGCTTATGTAGCGGTGCCGGGCCATCAGAGCAGTAAGAGCGGCCGGCGTCTGAGTGACGTGCGGCCGCTCTGCTTAGTTCAGCGCAGGGAGAGTCATGTACGAGTGAGGTGGAACTTCATATATAAGAAGTGGTCCTTACTACTTCAGCGGGACCCGTCAGCGGCGTGCTCAGCGGCGGCCAGCTCCCTGTACAGTATAACACTCACACAGCAGGGCGGCAGCGTGAGCTGACCGCCCTGACACCCATACCTTGCTCCATCCTGGCTGTGACGAGCTCTCTGTAAGCTCCGTTTCAGTCCTTCTTCCAGCTCTTTGTCACATCCTGGCTGTAACGGATCTTCTTTCTGTAAGCTCCGTTCAGCTTGCAGGAGACAGTGGCTGCCTGTGGCTGTGAGGGTGCTCTTTGTGAGGACCGACACGCCATGCGCTGCCCTATAGCGCCTGTGGCTGTGAGGGTGCTCTTTGTGAGGACCGACACGCCATACGCTGCCTTGCAGCGGCACCATCCCGGACCCAAGTTTTTCCAGAAACTGGGACGGGAAGTGTAAAAATTAAAAATAAAAATAAAAATCTTCTGAAAAGTGGCCATTGCCACAAGCCGATGTTCATCTGTGAGCACCGAAAAAACACTGGCAAAGTACACTGAGGTACTTGGGGATATGGAGGGGGGGGAGGGTCCTAAATTTGAATATTCAGTGCCTTTGTTCGGCTACGCCCGTCCATATCCCAAGAGTACTCCAGTGACCCCTAGTGGATGATAAAGAAACAGAGGCTCTGTTAGTCCTGTGGGCTCCCAAAAGGAATGGGGCTCCTGCTTCCAAACAGACTATTGCACGCTGGATCTTTAATACGATTCAGCAGGCTCATTCTACGGCGGGATTGCAGTTATCGAAATCAGTGAAGGCCCATTCTACCAGAAAGGTGGGCTCGTCCTGGGCAGCTGCCCGAGGGGTCTCGGCATTACAGCTTTGCCGTGCTGCTACTTGGTCGGGATCAAACACCTTTGCGAAGTTTTACAAGTTTGATACCCTAGCTGAGGAGTACCTCTTGTTTGGTCAATCGGTGCTGCAGAGTCATCCGCACTCTCCCGCCCGTTCTAGAGCTTTGGTATAAACCCCATGGTTCTTGTAGCATCCCCAGCATCCTCTAGGACGTATGAGAAAATAGGATTTTAATACCTACCGGTAAATCCTTTTCTCTTAGTCCGTAGAGGATGCTGGGCGCCCGTCCCAGTGCGGGCTGTGTCTGCAGTTATTGGTTATGGTTACACACATGTTGTGTTGAGTTCAGTCAGTCTGTGGCTGATGTTAGTCATGCCGTTGCATGCGTTGTTGTTGAATGCCATGTTGTATGGCGTGTTTGAGGTGTGAGCTGGTATGTATCTCACCTTAGTTTAAAAATTAAATAAATCCTTTTCCTCAAAATGTCCGTCTCCCTGGGCACAGTTCCTATAACTGGAGTCTGGAGAAGGGGCATAGAGGGAGGAGCCAGTTCACACCCCTTTTAAAATCTTAAAGTGCCCATGTCTCCTGCGGATCCAGTCTATACCCCATGGTTCTTGAAGCATCCCCAGCATCCTCTACGGACTAAGAGAAAAGGATTTACCGGTAGGTATTAAAATCCTATTTTCTTCAAATGGGAGGAAGATATCCCGGGTTTCCCGGATAAGGCCACGATTATGAAACCATGCCAATTAACATTTAAGTACCTGCATTCAGCTCAACTACAAGAAGTATATTTTAAAGTTCAACACAGAGCATATATTGCTCTGGCCCAAAGAGTGCATATGTTCCAGGACTAGTGAATGCTTAAAATGTCATATATTACACGCCTCTTTCTTTCATTGTTTTGGACATGTGGGAAAATTGCCAAATTCAGGGAAAAAGTTATAGATTATGTTAACCAGATTTTCACTTTAAGGCTAACAAAAGATCCAATAACTTGCCTCTGCTCATGCTTCTCGTGTTGGTTTCTGGGCCCAGACAAAAGATGAGTTATCCCTGTTCTCATGGTCATTCTTACTGTGGCAAAAAAGTAATATTGAATCACTGGACGAAAAGATCGTCCCCTTCATTGGGTAAACTAAAAAACTAACTTTTACGGTCTTTATTTCGAGCGCCAAGCCACTCTACCGGACATAGAACAGGGTGTAGCTTGTTTTTACATGAAATGGGAACTCTACATTACTAGTCTGGACCCCAAAACGCAGGCACATATTGAGAAGCTTTTAGAAAACACCTCCTGGGTCTTATACAAACGTCTTGATTCTCTTTGAATGTTTTAATATACTGAGGCCATAACTTTCTTTTTATTCTGTCCATATGGTGTAGGTGAGCTCGTAGAGTTCCTGCTTCTACCTTTGTGTTAAGTGAGTGAATTGACTTGTCTCCCCCCCCCTTTCCACCTCCATGTTGTGTTTCCCCTTTGATATATAATTTTAAGGAAATATGGAATTTCAGAGATGTGCGCAATTTAGCTGCTTTAACACGTACACTTTTTCCAAAATGGATGTCACCACATCCACAAACCAACAAAGCAAAAAATAAAGGGAAAAACTCGTGTAAGCGCTCAATGAAAAATAAATGAAATATACATTCCTTATGTGTTGTGTAACATGTATCCTCATTCATTATATTCGTCTCCCATTCACGATTATCTTGGGACGATGCACTCTCAATTTCAATGGATATGGAAAGACAAAATAAAACAAAACAATGTATCGAAATGTCTTATGATAGGATGACTTTTGTGCAGCCCACTGGGCCCTGATAGGGAAGCAGTAGATGTCAAAAGAGCGTACCCCAACTCACAATGGAGCCCCACGAATAGGTGTATAAAGGTATCTTATTTCCTTAGGACCTTATGTGACCACCACCGTAGCAAAATGGAAGGGGATGCGTACCCTGCTCACTTATGAGCGAGGAGAGTATATACACTAAAAGGTTTCTTTTATCTATATAGTGCGTACCACACTCACAATTCCAATAGTAATGTGAATCCTATCTGGGTTTCTTTACCCATCATCTTAAAGGCTCATTCCAATGAGGATACATATATTTCATTTACCTTTCATTGAGCGCTTATACGAGTTTTTCCCTTTATTTTTTGTATCCCCTTGATATATGTATGCTAATCTTATTGGTATTATATTGTTATTTTTTGTTTTATATGATGCTGTATTCTGCATCCTGTATAATGATTTATTGTGTCTGATTGTCATGTTTTTTCTTTGGTACCTGTTTTGACTTGGGGGGTGGTACCTCTCCCCTGCTTTCAGTATATGAGTCATTTGTACATTATTTTCAAGTTTTTGTACCTTCTTATATTGCGAAATTGTCTCTGGATGCAATTGTCTGTGCTTTCATACTCTTCGAAAATTAATAAAATAGTTATACCAAAAAAAAACAATAAAAAAAAAAACCTTTCCATAGATGGTACTAGGAGGAAGGAAGCCTCCCAAACTCGTAGTCTGTATCAATGGAACATAGAAAAAAGCATTTCATCCAAGCAAAAGAAAAAGGGGTATACCAAGGTACACTCGGGCGCTTGTAACACGAGATGCTTTGCTTAGCAGCTGCCTCTGAAGATATGGGAAGTCAAAGAAAGGAGCAAGGCTGCGCTTTGATGTTCTCAAAAATAACAATGTATCAGAACGATGTTTAGATACTAAAGTTGTACAATTTATTAATAAAATAGAAAATAATGAGTTTAAATATTAAAAAAAAATCATAAACCATAAAATTGCATGCATGTCACTGAATTTTAAAAGTATGAATTCATACACTTATATTTGAGTATTGTTACCCAGTAAGTCAGGAACTAGCTGTAAGTTGTTGGTGGAGTCTGTTCCAATAGTGTTCCCCTGTAGCAAAATGCTTGTCCAAATGCCCAAATCACTTAAATGAATGGGAGTCCAAACAGAGGTGTGTAGGTCACCGTTAGAGGATGTTGTGCTCCATTGTATTTGAAACAAGCTCCTCATGCATTACGGTAGGGACAGTCCTCCTTGAGGGAAATGTTTAGATGTAATGTCCTCCAAAGTTGGATCAGTGGTGGGTGATGATCAGGGGATAGTCCGGTCCTCCGCTCCTATGTTCCTGACTGGGGTAGGTAAGCACCAGACGTGTTTCGCTGCGTTCAGCTGGCAGCTTTGATAAACCTGCCAGTTGACACAAACCGGACACAGGACAGTCTCAGGAGACTGGAGAATGGAGAAGCTTGTTCACAGGATGTGATGCGTTGTTCAAGGCAATGATACTGAGCAGGAACTCTGGCTATATACCTCCTGCTCAGCAGGGATTGGAGAATCAAGTCATGTGAGCGCTCCAGTGTTTAGGAGTGGATAGCACCAAGTCAGCTGACTGCAGGTGTCATGGCGGCGACCATACTCTGGAGATGGTGGGAATACATTGGGAACACGATGTATGGCAAGCCGGGTACACACTGGAGAGAGCCTCTGAACATTGCAGGCAATCATGGAACATGCGGCCAGGTTGAGGATGTGACCTCCGAAGATCAGCACATCAGAGCACCGGTAAGTGACATGATGCAAATGCAGATTCCTGACAGTACCCCCGCTTTTATAGGTGGACACTGAATACCCACGTTGGAACTTTAGATCCTTGTAGAAGAACCTACATACAAAATGACTTGAATTAGCGAAATCCAGAAGAACTTGGTAATACACAAAGGCAGAGGTCCTCAAAAGTCTTGAAACCTTTCATCTTCAGAAGAAAGACTTGTCATCAGAACAAGTAGACCATTCACCGTCATTTGAGACAGAATTTAGTTCACATAGGAAGTCAAATGGATCAATTACACAAGAAGCTTCCCTAGGAACTGAGGTTGGAGGACACTTGATACATGAAACTGTAGTTTTATGATAACTCAATGACATCTGTGAAGAACATTCTTCTGAGAACCCAAAGATCTTATTGGCAGTCCTGAAATTTCTTCCTGGGAGAAGACATAGGAAGGATAGAACTTCCCATAATGTAACTTGAATCGTCATCAACAAACTCACTTTCAGAGTCAGAGTCCAGGTTTAGTGTGGTTATGGAAGTCTTGTTTAGGAACAACAATATCTTTGTCAACCTGCGGTCCAATGAATTTAAAACTATGTGAGACACCAGGAATGGAGTTAACGGAAGCATAGCCAACTCTTACGTCAACAGATGGTAGACTTTGAACTGGTTTTGAAGTTCTCAAATTCCTGTAATTCTTGAAATCTCTACTGCATTGATTCAACAAAGCCTGATTATGCTTGGAAAGCGTTGGATCGAAAAACTGGGAACTGGAAGACTGCTCAGAAGACTGAGCAGATGCTGAACCCGGGGAGTCAATACTTTTAAAAGTGTTGCTGTAAAATGGAGGCACGGCGTTATATGCAACTTTCAAATCCAAAGTCTGAGATCCTTGTTTTGACTTTGCGATGTTTCCTTTCTCTGCAGCTTGTAAATCTTTGAAAGCTTGGTCTAATGTAGTCTGATCTTACACAGAAAGCAATGCTGGGGAGGATTTAGCAGTAGGCAGACTGTTGATAAATTAGGCAGAAAGCCCATATGGCTTCAAATGGCCTAACTTTGGAGCAAACTCCTGTTGTACTGCTTCGAGAAAAGCGGCAAGATCATTCAGTAGCGGATCTTTAGATTTGAGAGGATTTGCCCAATCCAGTGCTCTACCTCTAAAGAATAGGAGAAAAATTCCGATTGCATTGACTGGAGTAATATTCATTGAAGATCCCAACTATGTAAACATGAGGTATTGACTCGCTAATGCACAGAACTGAGCATAATCACCATCAAAGTAAATGGGATCTGGAGTATCAAGTGAACACTTGGAAGGCTGAATGTCAATTGAAGTCTCAGAAGACAATGTAGGACACTTGAGAGTAGAAGACTGGAACAAGCATTCAGAAGTAGGAGTAGGATCAACTTGAGATGCTCTAGTGTGGAGAGAGGATGTCATCTCCAGAACTGACTGAAAGGAGTTCACAGCTGAAGTTGACTGAACACTAGAAGCTTCATCTTGGGGTGAGATGCTTAGAGCCTCCATCTGGGTTGAGGCAACTGCAATATCTGCAAGAACTGTGGACCGAAGGAGGCTTTAGACAGACGGATGGAACCAGGATTTGTACAGGGATACTTGAATCAGCTAGAACCAAAGGATCCTGATGCAGACAGACGGATGGGACCAGGTTGGGTCCAGAAAAGCTTGAAACGGCGGTAACCGGAGGAGTCTTCGGATTGACGGATAGGACTGCATTAGATCCGAAGGTGCTTGAATCGGATGGAACCGAAGGAGGCTGACCCAGACAGATGGATGGGACCGGATTGGGTACGGAAAAGCTTGAACCGGCTGGGACTGGAGGAGTCTTCGGATTGATGGATAGGACCAGCTTAGATCCAAAGATGCTCGAACAGCTGGAACCAAAGCAGGCTGATCCGGTCAGACAGATGGGACCCGGACAGGGTCCGGAAAAGCTTGAACCGTCTGGAACCGGAGGAGTCTTTGCATTGACGGATAGGACCGGATTAGATCTGAAGATGCAGGAATCAGCTGGAATTGAAGAAGGTAGCTCAGCATTGGAAACAGAGCTATTCGGGCTGGCTGGAACCAGTGGAGTCTTTGGAGCGACGCTGGAACCGGGATAGGTCCGCTGATACTTGACTCTGTGTAAACAGAATCCGGATGTTCAGATGACCCATCTTGGAGCTGAGTAGAGCTGGTAGCATTCTCAGAAGATGAACAAAAGTTCATGTTTGTATCTGTGGCTTTATGAATTCCTCCTGGGATCCTGGCCCTGGATACCTCTCTTGAGGCTGAAACTACAAAGACCCCTCCTGGGGTTAATAGATCAGACATACTTCTTTGAGTTGCGTGCCAGGATGCCGCTTCTGGAATCTGAATATCAGATACCCCTTCTGGGGTCACAACATCAGATGCCCCATCTGGGACTGTAGAAACAAAAACTTCTTTAGTTATGGGTTTACATAACCAGTCTCTTGATTTCTGAACTTGGAATTGGGCCTATTTGTCACAGGACCCCAATCGTAGACTTTTTGGATACTCCTGTGCGGAATAGAGGAAACTGGAACTGTAGATGATACACAGGACGGTTTGCAGGTGAGAACCCTGCGATATGCACCCGGGGGAAGGGGGGGAATAGTGGTCTGCGGCCCCTCCCCCGTCCCTGAGCTGGCTTGAAACAAAGGGTTAACTGCCAGTCTTAGGAAAATTGTTCCTCCCTCGGCTTGTTCCGCCCATCAGGTGCTAGTATATGGCACAAGGACGCGAGACCCAGAGGCAGGTCTGGTAGAAACTCTAACGTCTCCATGGGGATTTCAGCTGGATTACGTGTTTCCTCCAATCTGGTTGTTGCTAAGGGTTCTCCGCCAGTTCAAGAAGAAGAAGGCATGTTAATTAAAGTGGCTCCAGATTGGCCACGGCGAGCGTAGTACGCAGATCTACAGGCATTGTCGGTGGACATGCCGTTACCATTACCACGACGTCTGGATCTTCTAATACAGGGTCCTTGTCTTTATCCGAATCCGGACCTCCTGGCCTTGACGGGGTGGCTATTGAAACATCCGTCTTAAGGAAGAAAGGGTTTTCAAAAAAGGTGATGGATACCATGCTCAGGGCCAGAAAACCTTCCTCAGCAAGGGTTTATCACAGAGTATGGAGAAGTTGTTTTCAGTGGTGTTCAGCGAGAGGATTCAGCCCAGCATCCTTTTTGTCTGTCACGTTTGTTGGCTTTTCTGCAGTCAGGTCTGGACCTAGGACTCAGATTGTCATCCCTAAAGTTACAGGTCTCGGCACTGTCTGTACTTTTATAGAGACAGCCCAGATGCCAGATGTTCGTACCTTTCTTCAGGGAGTGCTACAATACATGTGCAGCCTCCCTTTGTACCTCAGGTAGCTTATCTGTAGTCCTAGGTGCATTGAAGAAGCATCCTTTTGAGCTTTTGGAAACAGTGGATTTATGTTGGCTCTCCTGGAAGACATGTTTCCTGGTGGCTATTGCTTCGGCTAGCAGGATATCAGACCTCAGTGTTGTCGTGCCACTCTCTGTTCCTAGTGTTTCACCAGGACTTCGGACTCGGCAACATTATCTTCCTAAGGTTGTGAACCAGGAGATTGTGGTCCCAGCTTTAACTGATTGCTTCCAAATGGAAGCATCATTAGATGTGGTGCGGGCTCTCCGCATTTATGTGGACAGAACTAGAGAAGTTCGCAAGTCATATTCCCTATTTGTCCTGTATGGCTTTCGCAGACAGGGCTGGCCAGTCTCAAAACAAACAATTGCCCGTTGGCTTCGGTTGACTATTTGACTTATACGGCTGCTGAATTCCCTACCCCGGAGTGTGTCAGGGCCCATTCTACTCACTCAGTAGTAGCATCCTTAGCAGCTCAGCAGGGGGGCTTCGGCAGAGTAGCTCTGCAGAGCAGCCACGTGGTCTTCAGCCCATACTTTTCTGCGATTTTATGCATTTGACACCTTTGCGTTGGATGATGCAGCCTTTGGGCGTAAAGTTTTTAGCGCAGTCTAGGAGCGTCCCCACCCTTGAGAGGACAGCTTTGGGACATCTCATTGTAATTAATCCTGTGCCCCCTAGTGGACGAAAAAAAGAGAACAGGATTTATGGTCTTACCTTGTTAAAGCCTTTTCTTTAGGTACATAGGGGGCACAGGACGCCCTGCCGGACATACCTGACCAGAAGGGATAATGTTCCTAGGTTCTTAGTGTGTCCTTAACTTGAGTGTTTGTGACTCGGTAAGAGTGTTGGTCTTCCTTCCTGTTCCTTGATCCTGCCATGGGCTTACTAACCAAAATTGGTGGGACCTGGCAGGGAGGCAGGATCTAGGGGACGGGAGGCCAGAGGGTTGCTGGGTAATGAAATGTAACCCACAAATGCCTGGACGCCTCCACATCCAACCTATACCCATTGTAATGAATTCTGTGCCGCCTATGGACACCAAGAAAAGGGATTTAACAAGGTAAGACCATAAATCCTGTTTTAGCCGCCATCATACAGTGCTGCCCGTACAGACGGGGCCCATTTATTGTGGACAAATGCAACAATTCAGTACCTCTCATATGCGCTTCATGACTAAGCATACCGCATTTACTCCGATTTATTTAGCGCAAATGTTAACCATCTGCATTTCCACAAAATATTAGTTTTCTTCGCTGAATATCAAGATAAGAAGTGTGAAGAGCAGTCAAGTTTTGCATTGTTAAGAATCACCAGAAACAAAGCAATTATAAGTGTAAAACAACTTAATACAAATTAAATGCCAATAAATGGTAAGCAACCTACCACAGCTGGGTTCAGACACCAGAAATTTAGAGTGTAAACCAGGGTCTTCTGACGAACACTTCTACGATTTTTAGGTCTTGCAAAGAATCCATTTTCATCTACATCATCTTGTCGGTTTGTCCACATATATGCCTGCTGCAAGGCAACTCTGTAATCTTCTGCAAACCTAGTCAGATATGTGAATGAAAAGAAGATCTTAAAATTTAAGAATTTACTATTTAAAACAAGTTGACCACAGCAAGAGATGGTCTTGGTCATCAATCAGCATTTAAGTCAGAGACCAATGATAAGTTTATAGTAGTAAACTACACAGGCGGAGTTGACAAAAATAAAATGAGTCACTAATTCCTAAATTAAAACAGATGGCGATAATAAAATTAGGAATTATTAGTAAAGCTATGATTTGTCTCAATTAATCTGATATGCCTAGCATAACATCTGATTCCCCATTACTTGAAAAATATAGGATTTTAAATTACCTACCGATAAATCCTTTTCTCGTAGTCCGTAGTGGATACTGGGGTTCCATTTAGCACCATGGGGTATAGACGGGTCCACTAGGAGCCATGGCCACTTTAAGAATTTGATAGTGTTGGCTGTCTCCTCCCTCTATGCCCCTCCTACCAGACTCAGTCTAGGAAACTGTGCCCGAGGAGACAGACATACTTTGAGAGCAGGATATAAAGAATAGTGGTGAGATTCCGAACCAGCACACACAAACCAGAGGAAATGTACAGTAGGCTAACCCAACTTTAAACAGGAACAGCAACAGCTGAACCAACAATACTTAACCAAATAACATTGGAGGAAGATCGAAGCACCGGGCGGGCGCCCAGTATCCTCTACGGACGAGATAAGGATTTACTGGTAGTTAATTAAAATCCTATTTTATCTTGCGTCCTAGAGGATACTGGGGTTCCATTTAGTACCATGGGGATGTACCAAAGCTCCCAAACCGGTTGGGAGAGTGCTGAGGTTCCAGCAGAACTGATAGACCAAACTGAGGGTCCTCAAAGGCCAAAGTATCGAACTTGTAGAACTTAGCAAACGTGTTCGAACCAGACCAAGTAGCCGCTCGGCAGAGCTGTAAAGCAGAGACACCCAGGGCAGCCGCCCAGGAAGAACCCACCAACCTAGTAGAGTGGGTCTGTACAGATTTTGGTACCTGCAAACTTGCCGTGGAATAAGCATGCTGGATAGTGAGCCTGATCCAGTGTGCAATTGTCTGCTTTGAAGCAGCACACCCAATTTTATTGGGATCATATAGAACGAACGAACGTACAAGATTTCCTGTGACGAGCTGTGCTCTTAAGTATACCTTCAAAGCCCTCACAACATCCAAAGACTTTGAAGTAGCAGAGGTGTCGGTGATAACCGGGCCCACAATAGGTTGGTTGATGTGAAACGCAGACACCACTTTAGGAAGAAATTGCAGACGAGTTCTGAGTTCAGCTCTGTCCTTATGGAAAATTAATAGGGGCTCTTGTGAGACAAAGCCCCCAGCTCCGACACACGTCTTGCTGAAGCCAAGGCCAACAGTGTGAATGTCTTCCACGTAAGATATTTTACGTCCACCTCCTGTAACGGTTCAAACCAGTCTGATTGGAGGAACTGCAGTACCAAATTGAGATCCAAAGGTGCCGTGGGAGGCACAAAGATAGGTTAGATGTGCAGAACACCTTTCAAGAACATCTGGACCTCAGGGAGTGAAACCAAATGTTTTTGAAAGAAAATGGACAAGGCCGAAATCTGGACTTTTATAGATCACAGACGTAGGTCAACATCCACACCTGCCTGCAGAAAAAAGCAGGAAACGTCCCAGATGAAATTCCACAGCAGAAAAATGTCTGCTCTCACACCAAGAGACGGATTTCTTCCAAATACGGTGGTAATGTTTAGACGTTAACCCCTTCCTGGCTTGGATCATAGTCGGCATAACTTTGTTAGAGATCCCTCTTCTGGCTAGTATCAGCCGTTCAACTTCCATGCCGTTAAACGTAGCCTCGGTAAGTCCTGATAGACGGCCCCGTTGCAGAAGATCCTCTCGAAGAGGTAGAGTCCACGAGCATCTCCAGAAGGTCCCCTTCTTGGCCAGTGTGGAGCAATGAGTATTGCTTGAACCTTTTCCCTTTTTATTCTTTTTAGAATTCTTGGGATCAGAGGTAGTGGAGGAAACACATGCACCATCTGACCCATGGAGTCAAATCTACGCCACTGCCTGTGGGTCTATCGACCTGGAACAATACCGCTTGAGCTTCTTGTTGAGACGAGAGGCCATCATGTCTATTTGTGGATATCCCCAACGACGTGTCAAGAACCTGAACACTTCTGGGTGAAGGCCCCACTCCCTCGGGTGAAGGCCCCACTCCCCAGGGTGCAGGTCATGTCTGCTGAGGAAGTCTTCTTCCCAGTTGTCTACTCCCGGAACGAAGACCGCCGACAAAGCCACAGGGTTTTTTTCTGCCCAGAGGAGAATTCTTGACACCTCTGACATTGCTGCTCTGCTTTTCATTCCGCCCTGTTGGTTTCTGTACGTTACTGTCGTCACATTGTCCGACTGGACCTGAATGCCCCGATCTTGAAGAAGATATGAGGCCTGCAGAAGGGCGTTGTATACGGCCCGGAGTTCCAGAATGTTGATTGGAAGATTGACATCCTGACTTGACCATCTTCCTTGAAACTGCACCCCCTGGGTGTCTGCTCCCCATCCTCTGAGGCTTGCGTCTGTGGTTAACAGGATGCAGTTCTGAATTCCAAACCTCGATCCTCGACGAGGTGAGAAATCTGTAGCCACCACAGAAGGGAGATCCTGGCTTTTGGCGACAGACAGATCCTCTGGTGCATGTGAAGATGCGATCCGGACCATTTGTCCAACAGATCGAGCTGGAAGGGTCTTGCATGAAACTTTCCATATTGAAGCGCCTCGTAAGAGGCCACCATTTTCCCCAGAAGGAGAATGCATAGATGCGCTGATATCCGGGTTGGCTCCAGGACATTGATAAAGCTAAATATTTATCGTATATATGACCCTTTATGAGGTCTAAGAACACTTTACGCTATCTACGTGAGAAGTACCGTAAGGGTACGCAAGTTGCGTATCGATCGCTTAGCTGTGATCGAGACGCTCAGGCGTCACGTTCACTCACGGCCAAGTGATCGCAGGCAGGCAGACTATTGGCTGTTGACTTATCGTAATGATTCGCTATAGCGTAGCGGCGCTCGGGACCACGAGGAGATCACCAGCGATGCAGACGCTCACAACGTTTGCCTTTATATCTGTACACTTAGTAATGAAATACACAGCAAACCTTAATGTAGAGACAAAGTGTAAGTGCAACCTTGTGTAACCTGATTAACTACAAAGCTGCTTGAGCGTCACCGACGTTCAGAGAATACTTAATACTATAAAGAATACACAGATACCTGGGCTTAGGGTCCGAAACCTATTATGTGTATTATGACTATTATAATTGCAAAAGGAATCACAGTACAAATGATACACTACAATATAACATAAACCAACTAACCAGATAAACTACACAGGAAATACAATACAATTAAAGGAAAATACGAGAGAAAGAGTAGAGAGAGAGAGAGAGAGAGAGAGAGAGAGATGGAGAGAGAGAGAGATGGCTCACAGTAAGACAATATGATCACGGAGAAAACTTACGCACAAGGGGAACGATCGCATGCGCCTCGATATCCAGCTCCCGATTATCAGCAATGAGAACCGTTGAAGAGAGTGAAGTTGGATATGGTCGGCCTGCTATTTATGCCCCACACACAATACAATTCAACGGTCCCTACAATCTCATTGTTCATTGGACACAGGAATTCGGCTTCGCATTATAACAAAAGGTCATAGGTTGATTCATACAGGTGGGCTGTGACTATTTCCAACTGCTCAGGTGGGAGGGAAACTGGGTTTCCCGCCGCATGGGTAATAAAGTGCAAATAAAGTAAATGTTCATAAACTTCTTATGTCCATAACTATTTGCACGAGCGATTGATCTGCTTCAAACCAACACCGGAATATTTCTAATTAAATATTCTTCCGATGGATACTAAACACCACTGTATTACTCCTGTCTGACCCTTCGTATCAAACAAAGAGGGATTCCTCTGTTCATAAACATTCTATATTAACCAAACTTTCAGAATCTATCAAAGGGACCATGATCTACAAAATACATTATTAGTGAAAATATGTAATGATTGAGTCGCACGCTATGATCGCATATACTCTACCGTAAATACGCATACCATGCGCCTGCGGGTGCCCGCGACTGTGAGTATGCGCACGTACGGGAGAGCGTACGCATGCGCAGCACGGACCTGTGTGAGGTGCAAATATGGTAGTGTGCATAGAGATATTTTTCTGACTGACAGTCCACCCTTTGGCAGTCAATAATAACTGCCACTTCCTGAAAACATTTCAAAAGGAGAAAAATATATGTTAGGGGTTAATTCATTTCCATGGTTGGGTAAGGGAGGAGAGAGGAGTACGTGTGAAGAGGGTATGACCTAGTGAGATAGCAGAAGCATGTGTGTATGAGTCCATGTTTGGGGGGGTCATGTATCATCGTGCCGTACGTGTTGTAAATCAAGCTTCGAGGTATTGCGAAGTATACATTTGAATTCCTTCTTATCCCGTGGTACAGGTCTGTGGATGGGCTGTCAAACTTTACCGAGCTCTTTTCGGATTTTGAACAAAATGGGGAGCACATTTTAGTTGATGATACATGAATGGGGGAATATGTGATTGCTGATATGTGTGCCTGTATTCCCTATACTATGTGTGTCATTATCTGAGGGTTGTAGAAATGAAGAAAAGACATAATTACGGTAAATGCGGTGGTATTCTATGTCAGGTTAATGTACATCTGTCGGTTGAAGTTTTGTTCGGTATCAGTTGAAAGTCGTCTTCTTTGCGCTGTTTTGCTCATTAAGCGTGAGCAATAAGCTTTGTCAATGCCATTAGATTTACAAAAAATGTTGGGCTAGCGTAATTTTAAGAATTCTAGGGAAACTGGGGATCCATGGCAAAGTTCATCAAGTGTCCATATCTCAAGTGGTCAAAACTTCTCCTTTGGTCTATCCGTTGTCTGTATAGCGTCTCATCAACTTCCTCGTCCAAGGGGGTCTTGTTATCTTGGAGAAAAACCAGAAAAACAGGTGAAAGAAACGGACCGTAGAAAATAAGAATTTACTTACCGATAATTCTATTTCTCGGAGTCCGTAGTGGATGCTGGGGTTCCTGAAAGGACCATGGGGAATAGCGGCTCCGCAGGAGACAGGGCACAAAAAGTAAAGCTTTCCGATCAGGTGGTGTGCACTGGCTCCTCCCCCTATGACCCTCCTCCAGACTCCAGTTAGGTACTGTGCCCGGACGAGCGTACACAATAAGGGAGGAATTTTGAATCCCGGGTAAGACTCATACCAGCCACACCAATCACACTGTACAACCTGTGATCTGAACCCAGTTAACAGTATGATAACAGCGGAGCCTCTGAAAAGATGGCTCACAACAACAATAACCCGATTTAGTTAGCAATAACTATGTACAAGTATTGCAGATAATCCGCACTTGGGATGGGCGCCCAGCATCCACTACGGACTCCGAGAAATAGAATTATCGGTAAGTAAATTCTTATTTTCTCTATCGTCCTTGTGGATGCTGGGGTTCCTGAAAGGACCATGGGGATTATACCAAAGCTCCCAAACGGGCGGGAGAGTGCGGATGACTCTGCAGCACCGAATGAGAGAACTCCAGGTCCTCCTTAGCCAGGGTATCAAATTTGTAGGATTTTACAAACGTGTTTGCCCCTGACTAAATAACCGCTCGGCAAAGTTGTAAAGCCGAGACCCCTCGGGCAGCCGCCCAGGATGAGCCCACCTTCCTTGTGGAATGGGCCTTAACAGATTTAGACTGTGGCAGGCCTGCCACAGAATGTGCAAGTTGAATTGTGCTACCAATCCCACGAGCAATCGACTGCTTAGAAGCAGAAGCACCCAGCATTGTTGGGTGCATACAGGATAAACAGCAAGTCAGATTTCCTGACTCCAGCCAACCTGGAAACTATATTTTCAGGGCCCTGATAACATCCAGCAACTTGGAGTCCTCCAAGTCCCTAGTAGCCGCAGGTACCACAATAAGCTGGATCAGGTGAAACGCTGACACCACCTTAAGGAGAAACTGGGGACGAGTCCGCAGCTTTGCTCTGTCCGAATGGACAATCAGATATGGCTTTGTGAGATAAAGCCGCCAATTCTGACACTCGCCTGGCCGAGGCCAGGACCAACAGCATGGTCATTTTCCATGTGAGATATATCAAATCCACAGATTTGAGTTGTTTAAACCAATGTGATTTTTTAGGAATCCCAAAACTACGTTGAGATCGCCCAGTGCCACTGGAGACATCAAAGGGGCTGTATATGCAGTACTCCCTTAACAACTTCTGGACTTCAGGAACTGAAGCCAATTTCTTTCTGGAAGAAAATCAACAGGCCGAAATTTGAACCTTAATGGACCAATTTTGAGACCCATAGACACTCCTGTTTGCAGGAAATGTAGAAATTAACCTAGTTGAAATTCTTCCGTGGAGCCTTCCTGGACTCACACCCTGGCACATATTTTCACCTAAGTGGTGATAATGTTGTGCGGTCACCTCCTTCCTGGCTCTGACCAGGGTAGGGATGACCTCTTCCGGAATGCCTCTTTCCCTTAGGATCCGGCGTTCACCCGCCTTGGCGTCAACGCAGCTGCGGTAAGTCCCGGAACAGACACGGTTCTTGCCGAATCAAGACCCTTCTTAGTATCTCTTGAAGTTCCGGGAACCAAGTCCTTCTTGGCCAAACCGGAGCCACGAGTATAGTTCTTACTCCTCTCCTTCCTATCATTTTCAATACATTGGGTATGAAAAGCAGAGGATGGAACACATACACCGACTGGTACACCGACGGTGTTACCAGAGCGTCCCAGCTATTGCCTGAGTGTCTCTTGACCTGGCGCTTCAGGTGGGACGCCATCATAACCACCTTTGGTCTTTCCCAACGGTTTACAATCATGTGGAAACTTCCAGATTAAGTTTCCACTTTTCCGGGTGGAATTCATTTATGCTGAGGAAATCTTCCCAGTTGCCCACTCCCGGAATGAACACTGCTGACAGTGTTATCACATGATTTTCCGCCCAGCGAAGAATCCTTGCTGTCATTGCCCTCCTGCTTCTTGTGTCGCCCCGTCTGATAACGTGGGCGACCGCCATGATGATGTCCTACTGGATCAGCACCGGTTGACTTTGAAGCAGGAGTCTTCCTAGGCTCAGAGCATTGTAAATTGCCCTTAGCTCCAGTATATTCATGTGGAGAGAAGTCTCCAGACTTGACCACACTTCCTTGGAAATTTTTTCCCTGTGTGACTACTCCCCAGCCTCTCAGGCTGGTATCCGTGGTCCCCAGAACACAGTCCTGAATGCTGAGTGTGCTGCCCTCTAAAAGATGAGCACTCTGCAGCCCCCACAGAAGAGACACCCTTGTCCTTGGAGACAGGATTATCCGCTGATGCATCTGAAAATGCGATCCGGACCATTCGTCCAGCAAATCCCCTGAGATCTGCCGAATGGAATCGCTTCGTAAGAAGCCACCATTTTTCCCAGGACTCCTGTGCATTGATGCACTGATACTTGGCCTGGTTTTAGGAGGTTTCTGACTAGGTCGAATAACTCCTTGGCTTTTTCCTCCCGGAGGAACACCTTTTTCTGGACTATGCCCAGAATCATTCCTAGGAACAGCAGACGTATCGTCGGAAAACAGCTGCGATTCTTGGAATATTTAGAATCCAGTCGTGCTGTCGTAGAACTACTTTAGATAGTGCTCTTCCGACCTCCAACTGTTCTCTGGAACTTGCCCTTTTCAGGATATCGTCCAAGTAAGGGATAATTTAGATGCCTTTTTTCTTTGAAGAAACATCTTTTCGGCCATTACCTTGGTAAAAGGCCCGGGGTGCCGTGGATAATTCAAACGGCATCGTCTGAAACTGATATTGACAGTTCTGTACCACGAACCAGAGGTACCCTTGTTGAGAAGGGCAAATTTGGACATGGAGGTAATCCTTGATGTCCAGGGACACCATATAGTCCCCTTTTTTCCGGTTCGCTATCACTGCTCTGAGTGACTCCATCTCGATTTGAACCTTTTATGTAAGTGTTCAAAGATTTCAGTTTAGACTATGTCTCACCAAGCCGTCTGGCGTCAGTACCACAATATAGTGTGGAAAAATAATACCCTTTTCCTTGTTGTAGGAGGGGTACTTTGATTATCACCTGCTGGATATACAGCTTGTGAATTGTTTCCAATGCTGCCTCCCTGTCGGAGGGAGCCGTTGGTAAAGCAGACTTCAGAAACCTGCGAGGAGAAGATGTCTCGACTCTCCAATCTGTACCCCTGGGATAATACTTGTACTATCTAGGGGTCAACCTGCGAGTGATCCCACTGCGCGCTGAGACTCTTGAGACTACCCCCCCACCTTGAGTCCGCTTGCATGGCCCCAGCGTCATGCTGAGGACTTGGCAGACGCGGTGGAGGGCTTCTTTTCCTGGGAAGGGGCTGCCTGCTGCAGTCTACTTCCCTTACCTCTATGTCTGGGCAGATATGACTGGCCTTTTGCCTGCATGCCCTCATGGGAAAGGAAGGATTGAGGCTGAAAAGACGGTGTCTTTTTCAGCTGAGATGTAACTTGGGGTAAAAAGGTTGGATTTCCCAGCTGTTGCCGTGGTCCCCAGGTCCGATGGACCGACCCCACTAACTCCTTCCCTTTATACGGCAATACTTCCATGTGCCGTATGGGATCTGTATCACCTGACCACTGTCGTGTCCATGACATCTTCTGGGTGATATGGACAACGTACTTATCTTGATGCCAGAGAGCAAATATCCCTCTGTGCATCTCACGTACATATATATAGAATGCATCCTATTAAATGCTCTATATGAATAAAATATTTTCAGTCAGGGAATCCGACCAAGCCAACCCAGCACTGCATCTCCAGGCTGATGGCGATCGCTGGTCGCAGTATAACCACCGTATGTGTGTATATACTTTTTAGGATATCTTTCCAGCTTCCTATCAGCTGGCTCCTTGAGGGCGGCCGTATCTGGAGACGGTAACGCCACTTGATAAGCGTGTGAGCGCCTTATCACCCTAAGGGGTGTTTCCCAACGCGCCCTAATTTCTGGCGGGAAAGGGTATAACGCCAATATTTGCTATCGGGGTAACCCCACGCATCATCACACACTTCATTTTATTTTATCTGATTCAGGAAAAACTACAGGTAGTTTTTTCACTCCCACATAATACCCTTTTTTGTGGTACTTGTAGTATCAGAAATATGCAACACCTCCTTCATTGCCCTTAACGTGTGGCCCTAATGAGAAATACGTTTGTTTATTCACCGTCGACACTGGATTCAGTGTCCGTGTCTGTGTCTGTGTCGACCGACTGAGGTAAATGGGCGTTTTTAACGCCCCTGACGGTGTTTCTGAGACGCCTGGACCGGTACTAATAGTTTGTCGGCCGTCTCACGTCGTCAACCGACCTTGCAGCGTGTTGACATTCACACGTAATTCCCTAAATAAGCCATCCATTCCGGTGTCGACTCCCTAGAGAGTGACATCACCATTACAGGCAATTTCTCCGCCTCCTCACCAACATCGTCCTCGTACATGTCGACACACACGTACCGACACACAGCACACACACCGGGAATGCTCTGACAGAGGACAGGACCCACACTAGCCCTTTGGGGAGACAGAGGGAGAGTTTGCCAGCACACACCAAAACGCTATAATTATATAGGGACAACCTTATATAAGTGTTTTCCCTTATAGCATCTTTATATATATCTCAATATCGCCAAAATCAGTGCCCCCCCTCTCTGTTTTAACCCTGTTTCTGTAGTGCAGTGCAGGGGAGAGCCTGGGAGCCTTCTCTCCAGGCTTTCTGTGAGAGAAAATGGCGCTGTGTGCTGAGGAGATAGGCCCCGCCCCTTTTTCGGCGGGCTCGTCTCCCGCTATTTAGTGAATCTTGGCAGGGGTTAAATATCTCCATATAGCCTCTGGGGGCTATATGTGAGGTATTTTTCGCCAAAAAAGGTTTTCATTTGCCTCCCAGGGCGCCCCCCTCCCAGCGCCCTGCACCCTCAGTGACTGCCGTGTGAAGTGTGCTGAGAGGAAAATGGCGCACAGCTGCAGTGCTGTGCGCTACCTTTAGAAGACTGCAGGAGTCTTCAGCCGCCGATTCTGGACCTCTTCTTACTTCAGCATCTGCAAGGGGGCCGGCGGCGCGGCTCCGGTGACCATCCAGGCTGTACCTGTGATCGTCCCTCTGGAGCTGATGTCCAGTAGCCAAGAAGCCAATCCATCCTGCACGCAGGTGAGTTCACTCCTTCTCCCCTAAGTCCCTCGTTGCAGTGATCCTGTTGCCAGCAGGACTCACTGTAAAATAAAAAACCTAAGCTAAACTTTCTCTAAGCAGCTCTTTAGGAGAGCCACCTAGATTGCACCCTTCTCGGCCGGGCACAAAAATCTAACTGGAGTCTGGAGGAGGGTCATAGGGGGAGGAGCCAGTGCACACCACCTGATCGGAAAGCTTTACTTTTTGTGCCCTGTCTCCTGCGGAGCCGCTATTCCCCATGGTCCTTTCAGGAACCCCAGCATCCACAAGGACGATAGAGAAATCGCATTTTCATCACATCATTGTTTCTATCGTTGGGTCATAAATCAAATCCAGGTTAATTACAGTTTCCTCACTCCTCAAACTCATCACTCTGGTACTTTGTTTGCACCTCATTAAAGCCTGCCCGCATCTAAATATCAATCCAATCGATATAACGACACCTAAAATACATAGGAGAAACTTCCCAACATCCATTATGACTCCTTGAGCCCAGTCTCCCAAACCGGAGAACCAATTTCGCGGGTTCAACCATGACACCCAACCAGTCAGCTCATTACCTACAGCAGCAAGAGTGAGATTGTGTTTTCGGCGAAATTCCCACTTTAATTGGAGAATATCGTCCATCTTTTGGTCTATGACCTCTACCGGATCCTCGGTGCTATTTGTGATATACGTGCAACACTTCACGCCGTACTGTGTTGCCAATGTAACACAATATCCGCCTGTCACTGCTGTGAGGTAATTAAGAACCATTCTATGCTGTACCAGTTCTGTTTTATAAGCTTGAAGTTCTCTTCCAGTATATCTAAACGTGTCATCATACATTTCAGTGATATTATCTAACAAATTGGCGAGTGCGGAAATGTATCTATAATTCATCACTCCTCGAGCGGTGCGAGTGAAATCTAACGCCACCAGAACCTGAATCCCGGTGGATTCATGGATCAGATCAGAGGCCGGATGCTCTAACCTGTCTGACAGTTGTCTTTTAACGAGGTGCTCGTAATGAGTGTGAGTATAAGGAGCTTGGGCACCACGGTGTATGTCTTTCATTTTATCATGAGTTACAGTCATTACTTCAGGCAATACTCTTCCAATATAACACAATCCTTCAGAGTTTGGGGCAAGCCACTTGTACGCCTTTCTCCCGCATATGAAATATGCATCATCGGGGAGAACATATGGGACGGAGAAAGACATTACCATATTACACACCTTCCAGGTGAAATCTCCTAGCCCTAATTCTTCCATCTGCTTAATGCACGTATCAGGTTGTACGATATGTGCACAGTATCCTGGTGATACTTCTCCAACTCTAGTAATCCTATTTCCTAAGGTGTATCTATACCGGAAAGATTTTCCTCTACTGGCTATGTGGCGTACAAGCTCTGTATCTGTAGGCATTCTATCTGCTCTATGTGAAAAGGTCATGGTGTGGTTACTCCATGATACTTCCCAATTTCCCGGCTTTCTGGGATTGGAGATGTTGAAACATAATAGGGACCTATCCACGTGGTATTGGTGGAGCTTCAAACTAGGAGGGCTGGAGATATTAAACCTCCGGTCCACCGGTCTCCCACCATTTAACTCAAGTACCTCCCCTATCGTTAAAGGAAATGGTACTAGCCCTGATTTGCTATGACCCTGAGGTACTTGAGAGCATACCCAACGATCTGTTTTGTTTAATACGTTACCCACTAAGGAGTGATAGTCACTCAATGGATGCCGGTCCATATGGATATTAAAACTGGATTGGCATTTCTTAATGCACCCATCCTCAATGACATTGTTACAGAGCCTACAGATACAGTTTTCTTCAGCTAACAATCCGTCACAATTTCTTCTATGATCAATGCTATCGGATCGTTTTCTGATACTCGCCTTTGCTTGTTGGTTAGGTTGATCTTGGAAAACTACGCCTCCATCTTTATCATCAGAACCCATTCCAGAACCTCTATCGACCTCCATGGTACTCTCGCCGGAACAGACTGCTCTGGTTAACATCATGGTCAACAGGAAAATCCGGATCACAGTCTCTTGGGGCAAGTCCATCTTTGAGGAGGAGACGAAGAAGAATGAGAAGGAGGAAAAATACATTTGAGGGAGAGGGGATGGGAAGTGGAGAAAAACAATAAAAGGGAGTGGGGAGTCGACAACAGCTCTCGGTCTTCAAGGCTCAGGTGCCGCCTCAGTCCTCCTGGAACAGACACTCCAGTGATACAACCTCTACCGTCTGTTCCTTATCACGGGACTTCTCTGGATCAGCGACCTTCTTGCAGTGGGATGAATGGACCCAAGTCTCTCTCTCAGCAACCTTCAGTGCTGTAGTGCTAGTCAATAAGACCTGGTATGGTCCTTCCCATCTGTCAATAAGGCAACCTGAGCGTAGAAAATTCCGTATCATTGCATAATCCCCAGGTTCAATGTCATGACAATTACTATCAGGTAGATCAGGAATCACCAACTTCAGATTATCATTTTGATTCCTTAACTGTTTACTCATGTTAATCAAGTACTTTACAGTCACTTCATTGTTACATTTCAAATCATCCTGAGGGTTAATCATGACATGCGGTTGTCGACCAAACAAGATTTCAAAAGAGGACAGATTAAGAGGGGACCTGGGAGTGGTTCTGATACTGTACAATACAATGGGCAAAGCTTCTGGCCATGTCAATCCTGTCTCTGCCATCACTTTACTCAATTTATTTTTAATAGTGCTGTTCACTCTTTCGACCTTCGCACTCGCCTGTGGACGGTACGGAGTGTGCAGCTTGCTATCAATTCCCATCAATTTACACATTCCTTGAAAGACATCACCTGTAAAATGGGTACCCCTATCACTTTCGATTATTCTAGGGATACCATATCTACATACAAATTCCTGCACAATTTTCTTAGCTGTAAACATAGCGGTATTTGTAGCTGCAGGAAATGCTTCGACCCAATTCGAGAAAACATCTATACAAACAAGTACATATTTCAAATTCCGACAAGGGGGTAATTGTATGAAGTCAATTTGTATTACCTGGAAAGGGCCGCCGGCAGGTGGGATATGGGATGGTTCTGTAGGTATTGCCTTTCCAATATTCTTTCTCAGACAGGTAAGGCATGACATTGCTCTTTTACTCGCATGAGAGGAGAATCCTGGGGCGCACCAATAGGCTCTTACCAATTTGCACATTCCCTCCTTGCCTAGATGAGTCAGCCCGTGAGCTGCTTCAGCCAGACATGGAAGATATGCTCTGGGGGCCACTGGTTTACCATGTCCATCCGTCCAGAGTCCTGAGGACTCCTGGCCACATCCCTTTGCCTTCCAGACTGCCTTTTCCTGTGTGGAACACAAATTTTGCATTTCACACAACTTCTGTGTGTTGATGGTATTGAATACCATCAGTTGTGTGGTGTCTGTCTGTATGGGGGTAGCAGCTGCTAACTTAGCAGCTTCGTCTGCTCGGCTGTTACCAAGTGATACCGGGTCTTGGCTATATGTGTGTGCTTTACATTTGATAACAGCCACTCTGTCGGGTTCCTGTATCGCTGTTAGAAGCCTTTTTATGTGAGCTGCATGCGCTACCGGTGTACCAGCTGCCGTCATGAAATTTCTGAGGCGCCATAGGGCTCCGAAATCATGGACTACCCCGAATGCGTATCTAGAATCGGTGTAGATATTGGCTGACTTACCCTTAGCCAATTCACATGCTCTGGTTAGGGCGACCAGTTCAGCAACCTGGGCTGAGTGAGGTGGGCCTAGCGGTTCCGCTTCTATGGTGTCTTGGTCATCTACGACTGCGTATCCAGTACACAAGTCTCCCGAGTCTGACTGTCTGTGACAACTACCGTCCGTGTAGAACGTGAGTTCTGCATCTTCCAGTGGGTTGTCACTGATGTCAGGCCTTGCGGTAAAATTTTGGGTCAAATATTCCATACAATCATGTGTATCTTCCTTTGTATTAAATCCTCCTTCCCCAGCACTCTCACCTTCCACCCTTTGTGCCTGACCAGGCACACCTGGGAGATATGTTGCAGGATTTAATGCACTGCATCTCCTTATGGTGATGTTTACGGGGGCCATTAGTGCCAATTCCCATCTTGTAAATCTCGCTGATGAGACGTGTCTGGTTTGGGCAGAATTCAATAAGGCTGATACTGCATGTGGCGTATGGATTGTGAGGTTGTGGCCTAGCACGACATCTTCGCTTTTTGTCACTAGCAATGCTATCGCAGCAACGCTTCGCAAGCATGTGGGGAGGGATCGCGCTACCGTATCTAGCTGAGCGCTGTAGTATGCAACTGGCCTGCTGGCATCACCGTGTTTTTGGGTTAGTACACCTGCCGCGCAACCAGCACTTTCTGTTCCGTATAGTTCAAAGGGTTTCCCATAGTCTGGCATACCTAGTGCTGGTGCCTGCGTTAGGCACTGTTTGAGTCTCTCAAATGCTGTTTCGGACTCGTCTGTATGCGAAATCCTATCAGGTTTGTTTGAGGAGACCATTTCCTGCAAAGGTAACGCTAAAATGGAAAACCCTGGGATCCAATTACGGCAATACCCACACATTCCTAAAAACGTTCTGATCTGTTGCTGGGTTTGTGGTAGAGTCATGTCTCTAATTGCTTGGATTCTATCAGCGGTCAGGTGTCTCAGTCCTTGTGTTAGACAGTGTCCCAAATATTTTACCTTAGTTTGGCATAATTGCAACTTGTCTTTGGACACCTTGTGTCCGGTGTCTGAAAGATGAAACAGGAGCTGTTTCGTATCCTTCAGAGATGCTTCCAGTGAATCTGAACACAGTAATAAATCGTCCACATACTGTATCAATACTGATCCACTGTCTGGTTGAAAAGACTGTAAACAATTATGCAAAGCTTGAGAAAATATACTTGGACTATCTATGAAACCTTGGGGTAATCGAGTCCACGTGTATTGGACTCCTCTGTATGTGAATGCAAACAAATATTGGCTGTCAGGGTGCAGAGGTACCGAAAAGAAAGCGGAGCAGAGGTCAATAACAGTGAAAAATTTGGCAGTGGGAGGGATTTGCATTAGGATGACAGCTGGATTTGGCACTACGGGGAACTGACTCTCAACTATTTTGTTAATCCCCCTTAGATCCTGCACTAGCCTGTAACCCCTCCCCCCACTCTTCTTAACAGGGAAGATAGGACTATTGGCAGTGCTGGACGTTCTTACCAGAATGCCCTGTTGTAGCAAGCGCTCTATTACTGGGTAAACTCCTAACTCCACCTCTGGCTTCAGAGGATACTGTGGGATTTTTGGAGCTATCCTACCATCTTTTACTTGTACAACTACTGGAGCTACGTTTGCCATTAATCCAGTGTCCTGTCCGTCTTTTGTCCAAAGTGACTCTGGTATCTGAGATGTCATCTCTTCTATTTGGGATGGATTCCTATTTGTCATAATGGTATGTGACATTAATTTTGATGGGGAGTCTAACATGTCTCGCACTTCCTGAGCGTGTTTCTCAGGTATGTCCAAGAATACACCTTCAGGAGTACAATAAATGACGCACCCCATTTTACACAGTAAGTCTCTTCCCAGGAGATTGGTTGGTGCCGATGCAGCCAGCAAAAAGGAATGCTTGGTATGCAAAGGCCCTATTGTAATCTCGGCTGGTTTGCTAACAGGGTAGTGCTGGACTACTCCTGTTACTCCCATGGCTGGAATTGTCCTACCAGTGGTTCTCATGCCCACTGTCGAATTTATCACTGACTTGGCCGCCCCTGTGTCTACAAGAAAGTTTAAAGTTTTACCAGCTACATTAATTGCGATCTCGGGTTCACTTCCAAGATTGGCAATTAATTTTACTGGCTGCAGATTACAGGTATGGCCACACCCCTATTGGGTATGGTGACCTCCCTGAATCCCGCTGGCAGCAACTACTTGTGAGGGAGATAGTTGGGAACTACCAGAGGCATGCCAGTCTCTGTTTGGGGGATATCTTTTTGTTTCCCCTGTATGTGGCTCATAACTCCGTTTCTGCGGACCTTGCTCCCAATGTCGTGTGTCGTGTCGTTGTCTAGGGGGTTGGTATGATCTTTGCGAATTTTTCGCTCTACAGTCTCGTGCATAGTGCCCCTGTCTTTGACAAGAATAACATGTTATCATAGTTGACTTACCCACAGGGTTGGATGGTACATACGCAGGCTGCTTTGTGGTCAGAGCCTGTATACTTACTGACATTAATTTATCACCTTGTTGTTCCCTGTGTCTGGTGATGTTTCTGTCGTGATCAATAGCAGCCTCTCTCAAAGTAGCCACAGACAGACCTCGCCAACATGGTTGCGTGGTCTGTACCCTAGTCTTCAATGACTCTTTTAAACCATCCATCAGTACCGATACTGCTACTTCCTGATGGTTTGTGTCTGTTTTAATGTCCTCTATACCTGTGTATTTTGCCATTTCTAATAATGCTCTGTGAAAATACTCTGCAGCTGTCTCTGACTCCTTCTGTTTAATGGAGAATATCTTATTCCATTTAGCTACTGCTGGGAAATACTCTTTTAACTGCAAGTTTATTCTTTTCACATTATCTTGGTTGTACACATCTGTAAGAGGTACATCATGACCTAGTCCGCAATCAGCTAAAAATTGAGTTGCGTCGACATTTGAGGGTAAACATGCTCTCAGCAATATCTGCAAGTCTTTATTGTTGGGCTCTACAGTGTTACCTAAGTCTCTGATGTATTTTTGACTGGCAACTAAGTCTTTTCTAGGGTCAGGAAATTCAGACACTATGGTCCTTAATTCCATTCGGGAAAATGGAGTGTACATGGCAATGTTCCTAATGGGAGTGGCTCCTGATGCGTCTGTTTTCCCATTTGGCACTGCTATTACTCTAACAGGTGTAATTCTAACAACCTCATTCTGTGTAGATTCTACAGGCTGTGGTGAAATAGTTTCAGCATAATGCATGGTGCCGTACTTACCAGTTGATACGACCTCACCTATCCCTCCGCTAGGGGCCTTTACTAATCTCGTGGGTGGAGCTGTGCCTACTGTGGTCTCTGCTATGGTGGCTGCTAGAGAGAGCGCTGAAATCGTTGCCGCTTCGTCCTCTTGATCACACTCCTGAGGAAAGTTCAAAACAGGGTACAACTTGCACGGGTTAATACTTGTATGGGTTAATGGGTTAACATTATCATTAACATTTACACAGTTACTAAGTGACTTTGTGTTACACCTTAGTGCGTCTTTCTCCGTAATCAACTTCTCTCCTGATATATATGGTGGCGGCGGGGCCGTGGCAATCAGTTTTCTGTTAGAGCCAGATCCTGCCGCCTGAGCCAAACCTCTCTGTATCTCACCTTCCTGTTGCCACAACTGTAAATAATCATAATGCTGGATTCGTCTTTGTTGATTTTATGAGACATATCCTCCTCCTTAAATTTTTTAACACTTCTGAGCTGAAGCTCCCTATTCTTGGGAATTTCTCCCCGTCATGCACAGTCATTCTCTCCCATTCATCACATAAAGTTTCTGTGTGACTTCCATATTTTTCACACATTATATACCTGGCCGACCCAATTGGTCGGACCACTGAATCAACCCGAACCGAGGTTGATCGCCCCCTACCTGAACAAGTGGCCCCCATAGTTCGAAAGTGTTGCTTTATTTAGCCAACCCTTTACGAAAAAACAAATGCCAACAATAGGCTGACGGTGGCGGTTTACCGAGTACCCCACTCACTCGCCCACGCCGACCTATACGACCTGATCACACCGATATGGTGCTGGCGTACTCGACCTAGGGCCCCTGCGACCTGAACCTCTATTTACTGGAACCTGTGAGGGTTATCCGAAGAACACTTACTCTTTCCAGTAACTATTGGTTGCTGGATAGTTCCTGAGTGAGCAGCGAACTTCCCTTAAAATAAAAAAATTACACAAATCACGTTAGAGTGTACAGATAGCGTTTGTGACCCCTTTACTCTAATGGTATTAGGTCAGATTACTAACTACTGCACACACTTACGTGCGGTCCAGTCGTTCAGTACACAAACAACTAAGCTTATGTACGGAAAGACCAATGGAATCGAAACTTACGACTGCGAATTCCTTCAGCCAGAGCTTATATGGCCTATATGGGTGTTGCACCAACCCTTCTCGGTGTTGTGCCTGTGAACTGTATAGCGGACTTCCTTGTCGGCTGTACCTGGACCTCCTGGTCTGTTATGACCTCCTGGTCTTGTTACAGTGTGACCTCCTGGTCTTGTTAGTATGACCTCCTGGTCTGCTATACTCTAATGCTCAAAATTGTATTTAACCAGAGATGCCTCCCTAGCCACCGTGCACGTCACTTACACGCATGTACCTCACGAGTACTCGACTTTTCTTGTGGTTCAACCTTTAAAAATTGTAAAAACACTCACTCATCACATGTACACTTTTGTTTCTATTTCTATTTCTGCGCAGAAATTTTTTTCTTTAGCCCAGCTGTGTTACCAATTAGGAGCAGGATCTGTTAATTTAAATTTTGGATTTCCAAAAATAGACTTGCGTTATTTATCGCCTGTGGCGCTCTTTACCGCTTTGCGTTACTTACCGCGTTGCGTTAAAAATCAACTTATCGGGACTTGAGCTACGTGGGCGTAACCGGACGCTCCGTTGCGTAATGTACGCTGCGTGCGTCCGCCTTTGGATTGCGTACACAAGTCTTTTGTTAGGGACACGTGTACGCAAAGCAAAGATCCACCGTAACACAATTTATATTTTTATCAATGTAGATGATCCCTGGTCATCTACCACACAACACACTGACTTCGCCTTATCTCCCAGGCAAAACTGTGTGTTTGTCTATCTTTTAACTATATTACCTTTACTCTTAAACTATGAAATAACGGCAAATCTTTTTTTAGCACTTGTATCGACTATAAAACTGGCAGACAGGAGAGTGATATACGAAAATGAAAAAGAAAAAAAGAAATGCAGATATATGTGTGCGTGCGTGTGTACGCAAGACAGAAAAATAGTTTTAAAAGACACTAGCGTTTTGTTCTTACCTCCGGTTCCCGGATTCCTTCAGCACTCTTTTATCTAAGCGAAGCAGACGCTTATCCCGTCAGCACTACGAGACAACCTCCCGCCCTTTGCTGAGGGATAATGTCTGCTGATCTACCTAGTGCAGATATGTGAAGGACAGGACGAGCCGCCAATTGATAAAGCTAAATATTTATCGTATATATGACCCTTTATGAGGTCTAAGAACACTTTACGCTATCTACGTGAGAAGTACCGTAAGGGTACGCAAGTTGCGTATCGATCGCTTAGCTGTGATCGAGACGCTCAGGCGTCACGTTCACTCACGGCCAAGTGATCGCAGGCAGGCAGACTATTGGCTGTTGACTTATCGTAATGATTCGCTATAGCGTAGCGGCGCTCGGGACCACGAGGAGATCACCAGCGATGCAGACGCTCACAACGTTTGCCTTTATATCTGTACACTTAGTAATGAAATACACAGCAAACCTTAATGTAGAGACAAAGTGTAAGTGCAACCTTGTGTAACCTGATTAACTACAAAGCTGCTTGAGCGTCACCGACGTTCAGAGAATACTTAATACTATAAAGAATACACAGATACCTGGGCTTAGGGTCCGAAACCTATTATGTGTATTATGACTATTATAATTGCAAAAGGAATCACAGTACAAATGATACACTACAATATAACATAAACCAACTAACCAGATAAACTACACAGGAAATACAATACAATACAATTAAAGGAAAATACGAGAGAAAGAGTAGAGAGAGAGAGAGAGAGAGAGAGAGAGAGATGGAGAGAGAGAGAGATGGCTCACAGTAAGACAATATGATCACGGAGAAAACTTACGCACAAGGGGAACGATCGCATGCGCCTCGATATCCAGCTCCCGATTATCAGCAATGAGAACCGTTGAAGAGAGTGAAGTTGGATATGGTCGGCCTGCTATTTATGCCCCACACACAATACAATTCAATGGTCCCTACAATCTCATTGTTCATTGGACACAGGAATTCGGCTTCGCATTATAACAAAAGGTCATAGGTTGATTCATACAGGTGGGCTGTGACTATTTCCAACTGCTCAGGTGGGAGGGAAACTGGGTTTCCCGCCGCATGGGTAATAAAGTGCAAATAAAGTAAATGTTCATAAACTTCTTATGTCCATAACTATTTGCACGAGCGATTGATCTGCTTCAAACCAACACCGGAATATTTCTAATTAAATATTCTTCCGATGGATACTAAACACCACTGTATTACTCCTGTCTGACCCTTCGTATCAAACAAAGAGGGATTCCTCTGTTCATAAACATTCTATATTAACCAAACTTTCAGAATCTATCAAAGGGACCATGATCTACAAAATACATTATTAGTGAAAATATGTAATGATTGAGTCGCACGCTATGATCGCATATACTCTACCGTAAATACGCATACCATGCGCCTGCCCGCGACTGTGAGTATGCGCACGTACGGGAGAGCGTACGCATGCGCAGCACGGACCTGTGTGAGGTGCAAATATGGTAGTGTGCATAGAGATATTTTTCTGACTTTGACAACATCACGAACCATCGACTGGATTACCAATGCCTTTTCCAACAGAAGGAACACTTTCTTCGACTCCGTGTCCAGTATCATTCCCAGGAAAGGAAGCCTCTGTGTTGGTTCTAGGTGAGATTTCGGAAGGTTCAGAATCCACCCGTGATCCTGGAGAAGTTTGGTCGAGAGACCAATGCTGTCCAGCAACCTCTCCATGCTGGACGGCGCCTTTATCCGAAGATAGTCCAGGTACGGAATTATATTCACTCCCTGTTTGCGGAGTATAAACCTCATCTCTGCCATCACTTTGGTGAATACCCTCGGTGCCGTGGAGAGACGAAATGGCAGGGCCTGGAACTGGTAGTGACAGTCCTGCAGTGCAAACTGTAGATAAGCCTGATGAGGCGGCCAGATCGGAATGTGAAGGTACGCATCCTTGATATCCAGAGACATTAGGAATTCCCCTTCCTCCAGACCTGAGATTACTGCTCTCAGGGACTCCATCTTGAACTTGAACACTCTTAAGAACGGGTTCAACGACTTGAGCTTCAGAATCAGCTGTACCGAACGGTCCGGTTTCAGTACTACAAACAAGTTGGAATGGTACCAACTTGTGCAGATGAGGTGGAACTGGAACAATGACTTGAGTCCGTACCAGTTTTTGTATGTCATGCTGTAAAGTTATACTCGCCTCTTGTGAAGCTCGTAAGCCTGATTTGAAGAATCTGTGAGGTGGGAGCTCTTGGAACTCCAGTCTGTAGCCCTGGGAAATAAGATCTATGAACCAGGGATCCTACCACGAACTTGACCAGATGTGACTGAAGAATTTTAGTTGGCTCCCACCTGATAGTCCTCCAGGCATCGCAGTCCACCGTCATGCTGAAGTCTTTAAGGAAGCAGTGCCTGAGCTCTGTTCCTGAGCACCTGCAGTTGCTGGTTTGCGTGGTTTACCTCTTGCGCCTCTGGAGGCCGTAGAAGCACCTCTGGATTTGCCCTTAAATTTGGCCGTCCGAAAGGACTGTAAATTTGAACTGAATAAGCTTTCCTGGCTGGGAGGGCTGCGGAAGGAAGATACGTAGACTTACCTGCAGTAGCTTTGGAGATCCATTTGTCTAGATCATCTCCAAACAATGCCTCTCCTGTGAATGGTAGGCCTTCCACGCCTTTCCTGGAGTCCGCATCAGTAGTCCACTGGTGTAGCCACAAGCCCCTGCATGCTGACACTGCCATAGCGGTGGTGCGTGCATTAAGCAAGCCTATTTCTTTTATGGCTTCTACCATAAAGTTTGCAGAGTCCTGTATATGGTGCAAGAGTAAAACAAAATCCCCCACTAGACAAGAAATCTAACCCCTCAATTAGGTTACCTGACCATTTAGCAATGGCTTTTGTGATCCACGCACATGCAATTAGTGGGTCTCTGGGCCACCCCAGCGGCTGTGTACAATGATTTGAGTGTAGTCTCAATTTTACGATAAGCCATGTCTTTTAGGGAGGCTGCCCCAGGGATGGGCAATACAATTTTACGTGACAGCCTAGAGACTGATGCGTCCACTATCTGTGGATTTTCCCATTTTTCCTATCCTCCAGAGGAAAAGGAAAAGATGAGAGCAACCTTTTAGGGATTTTAAATTTCTTATCAGGATTAACCCACGGTTCTTCAAACAGGGTATTCAATTCCTTTGACGCAGGAAAAGTGACTGAGGATTTCTTTACATTAAAATAAGATTCCTCACACTCCCCTGACACCTTATCAGGAATTTGCAGAACATCTCTGAAAGCCTCTATAAGAGCCTCTATTCCCTGTGACAGAGTAGTATCCCCCCTCCTCCAAATCCACCTCGCCTTCCTCCATGTCTGACCCTTCAGCGTCAGAGTCCGACTGCAGAATCTGGGCCAGAGATCCTTTTTGCGAACAAATGGGAGGGGATCTGTCACGCTCGGTGTAAGTTGGGGTTCCGACAACCGAGTTTAGGCTGAAAGGACAGCTACCTGTGAGGAGAGTATACAAGGTGGCTGAATGTAATTCCTCCTCTTGGGGTGGAGGCCACACTAATTGTTAACGTTGGCTGGGGGGCGTAAAGGAAAAGACGGACTCCGTAGGAAGGTAACTGTAGTTTTAATGAATAACAGGCTGTACACGAATATTGGAGAAATTGACGAAACTAATAGAATTAGAGTCTATGGTTAAAAGACTTGAATAGTGAAGCTGAAGAACTCCGGTAAAGAAGAACTGAAGACTGTGATTAAAAGACGAGGCTGAAGAACTTGGGACTTTGAAGAAATGAAGACAAGTGATTTGTGATTAAAAGACGAGGCTGAAGAACTTGGGACTTTGAAGAAATGAAGACAAGTGATTTGTGATTGAAAGACGAGGCTGAAGAACTTGGACTTTGAAGAAATGAAGACGTCTGCGAGAACTGCCGTTAGCACCTGGAGCTCCTCTACGACCTGGGACCCCGTGAGCGCTTGCACGAGTGGCGACGGACATAGACAGCAGGACTGCAGCAGCGTTTAGGTAACCGATAGATGACAGCAACCAGGACCAGGGCACCAGAAGTTACCTGGGAGCACAGGGCTGGAGAACCTTTCACAAGGAGGTAACTTGAAGCACTGGCAATCTCCCTCTGGGCCAGCCCCCTTTTGTAAGGGGAGAACACGCAGGATTGGCTGGACACAGAATGGGAACTTAATTGGTAATGCTCTGGTCTCCAACATGGCTGCCCCCAGCACAGGAGACATACTCAGCTGTTAGCACACAGCTTTAGCCAGCTTCTGTCTCTGACACACTATACTGTGTCACAATAGAGGACCTTACCGCAGTGATCCCCGCCGCAGCGCCCGGCTCTCCAGACCCCCGGCAGCCGCACATCCATCCAGGAGGACCCGACGCCAGCAGCTCCCTGCAGCCGAGCCAACCAGCGGGACGACAACCGCCGGGAGCACCCGCCGCAGGTAAGGCTCCGGAGCCTGACAGGATCGAGACGCTGGTTTGGGGACTGAGTCTCTATTCATAAACTCATCCACAGTCTGTCTTAAGTATTGCATCTCTTTCTCATTGTGGGAAAATTTTGTAGAAATATTGGAGATATTTCCTTTAATGGAATTAACCCACTCCGGTTCAGCCCCGCTATTCTGGGAAGGTGCAGTGCCCTGAGTACCCAGTAGTGAGCCATCTGGTGAAGAGGAACACTCCGCTGTACAATAAACACACTTTTTGCCTGACATAATGTAAATGTGACAGCACACATACACAGGAAAAGGTTAAGCACAATTAACCCACAAAGAGCCCTTCAGGGAGACACAGAGTTATATGGAGCCAGCCCCCACCGCGCCCTTATCGCTAATGCCAAGCTTAGCCGGGACGCAGACTAAGTACCCTGGTAGGGGACTTAGTACACTAATAATCGCTCCCTCTCCCCCTGCTATGACCCCCTGATACCGCTGAGGTAATCTGGACTCTCCCCGAAGGAGCTGCGCGTCCCTGTCAGTCAGCGTCTGTGTTCACTGCAGAGGGAAAATGGAGCTGGTTAGCTGCTAGATACACGCATAGTAAAGGCCCCGACCCTTCAATGGCGCGCGGCCTTCCCGCTTTTATTATACTGGCTGAGGTAATCTGGTGCTTAAAATGGAAAGAAAACCGTTTTGAGGCTGGTTTTGCCAGTGTGGGTACAGTGTACAGTGGGGATCCGGTCTGAAGAACGACAGTGTCTAGGTCGACAATGTTTAGGTCGACCACTATAGGTCGACAGTCACTAGGTCGACATGGATGGAAGGTCGACAGGGTTTCTAGGTCGACATGTGCTAGGTCGACAGGTCTAAAGGTCGACATGAGTTTTTCACATTTTTTTTTCTTTTATTTAATTTTTTCATACGTAACGATCCACGTGGACTACAATTGGAACGGTAAAGTGTGCCTAGCGAAGCGGTAGCGGAGCAAAGGCACCATGCCCGAAGCATGGCGAGCGAAGCGAGCCATGCGAGGGGACGCGGTGCACTAATTTGGGATCCCGGTCACTCTACGAAGAAAACGACACAAAAAAAAAATAAAATCCTCATGTCGACCTTTAGACCTGTCGACCTAGCACATGTCGACCTATAAACCCTGTCGACCTTCCATCCATGTCGACCTAGTGACTGTCGACCTATAGTGGTCGACCTAAACATTGTCGACCTAGACACTGTCGATTTGATGAACCAAACCCGTACAGTGTTCTGAGACGCAGCTGTGTACTGTGTCTGGAGGCGCATTCCGCCCGGTTAGAAGCCGTGCGTCGCCGTACCCTCATGCCACCATAATGGCCGGCGACTCGCTAACCGGCTTAGTACTCACCACTCTTCTATCTTCTGGCTCTGTTAGGGGTAGCAGCGTGCTGCAGGAATGTTCGCTCGCCGTGGTGGGGCTTGCGAATAGTTCCTTCAGTAGCTTAGTGTTCTGTCAGCGGGGAACTGGACCATTAACCCTTGAAGAGGTTGGGCAGTTCCCCCGCCCCCCTAAGTCCCACGAAGCAGGAAGGCTGGTGCCAACCAGCCTGCCTGAAAATAACAAACATATGCAGAAAACTCTTCAGGAGATTCCATAAGTGTGACCGGCTCCTCCGGGCACATTTTCTAAACGGAGTCTGGTAGTAGGGGCATAGAGGGAGGAGCCAGCCCACACAATCAAATTCTTAAAGTGTTCATGGCTCCTAGTGGACCCATCTATACCCCATGGTACTAAATGGAACCCCAGTATCCTCTAGGATGTAAGAGAAATATACCGTTATGGTAAGAACTTACCGTTGATAACGGAATTTCTCCTATGTCCACAGGTATCCACAGGATAACATTGGGATATACCGGAGCGACAGCGGAAATGGCACCAAATAGTCACAAGCTTTCTGGCCTCCCAGGATGCATCGGGCTCCTCCATATAATCCCACCCACCGGATCAGTCAAATCAGTTGTTTTCAAAGCAATTAGGCAGGAGTATCATGTAGAACCCTATTCAGGCGATAGGAACACACATGCACAACCTTCCATACAAGAGGGAAGAGGTTTAGTGATTGTAAAGATCCTCAAATCAGGTGCGTCAGGGTGGGATCCCTGTGGCCATAGGAGAAATTCCGTTATCAACGGTAAGTTCTTACCATAACGGTATATTTCTCCGGCTGGGTCCACAGGTTATCCACAGGATAACATTGGGATTCCCAAAGCCATTATTAGTGGTGGGGACGCTCCTGATTAGACAGGAGAACCTTTCGCTCGAATTCCGCGTCATGAGAGGCAAAAGTATCCAAGGCATAATGTCTAATGAATGTGTTAATGAAAGACCATGTGGCTGCCTTACAAATCTGTTCTGCTGAAGCACCATGTTGTGCTGCCCATGACGGACCTACCCTACGTGTAGAGTGCGCAGAAACATTAGCCGGAGCAGGGAGATCAGCACGAGAATATGCTTCTGAAACGGTCATTCGAAGCCATCTTGCTAGCGTCTGTTTAGTAGCAGGCCATCCTCTTTTGTGAAATCCGTAGAGAATGAAGAGAGAATCTGTTTTTCTGATGGCACTAGTACGATCTACGTAAATTCTTAATGCACGGACTACGTCCAGCGACGCTTCTCCCGCAGAAAGTCCAGATACCTGAAAAGCCGGGAATACAATTTCTACGTTCAGGTGAAACTTTGAAACCACCTTCGGAAAATAACCAGATTTAGTTCTGAAAACTGCTTTATCTGGATAAAAGATCAGAAAAAGGAGACTTGAATGACAGTGCTCCTAAATCTGACACTCTTCTAGCTGACGCCATCGCCAGTAGAAAAAGAACTTTAGCCGTCAACCATTTAAGATCTGCTCTCTTAAGTGGTTCAAACGGAGCCCCCTGAAGGATTTTAAGAGCCAGATTTAAATCCCAGGGTACTGCAGGAGGAACAAACGGTGGTTTAATGTGCAACATTCCCTGAAAAAACGTACGCACATCCTGTAGGTTAGCAATCTTTTTTTTAAACCATACAGTTAATGCTGATACTTGAACTCTCAAGGAAGCCACCTTTAAACCCTTATCCATTCCTGCTTGGAGGAAATACAAAATCCTGGATACTTTAAAAGATTTTGGATCCGTACCTCCTTCGCTACACCAATGAATATAGGCCTGCCATATTCGATGATAAATACGAGCTGAAGAAGGCTTTCTTGGTCTAAGCATGGTTTGAATTACCTGTTGTGAAAATCCTCTTGATTTTAGGATAGAGGTTTCAACAGCCACGCCGTCAAAGACAGCGGTTCCAGGTGGCTGTGATAACAAGGCCCCTGCATTAATAGATCTGGACGTTGAAGAAGCAGAACTGGAGCTTCCACGGACATCCTTAGTAGATCTATATACCAATGCTTTCTGGGCCAGGCTGGAGCTATTAGAATTATGGCTCCCTTTGCTTGCTTTATTTTCCTCACCACCCTGGGTAACAGGGAGATTGGAGGAAACAGATATGCCAGATGAAATTCCCATTTCACTGACAGAGCGTCTACAAGGATCGCCCCGGGATCCTCTGTTCTGGACCCGTATGCTGGAAGTTTGTTGTTCAAACGGGACGCCATGAGATCTATCTCTGGCAGACCCCATCTGTTTACTAGAGTTTGGAATACTTCCGGATGTAATGCCCATTCGGTCTCCTGAATGGTATGTCGACTGAGAACGTCCGCCTCCCAGTTCATCGCTTCTGGCACAAACACTGCGGACAACGCCGGAAGATGGAGTTCCGCCCATCTTAGTATGTGATTTACTTCTTCCATCAGTCTTTTGCTGTGAGTTCCTCCCTGATGGTTGAGGTACGCTACTGCTGTTGCATTGTCTGAACGGATCTGGACTGGTCTTCCTTGCAAAATGTCCTTTGCCTGGACCAGAGCCATATATATGGCTCTTATTTCCAACAGATTTACTGGCAGGCAACTTTCCCTTGTGGTCCATTTTCCCTGGAACCAAAGATTTTCGAACACTGCTCCCCAGCCTTGAAGACTGGCATCCGTTGTCAGTACTTGCCAATCTGCTATCCAAAAGGGTCTCCCCTTGTCTAGATGGTCCATCTGTAGCCACCAGGCTAGTGACCTTTTTACGCTTACTGGAAGCTTTATCATCTGTCTTTTTATTGTCTGATGTTTTCCATTCAATCTGGTTAGAATGAGGTGCTGTAGGAGTCTGGAGTGGAATTGTGCATATTCCACCATAGCGAATGTTGACACCATCAGACCCATCACTCGCATTGCTGCATGGACTGATACTGTCTGACTGTGCAACAATTCCTGAGTCATTACTTGCACCTTGGATATCTTCCTCCCCGGTAAAATAATCCTTTGTAGACTTGAATCCAATATGGCCACCAAGTGAACCATCCGTTGGGATGGACTCAGGGACGACTTTTCCCAATTTATGAGCCACCCGTGTCTTTGTAGACAAGCTATTGTCTGTTGGAGATGGTCCAAGATTAACTCCTGGGATTGAGCCAGGATTAAAAGATCGTTGAGGTATGGAAAAATTCTTATCCCCTGCCTGCGGAGATAAGCTGCCATAACCACCATAATTTTGGTAAATACCCTGGGGGCTGTTGCTAGCCCAAAGGGCAAAGCCTGGAACTGAAAATGTTGCTTGAGGATGGCAAACCTGAGGTAACACTGTGCTATGGGCACATGCAGGTAAGCATTCTGTACATCCAGAGATACCATGTAATCTCCTGGTTCCATGGCCAAGACTATGGAGCCTAATGTCTCCAAGTGAAACTTTGAAAACCAAATGTATTCGTTCAACCTCTTGAGATTGAGAATTGGTCGGAATGATCCATTTGGCTTCTGAATCAAAAATAGGTTTGAGTAAAACCCCCATACCCTTTGTGTCAGGGGCACCGGGATAATTACCCCCGACTGAAGCAATTTCTGAATTGCTTCTTGCAGAGCTCTTGCCTTCGACTCTATACGAGACGGGCTGGTGCAAAAAAACCTTTGAGGAGGCTGTTTCTTGAAAGGGAAACCATAACCGAAAGATACCACCTTCTGCACCCAAGCTTCTGTCGTCGACTGCTGCCATATGTGTGCAAAGTGAAGGAGTCGGCCTCCAGCCTCAAACTGATGGCTTCTGCTCTGGTTTGGAAGCTGGCCCTCTATTGGCCCATTGCTTCCTACCCCTGGCTGATTTATTGTACTGGGGTCAGTTAGCATCAACCTTTCCCTTTGATTTACCTTGCCATCGAAATGGCCGAAATTTTGACCCCCTCGGTTTAGGGTTATAACTAGCCGGAAACCTGACCTTTTTGGATTCAGCTTCCGATTCCAGAATATCTGTCAATTGCTTTCCGAACAGAAAATTACCAGCAAAAGGCAACGCTTCAAAAGCATTCTTGGATTTTGGATCCGCTTTCCAAGTACGTAGCCAAATTGCTCTACGAGCGGCTACCGTTAAGGCTGATGCTTTAGAAGCAATCGTACCTATATCAATTGCTGCTTCTTCCAAATATTGCGCAGCTTGTTTTATATAGCCTAGATGAGACTCCTGCTCCCTGGTAGGTGCGGAGAGGCCATTCTCTAGTTCCTCCACCCATTCTACCATTGCTTTCGCCATCCAGGCTGAAGCCATAGCTGGTCTTACAACAGCCCGAGAGAGAAACAATATTTTTAAAGAAACCATCTACTACCAATTTACGCACAAGTCGTACAACATGTGTATCTACTTTAGGAGGAACTTCTCTTTTTGAACAGTCCCCAGCTGGAAAAGGATAGTAAGAATCCCATTTTTTCGGAATCTTATACTTCCTATTGGGAGCAGCCCAAAGTCCTTCCATAATTTCTGTCAGATCCTCTGACTCTGGAAACTCAGTCCTAACCGTTTTTGGACGTTTAAACACAGGTGCTTTAGATTTTGAAACGGCTTTGGCTGGTTCCTCCAGACACAGAATAGCCTTCATGGCATCAATAAGCTCAGCTATCTTCTCTGTGCTGAAACCCTCCGACTGATCATCATATGGGGTATTTGAATACACTGTATCCTCATATGTTGTATCATCTTGTGTAGTCTGTAATATGGATGTATCTACCCTGGTATTAATAGCCTGGCTACTTGTAGAGGCTGTTGGCATCAAACCATACGAAGGGAGCTGCATGTATGGGTTAATAGTGTAACCTATTCCCGGGGGTGGAACTGCCGGTGTTAATCTGTCCGCTATTGTAGACAAGGTCTGTGCGAACACACCCCATGGTGGCTCTACTGGTTGCTGAACCAGAGCCTGCTTTTTAGTTTGCTTATACGCAAAACAGTTTGCACATAACCCCTCATAAGTAAGATACTGGGCTATTCCATCCAAAACCCCTATTTCACGAGATAAGCATGTTAAGGGTTTAGGAGCCCCTGATAAAGTATCGTCACTTTTGCCGCTCACAGACATGGTAAATAATCCGTTTTTATAAACACTACACTCTCTGTGACTGAAAATCACTTATATAGATATAGAAGTAATATCAATCGGACCACAACCCGTGCACCTGAATTGAGGTTCAGAAGCAATACTTGACAAACATATAAATGTCAGCAATCACACTAACAGTCAGTCACATGTTAATTATTAGACATTGTCATATGAGAATATAATCAACCACAAAATACTTCTCCAGTATGTAGGAGTACAATGACTGCACTTCTGTTTTTAAACAGCTATTATCACAAGTTTTTCAGACATGTTATGCAGAAAACAACAGTACTGTACAGGTCTCATATGCATTGTGTACTAAAATTAACTATTCATACTAACAAGTAGATAGAATCTTAGTACTGTATAACCCTTACTCTGTAGAGTGGGATACAGGGAGACTCACCCCACTTCCAGGATCGATCAATACGCTCGAAAGACGCTGAATGGATTCAGACGCTACTAGTGTACACTGCCGCTCCGGTAACTGATAGGAGACACAGACGCTCAATAACGGACTCAGATGCTTAGTGAACGATGAGTGTACAGAGACGCTCCTGTCTGCAACCCAGTCCCGGCAGCAACTGTAGTGTACACAACCGCAGCGGCCTGAGCTGCAACCGAGTACCCTCGTGGTAGCATCTGAGACGGAAGTGAGGTCATCAGTTCATGGACGGGAGACGCACGGAAACTGGTCATGAACTAGGGGGGAGGGGCGACCAGGAGAGCGTCTAACTCCCCCTGCTGACAAACTCCAGGGATCGCGGCCTAAACCTAGTCCTGGCACCTATGATCCCTTAAAAATAGCGCTGGAGCACTTAAGAGTGGCGGCGCGTCAGCCACTGTTTGTAGTCTCCTCCAATACAGTGCGGCTGTGCCCGAAATCCCCTAGTAAGTGGAACCGATGCCTTACCGTCTCCCCATGCTTCGGCCACAGCCTGGTAACATCTGCTGGACCTGCTAGAACATCCGACACAGATGCCTGTCGAGACAGCACTAATACCCGGTGGTAAGCGTTGTTGCGATCCGGTGGAGAGTTGTTGGAGCGACTCTTTCCAGCATGCGTTTAAGACGCTGTTAAGAAAGATCACTGAAAACATAGTAAGACTATAAAAATAAAATAATAAAAGCTTAGGGCTGCCTTAACAGCAGCCCTGTGACCATGGTCCGGCTCCTGCCGCACCAAACAAAAAACTGATTTGACTGAGTCAGTGGGCGGGATTATATGGAGGAGCCAGATGCATCCTGCGAGGCCAGAAAGTTCGTGACTATTTGGTGCCATTTCCGCTGTCGCTCTGGCATATCCCAATGTTATCCTGTGGATAACCTGTGGACCGAGCCGGAGAAAATCATTTTAGGTTTCTGGTCCTTTAAGAAACTATCACAAGGAATGCTGGGGCAGCACAAAATAGACAAATCTGTATATTGTAACACAATGGCCACTTTATTAGGCAAGCCTTTCTGGTACTGGGAAGGACCAACCTACGTATGCCCCCAGAACAGCCTGAATTCTATGAGTCAACAAAGTGCCGCAGACATCCATTAGAGATTCTGGTACATGTTGACTTGACAGCATCATCCAATCACTGCAGATTTGTCAGCTGCACATTCATACTGAAATTCTCCTAAAGGTTCTTTATTGCATTGAGGTCTGGTGATTGTGGAGGCTATTGGAACTTATGGTCATATTTGTGGAAGAAGCTTGAGTTGTCTGACATGGGGCTAAATGTAATGGGGTCCGAGCAGGTTTCCCACCATCCAGCAACTCGCAATGGCCAAACTCAAATCCACATGTTTTCCTATGAAAAACATACAACTTGGACAATGTAATAGGGTGCTAGTTTTAAACTCACACCCAAAAACTTGCTTATAAATAGACCAGCTTTTTATAGGCGAGTTTGACAAATGCATGCCCAGATCAGTGAGATCCGTGCATGCTTTATTTAAAAGTCTAGAAATAGTTAAATTTAAAAAAAAAAATTGTCGCCCACCCCACCAAAAGAATAATCAGCTCTGGGTTCTTTGAGCTGGTCCTGGTTCTTAAAATTCAGGGGGGGAGAAACGTATGGGGTTCCCATGAATTTTACGAACTAGCACTGCTTCGGCCAAGGGACCCCTAAAGCTGTGTCTTTTTTCCCCTCTTATTTTTAAAACCAGGATCGGTCCAAGAGCCTCGTGTTGGTTCATAAAATACAGAGGAATCTCACATATTTTTTCCCCTGCATTTTTCTAGATCTCACTTATCTGTGCAGGCTTTTGTCAAAGTTGCATCATGTAATGAAACTCTAGGTGAGAATTTACAAAATATAAAACTTGCCCGGAGTCGCATAATGTAATAGCCTCGAACCCGCAAATTCGCAGGCTATTGCATTTGCGAGTTGTGAGAAGGTGCGAGTTTGTCCCGCACAAAAAACTTGCACCCTATTATATTTAGCCCATGGAGCATTATGCAGCTGGTAGACTGATAAAATGGGTAAATTGTCCATAAAGGGTTGCACGTGGTCAGGAAAACTCAGGTAGAGTGTGACATTTAAATAATGCTATTTAGCATTAAGAGGCCAAGAAAACTTGGACCATTGACAAAACTGTTAATGTAGCAAGAGATTGAGATTCCTCATATAATGCAACATTTTTCCAATCTACAAATATGCACATTTGGTAATCTTGTGCCCACTGTAGCCACTAGCTGTCAGAAGTGGAATCCAGTGTTATCTTATGGTGCTGTAACCTACTACAAGGTTTGATATGCATTGTATTTTGGACATGATCTTCTACATTCCACTGTTATAATGTATTGTATTTTGAGTTGCTGTCACCTTCCTTTCAACTCAAACAAAACTGGCCATCCTCACCTTACCTCTCTCATTAAAATGACAATAATGCCCACATTACTCCCATTCACTAGTTAATTGCTTTCTTGTTTTGTGCATCATCCTCTGTAAACTCTAGAAACTTTCTTGCATGAAAATCCCAGGAGATCAGCAGTTTTTGAAGTACACCAAAGTACTACAATTATTAAATGGTCAAATTCACTTAGACACATTTGTCCAATTGTGGTGTTTGGTTTGAACAACTACTAAACCGCTTGACCACGTCTGCATGCTTTTATGTTTTGAGTTGCTGCCAAATGATTGGCTAATTAGATATTTGCATTAACGAGCTGATGTACAGATGTACCTAATAAAATGATCACTGAGTATAGCTCAAGTCAACAATGACAACTGTATTGATTGCGTGGAGGCTATTCAGAGTTCCCCACTCTAAACTACTTATTTCTATTTAGATACAGAATACCACTTTTGCTATCCTTTGTAATACAATACATAGTATCATTATTTCCACCTCTGCTTCTTTCAGAAACAATACAAGCATGCTCTACATATTGCAAACAAAATTTTGTGTCCCAACCACTATCTATTGTCTTTACACTAACCTGCTGTTTTGACGAAACAGGTAATCCAGTACAAGAAACAGCCCTTTCATAACCATTTGTGTTTGAGGGCTGACTGTCGGAACTTTCACTATAGCTTCCTGACCATTCAGCATAGTTGTCTTTTCCTCTTTCTCAACCACAGCTGCAAGATTGCTCTACATTAAAACAGTGTAGAACTTTTTGTCAAAATGAAAGTGTAAGCTGCACCAATAGACAAAGATACTGTACTGAAGAAATATAAGACAAGTAGAATCGTAAATTATAAACCAAGTTTAACAGACATTTAAAATGTTTTAGATTTTCAGCCTACAGCTAATAATATATCATTTAAGATTAACAATTTCCTAGATTGCATTTTTTACTGATGTGACCTACCATTAATAATGCCCTTGTGGTCTACAAAATATAGAGAGAACTAGGTTTAAATGCTATACTATGCACATAAGAATAATACTGAGAAATCACTATAAAAAAACTACATTGCAGAACATTCACAAGAGTAGAGTGGTGTATTTTTTATGGTACAAAGACTGAAATATACAGTATCAAAGTGTCAATCAATACACAATCAATAGGAAATATTCTAAAATCAAATTTTACATCTAACTTTACATATTTACAGTGACATGTAATATATTTTTCAATTAAAATCTTGTTGCAGTTGTTGTTAATAAAAAGTTTAATGCACTTTGGAAAGTGAGTGTTGGGCCTACCTGTTTTCAGTCATTAAACAGAGCCCTTGCCAGCGGTATAAAGATTCCAGCTGATAGGTCAACACCATACGGTTGACATGCATTAGGTCGACAGGTACAAAAGGTCGACAGATGAACCATTGACATACATTGAGGTCAACAGGTACAAAAGCTAGACAAGTTTAAAAGGTTGACGTGAAAATGGTTGACACATGTATGATCAACACAAGTTTTGTGGGGTGGGGGGTTTACATGTTTTCCCAACTCTTGCTTGATTTACTATCCATGTGGACTATGACTGGGAATAGTAACCTGCGGTAAGTGCAGCAGTAATAGAGCAAGTCACCTTACCCAAAGCGGGCGCATATGAAGGTGGGCCCACAAGAGTACACGTTTCCACCGATTGTGATTACATATAATGAAACATACAAAATGATACCCATAAAAGAAACATAAAAAAACAAAACTTGTGTCAACCATTCTCATATCGACCTTTTGACCCTGTCAACGTATCCAGTCTAACTTTTACTAGTTGATCTTTTGTTCCTGTCAACCTAATGCATATCAACCATATGGGTTCAACCTAATAACTGTCGACCTAGACACTGTAGCTCTTCTTTACTAATTGCCAGCTTGCGGTAACATCATACGGCTCTCTACAATGATTCTACCTCCCACAACTATCTTACATTTCACAAAGTAAATAATATTACAGACATACCTGAAGAAGAGGGAAGGTTGCATTGGTTATGCCCATGTCATGAAAAATGGAAAGAATCTCTTTACCATTCCATACTTTGCATGAAGATTCATATTCTCTTTCTACCAACTGGCCAGTGCATTCCTTTATCCAACTTGCAAATAAAAAAAACTAAGTTACTTGAGTATTCCAAATCCAAAACGCTTGGGGCCAGAAGAATTTGGGATATTGGATATTTCCGCATTTTGGAATAATTGCATACCATAATGAGATATCATGGTGATGGGACCCAAGTCTAAGCACAGAATGCATTAATGTTTCATATACACCTTATACACACAGCCTGAAGGTAATTTTAGCCAATATTTTTAATAACTTTGTGCAGTAAACAAGGTTTTTGTACATACAAACAATTAATTTATGTTTCATATACACCTTATACACACAGCCTGAAAGTCATTTAATACTATATTTTTAATGACTTTGTGTATTAAACAAAGTTTGTGTACATTGAGCCATCGGAAAACAAAGGTTTCACTATCTCACTCAAAAAAATCCATATTTCAGAATATTTGGATATGGGATCCTCGACCTGTACATGTGGCGTGCAAAACAGGACACTTAACGGTAGAAAAACATGCTTCAACAGTGAAGAATGTAGTGGAAATTAGTCTTTATTAAATATTCTACTGCTTTAAGCAGACACTTTTATATCACTAACAGGTCAATTAGTTTTTCCGACTCATAGGTAAAGAGAGTCTCCACAAAAAGTTAAAACTGTAGTCAATGTGGGGTGCTTTTTTTTTTTGCTTTTTTTTTTTTTTGGGGGGGGTGTTATTTAAAAATGGGAGGATATGTTGAAAACAATGTTTAGAAAAAATAATAAACATATATATATAAAACACTAGTGCACACTGGGTATGTGATGGTAATACCATTAAGTTTTTACAGAAAAGTGAATACATTTTACAGTGAATGCTCACCAACAAAATTTATAAAGCAACATTTTTACTGTCGCTAGCATTTATTAATTTACCAATGCATGCCCATTGTGGACCTTTTTTTAATCAGTTTGTATATATTTTGCCAGTCTGATGCTCATAGAGATAATCACATAATCACAGAGATATGATGCTGTAAAGTCTCAAGTGAATTGACCTGTGATTACCACTCTATGGCATGGTGATAGCATAATAATGTGTGTTTTATGGTTGTGAAACTTACCATAATTATACACGCACATAAATATATTTGTTCATATTATTTTTTTGCTCCTGTGCCCCAGAATATCACCAGTACCAGGTTTACCATAGAATCAAGGTTGGAAGTTTAATTTTCTGACAACAACTCATGGTACCTCACTAAACCACTCTAGTGACGATAGTCAAAAAAGGGAAGTATAGAAGTACGTATATGATTTTAACTACAGATATATTTCAATAAAACTTTTGATTTTCCAACCATTATTTGTATTCCATGGAAGGAACTTACTTAGTCAGGCTACAACACACGCCTCGTAAAGGCTCATGGTCACTTGGTCTGATCCTGTGGTTCACCATATGGTCCATCTCATCTCGAGCAAATATGAGCTGGGCTTCTGTAACACTATAACTAGCTGATTCCCGAGCACAGTCCTCAATGTTATGTGCTTCATCTAGGATTACCACCTGGTCTTTTAAACAAATATCCATCTAAAAGAATAGAGTAAGTTGGTTAAAATAGGATTTTGGTTACCTACCAGTACATCATTTTCTCGTAGTCCGTAGAGGATGCTGGCGCCACATTAGTACCATGGGGTATAGATGGGTCCACCAGGAGCCACTGGCACTTTAAGAGTTTGAGAGTGTGGGCTGGTCCTCCCTCTATGCCCCTCCTACCAGACTCAGTCTAGAAACTGTGCCCGAGGAGACAGACATCTTCGAGAGAAGGATTTAACACAGATAGTGGCGAGATTCATACCAGCTCACACATACAGGTACGTCAAGCTAACTTAGCTTGAAAACTCAGCAACCGCTGAAACATTACTTACCAAGTAACAATGCAGTACTTAACTAAAAACAAAGTTGTACTGAACCAGATAACAATTGCAGGAAACGAAGCGCTGGGTGGGCGCCCAGCATCCACTATGGACTACGAGAAAAGGATTTACCGGTAGGTAACCAAAATCCTATTTTCTCTTACGTCCTAGAGTATGCTGGGGTCCACATTAGTACCATGGGGATGTACCAAAGGTCCTAGAACGGGAGGGAGAGCACAGAGCAGGGACGTGCGGTGAGCTAAAAGTCTAAGAAGGCACTAGCTAGCACCAGAGCAAGATTTATACACAAAATATGAGCCAAAGGGTATATCTGGGCGTTATACACAGGTGCAGCAGTATAAACTCCTGGAAATTTGGTGAGTTTTGAGCAGAGATGTGCGGAAAAGATACACAGGTGAGGCACTGCCTCACCTGCCATAGACTTTTTACTCCAGAGATTTGGCTATAAAAATTATTATAATAATGCAAAAAATATATTTCAAACATATTCTTTGTATTTTTCATATACTTTAAACAATCAAATCTCTGTTACAAATGTAAGTATGACAGGAAAGGCTCTGCCTCACCCCACTGCACGTCACTGGCGCAGAGGCTCCTGCAGAACTGATTGACTGAACTTCAGATCATCAGAGGCCAAAGTATCGAACTTGTAGAACTTTGCAAACGTGTTCGACCAAGATCAAGTTGCAGCTCGGCAAAGTTGTAACGCCGAGACACCCCGGGCAGCAGCCCAGGAAGACCCCACCTTACGAGTAGAGTGGGCCTTGACAGACGTAGGACATGGCAAGCCTGCCGTAGAATACGCATGCTGGATAATGAACCTGATCCAGCGAGAGATCGTCTGCTTAGAAGCAGGACACACAATTTTCTTGGGATCATACCGGACAAACTGAGTCCGATTTCCTGTGACGGGCAGTCCTCTTCACATATATTTTCAGAGCCCTTACAGCATCCAAGGACTTTGATGATATTGAGGAGTCAGTAGCCACTGGCACCACAATAGGTTGGTCGATATGAAATGCCGACACAAATTTCGGAAGAAACTGCTGACGTGTCCGGAGCTCAGCTCTATCTTCGTGGAAGATCAAGTATGGGCTTTTACAGGACAAAGCCCACAACTCCCACACATGTCTAGTAGAAGCTAAAGCCAACAACGTGACAGCCTTCCACGTAAGAAATTTGATCTCAACCTCCTGTGGAGGCTCGAATCAGTCCGATTGTAGGAACTGCAACACCACGCTAAGGCCCCAAGGCGCCGTAGGCGGTACAAAGGGAGGTTGGATGTGCAGAACTCCCTTCAAAAAGGTCTGAACCTCAGGGAGGGCAGCCAAATGTTTCTGGAAGAAAATGGATAGGGCCGAAATCTGGACCTTCACAGATCCCAACTTCAGACCCATATCCAGACCTGCTTGTAGGAAGAGGAGAGACTGTCCCAGTTGAAACTCCACCGCAGGAAATTTCTTGGACTCAAACCAAGAGACATTATTTCAAATTCAATGTTTATACGTTACTCCTTTCCTAGCCTGTATCAGGGTAGGAATAACCTTGTTCAGAAAGCCCTTCCGAGCTAGTATCAGGCGTTCAACCTCCATGCTGTCAAACGTAGCCGCAGTAAGTCTTGATAGGCGAACAGCCCCTGCTTGCAGCAGGTCCTCCGGAAGAGGAAGAGGCCCGACTCTTCTTGCAGTAGATCAAGATGATCTGCGTACCAAGCCCTTCTTGGCCAGTCTGGAGCAATAAGGATCGTTTGAACCCTTGTTCTTCTTATGAGCTTTAGAACTCTTGGGATGAGTGGAAATGGAAGAAACACGTACACCGACTGGAACACCCACGGAGTCACTAGGGCGTCCACCGCCACTGCTTGCGGGTCCCTCGACCAATACCGCCAAAGCTTCTTGTTGAGACGAGAGGCCATCATGTCGATCTGGGGTACGCCCCAAAGATCTGTTACTTCTGTCAAAGTCAGAAAAATATCGTGATACACACTGCCATATTTGCACCTCATGCGAGTGCCTGCTGCACGTTCATGAGCCCTGCCGTGCGTGCGCATACTCGCCGTTGCGTGCACCCGCAGGCGCACGGTATGCGCATTTACGGTAGAGTTTATGCACGCCTAGCGGGCGACTCAATCGTAACATATTTTAACCATATAATGTATTTTGTAGATCATGGTCCCTTTGATAGAATCTGAAAGTTTAGTTAATGTAGCATGTTCATAGACAAAGAGATCCCTCTTTGTTTGATACGAAGGGTCAGACAGAGGTTATACAGTGGTGTTTAGTATCCATCGGAAGAGTATTTAATTAGCAATATTCCGGTGTTGGTTTGAAGCGGATTAATCGCTCGTGCGAATAGTTATGGACATAAGAAGTTTATGGACTTTTACTGTATTTGCACTTTATTATCCATGCGGCGGGAAACCTAGTTTCCCACCCACCTGAGCAGTTGGAAATAGTCACAGCCCACCTGTATGAATCAACCTATGACCTTTTGTTATAATGCGAAGACTAATTCCTGTGTCCAATGAACAATAAGAATATAGGGACTATTGTACTGTATTGTGTGTAGTGTATAAAAGGACAAGCCGATCTGGGCCAGCTCTCTATTCTCTTCAACGGTTCTCATCACTGATAATCGGGAGCTGGATATCCAGAAGGCGCATGCGATTGTTTCCCTTTGTGCGTAAGTTTCTCTGCAATCATATTGTCTTTATTGTTATTATAAGCCATTCTCTCTCTCTCTGTCTCTCTCCGTCCCCTTAAAAGTACTTGTGTCTTTTTTTGTATTTTATGTGTAGTTACTTGGTTAGATATTCTATGTTATTTTGGTAGTGTATAACTTGTATTGTATTATACTTTTTGAACGTTCATTCAATTCCTTAAAAGGCGTTAGACCCTTAGACCGGTATTTGAGTGTTCATTATATTGCAGAGGGTAATAAGAGCGTCTCTATCGCTCAAACAGCTTTAGTGTAAACAAGGTTAAGCAGCGTTATATCGCTACAGTGTTTCAGTACAAGGTCTACAGTATAAGAATATCCTTTCTGTGTGTTACATTCAAGGTCTACTGATTGTTATCTTGTGAGCGTCTGCGCCGCTCGTGATCTCCTCGTGGTCTCGAGCGTCCGCTACGCTGATAGCGTAGCATTACGGTAGTCGCTCACCTATAGTGTGCCCGATACCAACAGCGTATTCTCGCGAGCGTTTGTGTCGCTCGAGCGGCTCGCTCCCGATACAGCGTCCGCTACGCTAAGAGCGTACCCTTACGGTACCTCGTGCGCCAATAGCGTACTGTGTTCTTTAACCTTTTAGAGGGATTTGAGTAAGATAAATATTAGGCTTTATCACTTCCTTGAATACCTACGGATGGAGACCCCACTCCCCTGGATGGAGATCGTGTCTGCAGAGGAAGTCCGCTTCCCAGTTGTCTACTCCCGGAATGAAGATTGCTGACAGCGCCAACGCGTGCTTTTCTGTCTAGAGGATGATTCTTGTTACCTCTGCCATTGCAGCTCTGCTCTTCGTTCCGCCCTGTCGGTTTATGTAAGCCACTGCTGTCACATTGTCCGACTGCACTTGAATGGCCCGATTTCTCAGAAGATGGGCCGCTTAGAGAATACCGTTGTAGACGGCTCTTAGTTCCAGAATGTTTATCGGCAGGCCGGCTTCCAGACTTGACCACCTTCCTTGGAAGGTTACCCCTTGAGTGACTGCGCCCCAGCCCCGGAGGACTTGCATCCGTGGTTAGAAGGATCCAGTCCTAAAACCCGAACCTGCGGCCCTCCAGAAGGTGAGGTAATTACAGCCACCAGAGGAGTGAAATCCTGGCCTTTGACCACAGACATATTCTCTGGTGCATGTGTAGATGGGATTATTGATTTATGGAATCTTATTTATGAATATTAATATTCAATATAACATATATGGTTATTTAATATATGGATATATTTCAATTAATATGCATTTATCATATATATCTGCAAATATATTATGTCAGGCTTACAAACTAATTGGCTGATACATATATGCAGTCCTTATACATATGACTTATGAAGTTATTAAGTTAAGATTCCTTAAAGAGAGTTCAAGCTTGAATATTACCGCTCTTTTTATATGATTCTTTATTTACAGGCAGATCAAATCGTACAGAATAAGATATACACAGTAGTGATATATATACTAATTATAATTATATATGCTTCCTTCGTTACATAACATAAAACAACATGACATAAGTTTCACAAACAGTTTCAATTGCTAACATAAAATGTATACTTGCAAGTTAAAGATTGCCATCCCAAGAATCATTCCTTCTGCATGTTCTCCATGACTTCTCCTCCTGACTGACTTCCTTCCTTCTCCTTCTTCTTCTCCCTCTCCCTCTTCCTTCTAACTCCTAACTACAAGTCTGGTCCTTTTATCTCATATTTTACCAATTCAAACTATCATATTCTCATAGTTTCCAATGGAATAGGTAATTATAGGTTTGTCAGATTCCAAGGTGTAATAAAACAAACATTGAACTGGGCTGTCGTGTCCTGTTCACGGAGGCATGGTGTCATAAAAGTGTGGTGTCCACACTGCCTTAAGCAAGTATAGTATTGTAAAATCTGGAATGTCTTTTCATCCAAAGTTCTGTTGTATTGACAAGTTTTCCTGGGGTCGGTTACACAATGTTTTATCAATGGATGTGATCTCTTTTCATAGTAGTTAATTTATACTCCCTAGCTTTTAACCTTCACTGGACAATAGACAAACCAGTAGATTCTGATCTACTGTAAGCACACCTGTGAATTCCAATGACCAACAGAGCTCTGTCACATACCTATTATCATTTATGGCCTAATACCTTTTCTCTACAATGACTCTTGATCTTACTGTAACCTCTCTGGCCTTATTTATGACTAGAGCAGAATAAACCTGTTCCCTACACTATTTTTTACCATCTTGCTGTAAAACACAAATATACAGTATATCTATATAAACACATACACAAACCTAATTTCTTAAATCAGCTAAACATTACCTCATACATTCAAACTTATTTCATATCTATTCCTTACTATATATATCCAGTATACTGTCCACTATGGTAACATCGCCTATTTATAATGAATTATATTTTGATTCAGACAATATCCATTGCCCTAATATTATACTAAGTGCAGACAATTACCTATAAGGCAACAGTCGCCCCCTTGTGGCCATGAGAAATTCTTTTGATTGGCCACACATTAAACTAGCGTAATTGCTTCCAAATACATTTCAAAATATTCCTTCAAACATAACTTTCGTTGTAACCATAATATATACCATAAGTGTAATAATAATAACCATTATGATTTTAAAAATCTCTAAAAATTCTTAGCTTACCTAACCTTATTCTACTTTTTAACTAAAGCAGACAAAACTGAGGTTTTTATTCAGTATTCATGAGGAAAACTAATTTCTACAGACATTTGGAATACCATAGCCCAATTGTAGACCTTTTTTCTGTATCTGGATCAGTACGTTTGGACATTTTTGCTGTTCTTGTATGTAGCAATTTACTGGGATAAGACTGTCATCTGCGTGGTTTGCTTGCAATTGGAGATGCCTTGCGTTTGCATTATGGCCTTGCGTTTGCAACATTTGCACCATTACTAGAAGTAGAATTCTTCGTAGCAGCTGCTCCTTTGCTTGCCATTTCGCTGTTTGAGGCAGAGGGCTGTGTACGTCGAGTGCTGTGTCTTGAACATTCAGTACTTGTGACGACCCTCAGTAATAGTAATAGTCTTTATACAGTCTTTAGCAGTTCTGTTTCCTTTGCGTTTATCCAATGCCGCAGTTGTGACCAGTGTCCATATTGCTTTTGCACAAACAGGTTGTGATTTTGAATAGAACAGGCATATATGAAACAGTCTTTTTTTTTTTTTCTTTCTTTCTTTCTTTCTTTCCTTGCTTGTTAATAGTAGGTCTTAATTGTCTTCGGGCAATAGTACCACAAATGGCTGTGAGTAGTACACCTACTCTGTTCTGTATTTCCTCACTGAATAAATTACCATGCAGTCTTAAATCTCCTTATTCTACCTTGTACCTATTTATACATCTCAATCTTACATAAACTTATACCAGTTTAACCCATATAAAGGCGTTTTCTATCCTACCTATATTTTGACTAATAATTATTTAAAATGCTTTTGATGTGTATATAGTAACATCCTATCAATACAATAAATGAATATAATTTTGCTTCAAACAGATATTAAATATCATTTAGGAATGGCTTTAAATATATCTAATTCCATCCAATATTATTTTATATGCAGCCATGTGCATATACAGTGACCCTGTTATGCTACAAATAATTATCTTAGACTTGTGACAGTCTTTATTAAGAGAATTATTCATCCCACTTAATAATCTCGGCCCAATTTGTTATAACGTGGTATACCATCCTGTATTAGATATTTAATTACTTTTGAAGCTTTTACGAAGGAAGCATAGGTAGTATCTATTGTGTAATATATAAAAAAAACATAAAATATTTACAAGGTATATATGCAATGATATAAAATATATCTCAGACAAATGTTTACATATATGTGATTAAGGTATATGAAGGGATGAGACAGTTCTGTATAATCACAGTGATGAGATGTGCTGTACACTGTTGTGGGAGTGTACATGTAGTTTGAAAGACAAGTAAATGATTACTTGTGATGAAAGGGTTAATGAAAACCTTCCCCTTTCTTGTGAAACTGGAAAACTCCTTGAGGATTTGTCCATATATCAGTCTTTAGGGATGCTATGTAGATTTTGCTGGATAGCAGCGATGAAAGGGTTAATGAAGACCTTTTCCCTTGTAAATTGGAGTCTTTTTGGAGTCTTGCACCATTCTGTATACAGGTTGCCAGGATTACTATGAATCAAACAAAAATACATACAATGACTATCACAGATATTTATACAGTGATTTAACATAGCTTGCTATGCATTCTGTCCTATCTGCTGCATGTTATCAGGTACAGAATTTACAAATGTGTCTTTTAACGATTGAATAACAAACAAACAATTGTTTCTGGCCTGTGCCAATCTTTCCTGTCACATTGTGTGTCAATGACAGCACAATTGTCGCTGCAGATATGATGCAGGTTTAATTTGGAAACTGTGGCTGTTTGAACATCAAAGCAAACAATGGCTTCATTGGATCTAACAAGTAAAGGAATGATACTACCGTATTCACTTGTGACCATACTCCCTTGTGATGCAGCCTGGTCCCAGACTGTCTTTAACCATAGCGTTTGCTGCTTGGTGTGGCTCCTTAGTTTGGAAGAATCTTGGAGCTTCTGAAAAAACCTACTTTTGTGGGGAGAGAAACTTGTTAAACTTTGCCAAATATGTATTGCAGGTCCCAGGGCTTTCTGTCTTTCCACACCTGTAATAAAATGGTTATGGCACCAGGGCATAAAAACATTTTCATCCTGGTGATCCTTTTTGTCATTGTTAATTGGTGTGTGGTTTGCAGAATGACACTCTGCATGTGGTCTCTCTGAGAGCATGCAAACATTTGCACCATCACTAGAAGTCTCTGAGTGCTCTGTGGGGGTTACATAAGTTTGGGAACTTTGTTTGTAAACATGCATTCCTGAATTAATTTCATGGATTTTCCCTTTAAACATGTTTCCAGGTGAATACATTTCAAGGTTTGCAACTCTGGTTGCCATGGGAGTTTTCACCATGGGGAACTTCCCCACCCCTGTGTGCACTGTACTGCTGCTATCAGTGTTTAAATCTGCTGACAATTCACCTTTGCCTAAGGGCATAACAAATTCTTCATTTACATTGGGAACTCTGAGAGTGTATTCAGCAGAATACTCATAATCTGAGTTACAATGATCTTCCCCCTTACTAGACACAGTATAGGGGACATCTCCTATTGCTGCTACCTCCTTTACATTAATGTGCTGTCTGATGATAGACACATCCGGCACATTGCTACTTTCTTCCTTTACCACAGAGGCTGTTCTGCTGGTGGTCTGTGTGACCATAGCAGACTCCATGCGCTGCACATTGATGCAGTCCTGCAACATGTAACTTTCCTTAATTTTAGGATCTTGACTGATTAAGTCATTTCTGACTCCTGTAGACTCTGTGTACAGAGTTTCACATACCTCAACACTATTCCTGTTTGGTGTTTCTATCTCAGCTTGCTTGCTGGATGTTATCTCTTCATCAGAGATCTTGACAATTTGATTACAAACTGTCAGGCTTTTCGCTTCTGCCCCAAACTTTTTCTGTTTATTTTTCTGTTTAAGGGACTTAAATAACGAATGCATTTTTGCATTAATGGTCAGGCACGCCTTACGAAGACGTGAACCTGATTCTTCTTTACATTTCTGTTTGGCTTCTAGAGCCGCAGTTCTGCGCATTTTTCTAAATGCTACAGAAAACTTTTGCATTTTTAACATTTCAATGCTAAATTTATATATTCTTTGTTTTTAGTACTGAAGGTATCCTCTCCTTAAGATTGACCGGTGTCTTAAGGTTAAACTCTAATACCTGGTACATTTATACATTTATTTGGAAATACTCTTTTCCACTGTGCACATTTTCTATTCTAGGCCTTTAAATTCTTTATTCTCATTTGTAACCTATTCCACTGTGATCTTGTATTTTGCCAGCAGGCTTATAGCCTTTGGTGCTGCTTCCTAATAGATATTATGTTAGTTAAAATAACGTATATTGCACTAACACATTTATCCTAGGTTATACAGAATACAAAATTGACATTACACAATGGTAATAAATTTTCATAGATACATCCCCACCGTGATTCTGCAGATTTGGTAGCCAGCTTATAGCATCTGCTACTCCTCATAAATATTATAGATCAGATAATCAGATTCAGTAATAACAAGTCCAATTCGTGGTCGCCAATATTGATTTATGGAATCTTATTTATGAATATTAATATTCAATATAACATATATGGTTATTTAATATATGGATATATTTCAATTAATATGCATTTATCATATATATCTGCAAATATATTATGTCAGGCTTACAAACTAATTGGCTGATACATATATGCAGTCCTTATACATATGACTTATGAAGTTATTAAGTTAAGATTCCTTAAAGAGAGTTCAAGCTTGAATATTACCGCTCTTTTTATATGATTCTTTATTTACAGGCAGATCAAATCGTACAGAATAAGATATACACAGTAGTGATATATATACTAATTATAATTATATATGCTTCCTTCGTTACATAACATAAAACAACATGACATAAGTTTCACAAACAGTTTCAATTGCTAACATAAAATGTATACTTGCAAGTTAAAGATTGCCATCCCAAGAATCATTCCTTCTGCATGTTCTCCATGACTTCTCCTCCTGACTGACTTCCTTCCTTCTCCTTCTTCTTCTCCCTCTCCCTCTTCCTTCTAACTCCTAACTACAAGTCTGGTCCTTTTATCTCATATTTTACCAATTCAAACTATCATATTCTCATAGTTTCCAATGGAATAGGTAATTATAGGTTTGTCAGATTCCAAGGTGTAATAAAACAAACATTGAACTGGGCTGTCGTGTCCTGTTCACGGAGGCATGGTGTCATAAAAGTGTGGTGTCCACACTGCCTTAAGCAAGTATAGTATTGTAAAATCTGGAATGTCTTTTCATCCAAAGTTCTGTTGTATTGACAAGTTTTCCTGGGGTCGGTTACACAATGTTTTATCAATGGATGTGATCTCTTTTCATAGTAGTTAATTTATACTCCCTAGCTTTTAACCTTCACTGGACAATAGACAAACCAGTAGATTCTGATCTACTGTAAGCACACCTGTGAATTCCAATGACCAACAGAGCTCTGTCACATACCTATTATCATTTATGGCCTAATACCTTTTCTCTACAATGACTCTTGATCTTACTGTAACCTCTCTGGCCTTATTTATGACTAGAGCAGAATAAACCTGTTCCCTACACTATTTTTTACCATCTTGCTGTAAAACACAAATATACAGTATATCTATATAAACACATACACAAACCTAATTTCTTAAATCAGCTAAACATTACCTCATACATTCAAACTTATTTCATATCTATTCCTTACTATATATATCCAGTATACTGTCCACTATGGTAACATCGCCTATTTATAATGAATTATATTTTGATTCAGACAATATCCATTGCCCTAATATTATACTAAGTGCAGACAATTACCTATAAGGCAACAGGATCCCGACCACTTGTCCAGGAGATCCAGTTGGAAGGACCGAGCGTGAAACCTCCCGTACTGTAGAGCCTCATAAGAGGCCACCATCTTCCCCAGAAGGCGAATGCACTGATGAACTGACACCCGGGCTGGCTTCAGGACATCCCGGACCATCGTTTGAATCACCAACGACTTTTCCTCTGGGAGAAACACCCTCTGCACCTCCGTGTCGAGGATCATTCCCAGAAAGGACAACCTCCTGGTTGGTTCCAAATGTGATTTTGGAAGATTCGGGATCCAACCATGTTCCATGAGAAGCTGGGTCGTGAGTGCTATGGACAATAACAGCTTCTCCTTGGACGATGCCTTTATCAGCAGATCGTCCAGATACGTAATTATGTTCACCCCCCTGTCTGCGGAGGAGAATCATTATTTCCGCCATCACCTTGGTGAATACCCTCGGTGCTGTGGAGAGGCCGAATGGGAGAGCCTAGAACTGAAAGTGATAGTCCAACAGTGCGAATCAAAGATAAGCTTGATGCGGCAGCCAAATCGGAATGTGGAGGTACGCATCCTTGATATCCAGGGATACCAGGAATTCCCCCTCCTCCAGACCTGATATCACTGCCCTTAGAGACTCCATTTTGAACTTGAACTCCCTCAGAAAGGGGTTTAGTGAGTTTAAGTTCATAATGGGCCTGACCGAACCATCCGGTTTCGGTACCACAAAAAGGTTTGAATAGTAACCTTTGTTTTGCATATGAGTTGGTACTGGCACAATGACCTGTGCCTCCACCAACTTCTGGACGGCTTCTTGCAAGACAGTCCTGTCCGCCAGCAGAGCTGGCAAGCCTGATCTGAAAAATCGGTGAGTAGGGAGATTTTGAAATTCCAGCCTGTACCCCTGGGACACAATATCTAGCATCCAGGGGTCCAGGCCGGAGGACACCCAGACATGACTGAAACGTCGGAGTCTCGCTCCCACTGGCCTCACCTCCGAGGCGTGCAGTCCACCGTCATGTGGAGGACTTTCGTGTACCTGAAGCAGGTTTCTGTTCCTGCGAACCTGCAGCCGCTTGGGCCGACCTCCCCGAAAGAAGGTGTTGGACGGTTTGGCCTTTCTGGGCTTCGTAGACCGAAAGGGCTGTGATGTAACTGAAGAAAAGAGTTTCTTCGGAGCAGGTGTAGCTGAGGGAAGGGTAACTTACCAGCCGTAGCCGTGGAGATCAACGCATCTAACGCTTCCCCAAAGATAGCCTGACCCATGTAGGGTAGGGTCTCCACACTTCTCCCGGATTCTGCGTCGGCAGACCACTAGCGCAACCACAGTCCTCGACGAGCTGATACTGACATGGAGGAAACTCCCACAGCCATGGAACCCAGGTCTTTCAAAGATTCTACCAGAAATCCTGCCGAATCCTGAATGTTACGTAAAAACAATTCATCATCATATTTTTCCATAGTATCCAAGTCCGCAAGTAACGTGCCTGACCACTTTACTATAGCTTTGGCAATCCAAGCACTGGCAATAGCGGGATGTAGTGTTGCCCCAGAAACTGTGTACATGGATTTGAGCTTATTATCAATTTTATGATCAACCGGCTCTTTCAAGGCGGTAGTTCCTGGAAAAGGTAAAACCACCTTTTTGGAGAGTCTGGATACGGACGCGTCAACAATAGGCGGATTTTCCCATTTTTATCTATCCTCTACCGGGAAAGGAAATGCTACCAACACCCTTTTGGGTATCTGGAATTTTTTATCCAGGTTTTCCCAAGCCTTTTCAAATATAGCATTTAAATTCCTTTGACGCAGGGAAGGTTAGCGAGGCTTTCTTTTTATTTTCAGTGAAGTAAGCCTCCTCAACCTGCTCGGATGTTGTATCAGCAATATTCAACACATCCCTAATAGCCTCTATCATCAACTGCACCCCTTTAGCAAGAGATGCTGTCCCCCGCAACACATTCCCGTCATCATCTGCAGTATCAGAATCGTTATCAGTATCATCCTGCATGATCTGTGCAAGAGCACGTTTATGTGAATATACAGCGGGGAGCCCTGATGTACCAGAACTGGGCAAGACTGCCATAGAGTTCTGTAAAGCCTGAGTTGCAGATTCATTTTGTGCAACCCTATCTGAAATCTGAGAAATGATAGATTTGATAGAGGATAACCACTCAGGCTCCCTTGCTGGAATCTGTGCTAAACCAGTGAAATCCTGATTACATGGAATGGGATCATCCTGAGAGGACATATCCTCTGCCGCATATAACACAGAGTCCCTGGACATTGCTTAATGAAGACCACAGACACTCCACACACACACAGGGGAGAACAGACAGAGTTTCACCCCCAAGAATGGCAAGAGAGACACAGAGATTAAAGCCAACCCACACACAGCGCTTTTAATATAAAGGGAGACCCCCTATCAGCGCTGACAGTCGTTTTGCAGCCTCCCCTCCCTTCTACAAACCCCTGGTACCGTGAGAGATAGCTGGAGTTGCTGTGGAGGGACTTGCTCTTCACTGACAGCATTGTGTAGGCAGGAAAATGGCGCTGAACGCTGCTGGGTCCGCTCTGAGGAGAAGCACCGCCCCCAAAAAGGCGCTGTTTTCCCGCTCTTCATAGGATTATACTGGCCTTATGGATTTATGCTGGCTGAGATACCGGGACCCCAACAGGCTGTATGACCAGTGTAGGGTGTAGGCGCTGGCTCAGGGCGCCCCTCACAGCACCGCACTATGTACCGTTGAGCCTCCAGAGCGCAGTTAATACTGTGCTCCTACCCTGATGCCACCATCTTCACACCGGCCCCCGCTTGCTAGGGGGGTCGGTGACTCAGTCGCCACTGATCTTCGGCTCTGTAAGGGGGTGGCGGCATGCTGCAGGGGTGAGCGATCCCCTGTGGCGGGGAACGATCTATCCCCTCAGGAGCTCAGTGTCCTGTCAGCCGAGACAGTGGCTCAGACCCCGCAGGGCAGACACTGCTCCCCCCCTTAGAACCTTCCCTGTAAAATAATAAGCTCTTTCCAGATAAGCTCTGTAGAGCTCCCCTAGCTGTGACCGGCTCTTTCGGGCACATTTTCTAAACCGAGTCTGGTAGGAGGGGCATAGAGGGAGGAGCCAGCCCACACTCTCAAACTCTTAACGTGCCAATGGCTCCTGGTGGACCCGTCTATACCCCATGGTACTAATGTGGACCCCAGCATCTTCTAGTACGTAAGAGAAAAAAAAATTATCAGAAATAAAAACAAACAATACCAAATATTTGTAACTAACATATAAATACATGTGAACAACAACTAATTGTATTTAGAATTTAAACTTTCCAACTCATTATTAACACAGTCTGTTTTAGAGTTAACTGTAACAAATAGTAAACCACCGGCAACAGAAAGAAGGGTCTCTGAGTTATCATTTAGTACAAGTATCGCTACACATTATTTATTTTTGTATGTGTACTAAAATGTATTATTTATTTGTTACGCTGGGCACACTGCGAGACAAAATGTCAGAACGACATAAATTTTATCTGACAAACTGACACCATTAGATAGTGATACCATACACTGAGATATCCCGCCCTGGGTACAAGACATTTCACCGTTCCTCCGCTGTGAAGGAAAAACGAGTTTTATGGTAAGAACTTACCGTTGTTAAAACTCTTTCTGCGAGGTAAACTGGGCTCCACAAGGATGGACAATGGGGTGTAGAGTAGGATCTTGAAATGAGGCACCAACAGGCTCAAAGCTTGGACTGTTCCCAGAATGCACAGCGCCGCCTCCTCTTTAACCCCGCCTCCCTGCACAGGAGCTCAGTTTTTAGTTAACCAGCCCAATGCAGTAGCAGGAAGAGAGACGACAACGGATAGTAGCCACATACACCACACTCTCACAACAGGAGAAGTGTCAGCGGCTAATGCCATACCAACCCGAAGTAGCTAAGTGCGTCAGGGTGGGCGCCTTGTGGAGCCCAGTGTACCTCGCAGAAAGAGTTTTTAACAACGGTAATTTCTTACCATAAAACTCGTTTTCTGCTGCGGGGTACACTGGGCTCCACAAGGATGGACAATGGGGATGTCCTAAAGCAGTTCCTTATGGGAGGGTACGCACTGTAGCGGGCACAAGAACCCGGCGTCCAGAGGAAGCATCCTGGGAAGCGGCAGTATCGAAGGCATAGAACCTTATGAACGTGTTCCTGGAGGACCACGTAGCCGCCTTGCACAATTGGTCAAGGGTCGCACTACGTTGGGCCGCCCAAGAAGGTCCAACAGACAGAGTAGAATGGGCCGTGATGTGAGCAGGAGCTGACAGACCAGCCTTCACATAAGCATGTGCAATCACCATTCTAATCCACCGAGCCAGGGTCTGCTTGTGAGCAGGCCAGCCACGTTTGTGAAATCCAAACAAAACAAAGAGAGAATCAGATTTTCGAATAGAAGCAGTTCTCTTCACATAGATACGGAGAGCCCGTACCACATCCAAAGACCGCTCTTTGGGAGACAAATCAGGAGAGACAAAGGCCGGAACCACAATCTCCTGATTAAGGTGGAACGAGGACACCACCTTCGGTAAGTAACCGGGACGAGTCCGAAGTACCGCCCGGTCACGGTGAAAAATCAGATATGGGGAACTACAGGAAAGGGCACCCAATCCGACACTCTTCTAGCAGAGGCAATAGCCAGCAAGAACACCATCTTAAGGGAAAGCCACTTAAGGTCAGCTGAACCAAGTGGTTCAAACGGAGGCTCCTGCAACGCCTCCAAAACCACCGACAAGTCCCAAGGAGCCACAGGCGGGACATAGGGAGGTTGGATACGCCACACACCCTGAGTGAAAGTATGAACATCAGGTAAAGTCGCAATTTTTCTCTGAAACCACACTGACAAGGCAGAAATATGAACCTTGAGGGAGGCTAGACGCAGGCCTAAATCAAGGCCCTGTTGCAGAAAAGCCAAAAGTTTGGCTGTACTAAACTTGGAAGCGTCATAATTGTTAGATGCGCACCAAACAAAGTAGGAATGCCAGACCCTATGGTAAATCCGAGCAGAAGCCGGTTTCCGGGCCCGCAACATAGTTTTAATGACCTCTTCAGAAAAACCCTTTAGCCCTCAAGACGGAAGCTTCAAGAGCCACGCCGTCAAAGACAGTCGGGCTAGGTCCTGATAGACACAAGGGCCCTGAATGAGGAGGTCGGGGCGTTGTGGAAGTAGAATTGGACGCTCTGACGATAGGCCCTGCAGGTCGGAGAACCAGTGCCGTCTGGGCCATGCTGGAGCTATGAGAAGCAGAATTCCTCTTTCTTGCTTGAACTTCCGAATTACCCTGGGCAGGAGTGACACCGGAGGGAACACGTACGGCAGCCGAAACCTCCACGGCACCGCCAGCGCATCCACGAATGCTGCTTGAGGATCCTTTGTCCTTGCTCCGAAGACCGGAACCTTGTGATTGTGTCGAGACGCCATCAGATCTACGTCTGGAAGACCCCACTTTTCCACTAGGAGTTGAAACACTTCTGGATGGAGGCCCCACTCGCCGGCATGCACGTCCTGACGACTGAGAAAGTCCGCTTCCCAATTCAGGACTCCCGGAATGAAGATTGTCGATATGGCTGGTAGATGGCGTTTCTCCCAATGTAGAATCCGTGAGACTTCCTTCATTGCCAAACGGCTTCGAGTGCTGCCTTGATGATTTATGTAAGCCTCTGTGGTGGCGTTGTCTGACTGTACTTGAACAGGACGGTTCTGAATTAAATGCTGGGCCAGGTTCAATGCACTGAAGACCGCCCGCAATTCCAGAATGTTGATCGAGAGGAGAGATTCCTCCTTGGTCCACCGACCCTGAAGAGAGTTTTGCTCCAGCACCACGCCCCAACCTCTTAGACTGGCGTCTGTCGTCACCAGGACCCAGTTGGATATCCAGAAGGGACGGCCCCTGCACAATTGTTGGTCCTGGAGCCACCAGAGCAGCTAAAGACGGACCTCCGGAGTCAATGAGATCATTTGAGACCTGATTCGATGAGGCAGGCAGTTCCACTTGGCTAGTATCAGCCTCTGGAGGGGGCGAGAATGGAATTGAGCATACTCCACCATGTCGACTGCTGAGACCATGAGGCCCAGCATCTGCATCGCCGAATGTATCGACACTTGCGGACGAGAAAGGAAGTAACGAATCCTGTCTTGAAGCTTCAGGACCTTCTCCTGACACAAGAACAACCTTTGGTTGTGAGTGTACAATAGCGCTCCCAGATGCACCATGCTCTAAGCAGGGATCAGGGAGGATTTCTTCCAGTTGATGAGCCACCCGTGGGCTTGTAGAAACCGGACCGTCATATCCAGATGACATAGGAGTAGTTCTGGGGAATTTGCCAGGATTAACAAGTCGTCCAGATACGGCAGTATCCTGACACCTTGACGGCAAAGTACCACCGTCATCACCGCCATTACTTTGGTGAAGACTCGCGGAGCCGTTGTTAAACCAAAAGGTAACGCCCGAAACTGGTAATGGAGGTTGCCAATAGCAAACCTCAGGTATTGCTGATGTGACGCTGATATAGGAATATGCAGGTAAGCATCCTGTATGTCCAGGGAGACCATGTAGTCCCCAGGTTCCAAGGCCAGAACTATAGAGCGAAGGGTTTCCATATGGAACTTGGAAACCTTCACAAACCTGTTTAAAGCCTTGAGGATGAGAATTGGCTGGGAAGACCCATTCGGTTTTGGGACTAGAAACAAAGGAGAATAGTACCCCCGGCCCCTTTGCGCAAGAGGCACCTGTACTATGACTCCTGTATACAGGAGGGTCTGTACCACCGAATGCAGAGTGTTTGCCTTTGTCTGGTCCGACGGGACGTCTGTCTGGCAAAATCGATGAGGGGGTCGGTTTTTGAAGGCTATGGCGTAACCTCGAGTGACGACTTCCCGTACCCAAGTAGCTGAAGTGGTCTTCAACCATTCCTGGGTATACCCTAGAAGCTGGCCCCCCACCCTGGGATCCCCCAGGGGGAGGCCTGCCCCGTCATGCGGCAGGCTTATCGGCCTTGGAAGCTGGCTGACGGGCTGCCCAGGCTCTTTTTGGATTCAGCTTACCAGGTTTGTAAGTGCAGGCCTGCTTGTTGTATGCCTGACCTTTTGCTTTACCTGAAGGATGAAAGGGGCGAAAGGAAGTACCTTTGGCCTTCGACACAGAAGGAGCGGTACTTGGCAGACAGGCAGTTTTGGCAGTAGCCAAGTCAGCCACTAATCTTATTTAAGTCCTGACCAAACAGAATATCTCCCTTGAAAGGGAGTACCTCCAGGGTTTTTCTAGAGTCCAGATCCACAGACCAGGATCTCAGCCACAATATCCAGCGAGCCAGGACCGACGTAGTACAGGCCTTGGCTGCTAGGATACCGGCATCAGAAGCCGCCTCTTTAATATAGCGAGAAGCTGTGACAATATATGACAAGCATTGTCTAGCATGGTCAGAGGAGAGTTCAGCTTCTAACTCCAAGGCCCATGATTCAATAGCCTCTGCAGCCCATGTAGCTGCTATAGTGGGCCTTTGTGCTGCACCCGTGAGGGTGTAAATCGCTTTAAGGCAACCCTCAACACGTTTATCCGTAGGCTCTTTTAGAGATGTGACGGTAGTGACAGGTAGAGCTGAGGAAACCACCATCCTAGCCACATGTGAGTCTACTGGAGGAGGCGTTTCCCAATTCTTAGACAGCTCTGGCGCGAGGGGATAGTGAGCTAGCATCTTCTTTTGAGGCACAAACTTCGTACCCGGGTTTTCCCAGGGTTCCTGACTTATATTCACTAGGTGATCAGAGTGAGGTAAAACTTGTTTAACCATCTTCTGACGCTTGAACCTATCTGGTTTCTTAGGAGGAACGGATGGCTCGGGATAATCCGTAATGGGATGCGGTCAAGATGCCACCGGGCGGAATCCCGGCGGTCGAAATACCGACGCCATAATCCCGAACTCCACAATCCCGACATATTCTCCCTCCGTGGGTGTCCACGACACCCATAGAGGGAGAATATAATAGTGTGCCGAGCGTAGCGAGGCACCGTGCCCGCAGCGCGGCGAGCGAAGCGAGCCCGCAAGGGGCTGCGTTCCGCTCGCCACCCCTGTCGGGATTCCGGCGTCGGTATTTCGACCGCCGGGATTCCGGCCGGCGGCATTTAGTACTGATCCCTCCGTAATCTGTAGAATTAACTTAATAGCCTCCAAAAGATCAGGAACATCCACATGTGAACTACCCTCCCCATCAGCCGTATCTGAGTCAGAACCTGTGGGGTCAGTGTAAGTGCCGTCTTCATCAGACGAGGTGTCAGTGACAGCAGTGGATTGTGAGGAGACAAGCGCTCGCTTAGAGGACCCCTTGGACGTAGGCGAGCGACGGTCAAGACTTTTTAGTAGTCAGGGACTGGTTCAACTTCTTTATTTGAGCAGATAAATCGTCCGCCCACGGCGGGTTAGCTGCAGGGACCACATACGGTTGTACCAGCATTGGGGGTCCCATAGGGGGTGTTAGTTTATGAACTAGCGCATGCAGAAGCGGCTCACGGTGGGTCATTATGTGCCTCCGTTGCCACAGTCCCACTGGGGGGCAAGGAGCCCTCAGAACCAGAGCCCACAGCTGCTATATTCCCCTCATAGGCATCTGTGGCTTCAGCAACACCGCCAGGGTGTTCAGCCCCAGAACCGTTACCCTCAGAAGCAGACATGATATAACTTGCAGTATCAGGTAACACAGTACAATTGGCAGCAGCACAATACCTCTTACCCAAACCCCTGCGCAGTGTAGTCAGCACTAGCAGAGATAAAGGAGAGATATGGTGACTAAATCACAGAGAAAAATACGTATTCAAGTATATCTTTGTGAAAATCCTATATCAATATAAAACCTGACGCACCAAGCCCCCTCAGGTTATAGAATATAGGGATAGCAAGTTGAGTGAAAGACACGAAATGGACACCACTCAGCTATCTAATGCACACACAGATAGTAATAACCTCTGCATTGTACAAACTGTGACTAAGAATAATACTGCACTGGACTAGCTTATATATATAGCTATATAGTCAATAGATATAACACTACACAGTAAGAACTGGATGTATATCACAGGGTAATTGTACTAGAAAACCCTGACTAAATGCACTCTTTCTTAACTAACACTGTCTAAAAAGGCAGGTAGAATGCTTAAGTGTCATGTAAAGTCACAGCACTGACAACCAAGCGGCTTTACACAGGAGGATTTGCCCAAGCAGTCTCAGAAACAGTGAAGCTGAGGGATAATGGCGCCCAGACACTGACAGGGAGTGAGGGAGAGACAGATATGCAGCTCCAGGGCGGGAACATTTGCGGGAAATGGCGCCCTGGGGCTGGGGGAGGGGCTTCAGGTCTAAGCCTTATCCCCCTGCTGGCAAAACCACCGGGTACTGTGGGCTTTTATTAAACTGGTTTACAGAGAAAACCTGACCTGCACCTATGCCCTGGTGATCTAGTGGGATCACCTGTACTGCCACAAGGTCCACCGCCAGCGCGCGCGGCCCGCCTCCCACTGGCCGCGCCGGATCGCGATAAAGTCCGGGTCCCGCAAGCGGGACCCACTCACCACCTCCCTGAAGCGCGGCCACGCGATCCCGGAGAGCCCCCGTCGTGTGTGCCTGACGTGAAGAAAACCGGAGCCTCCTCCTGTAGTTACCCGGCAACCAGGGCTCGGGAGTGTACAGCGCTGCTGGGGAGAGCTGGAGCTGCAGCAGTGAATGTCTTCTGACATTTACCACCGCTGCTGCCCTTGAAGTCTTCACTTTTTTCTTCAAAAAAAGCTCTTCTTAGGGCTGCCTGGAGCAGCCCCTCTGTTAAGTGCCTGCTATCTGCGGCACCAACTACAAAACTGAGATCCTGTGCAGGGAGGCGGGGTTATAGAGGAGGCGGTGCTGTGCATTCTGGGAACAGTCAAAGCTTTGAGCCTGTTGGTGCCTCGGATCAAGATCCTACTCTACACCCCATTGTCCATCCTTGTGGAGCCCAGTGTACCCCGCAGCAGAAAGGGGAAATGTCAGGCTACCGGCAGCGGCAAGGCATACACTGTCAGATGCGGACGACCAATTATCAGATCTTTCAGACATGTTGGTAAATTTTTCGTGTTATTAGGCGGATATATGGAAAGTGTATACCCGGCAAGAACTTCATGGATGATGGGTCATAGATAAAAATACACTGCTCAAAAAAATAAACAACACATCCTAGATCTGAATGAATGAAATATTCTTATTAAATACTTTGTTCTTTACATAGTTGAATGTGCTGACAACAAAATCACACAAAAATTATCAATGGAAATCAAATTTATTAACCCATGGAGGTCTGGATTTGGAGTCACACTCAAAATTAAAGTGGAAAAGCACACTACAGGCTGATCCAACTTTGATGTAATGTCCTTAAAACAAGTCAAAATGAGGCTCAGTAGTGTGTGTGGCCTCCACGTGCCTGTATGACCTCCCTACAATGCCTGGGCATGCTCCTGATGAGGTGGCGGATGGTCTCCTGAGGGATCTCCTCCCAGACCTGGACTAAAGCATCCGCCAACTCCTGGACAGTCTGTGGTGCAATGGATGGTGGATGGAGCGAGACATGATGTCCCAGATGTGCTCAATTGGATTCAGGTCTGGGGAACGGGCGGGCCAGTCCATAGCATCAATGCCTTCATCTTGCAGGAACTGCTGACACACTCCAGCCACATGAGGTCTAGCATTGTCTTGCATTAGGAGAAACCCAGGGCCAACCGCACCAGCATATGGTCTCACAAAGGGTCTGAGGATCTCATCTCGGTACCTAATGGCAGTCAGGCTACCTCTGGCGAGCACATGGAGGGCTGTGCGGCCCCCCAAAGAAATGCCACCCCACACCATTACTGACCCACCGCCGAACCGGTCATGCTGGAGGATATTGCAGGCAGCAGAACGTTCTCCTTGGCGTCTCCAGACTCTGTCACGTCTGTCACATGTGCTCAGTGAGAACCTTCTTTCATCTGTGAAGAGCACAGGGCGCCAGTGGCGAATTTGCCAATCTTGGTGTTCTCTGGCAAATGCCAAACGTCCTGCACGGTGTTGGGCTGTAAGCACAACTCCCACTTGTGGACGTCAGGCCCTCATACCACCCTCATGGAGTCTGTTTCTGATCGTTTGAGTAGACACAAGCACATTTGTGGCTTGCTGGAGGTAATTTTACAGGGCTCTGGCAGTGCTCCTCCTGTTCCTCCTTGCACAAAGGCAGAGGTAGCGGTCCTGCTGCTTGGTTGTTGCCCTCCTACGGCCTCCTCAACGTCTCCTGATGTACTGGCCTGTCTCCTGGTAGCGCCTCCATGCTCTGGACACTACGCTGACAGACACGGCAAACCTTCTTGCCACAGCTCGCATTGATGTGCCATCCTGGATGAGCTGCACTACCTGAGCCACTTGTGTGGGTTGTAGACTCTGTCTCATGCTACCACTAGAGTGAAAGCACTGCCAGCTTTCAAAAGAGACCAAAACATCAGCCAGAAAGCATAGGAGCTGAGAAATGGTCTGTGGTCACCACATGTAGAACAACTCCTTTATTGGGGGTGTCTTGCTAATTGCCTATAATTCCCACCTGTTGTCTATTCCATTTGCACAACAGCATGTGAAATTGATTGTCAATCAGTGTTGCTTCCTAAGTGGACAGTTTGATTTCACAGAAGTGTGATTGACTTGGAGTTACATTGTGTTGTTTAAGTGTTCCCTTTATTTTTTTGAGCAGTGTATATAAGCCTGTTAGAGTTAAGAAAACTAAACCGAGAGTAGGTCAAAATCTTAAACTGGGCACATACTGGAGCGACATCGGAACAAATTCCATTAGCCCAGATTGCCCAAACACACTAGACAAAAAAACTTTTTATGCAATCACAGGCACATAATTACACTTTGCAGCTTAACGGTGGGAAAAAATTTAGCGCCTGAACAAAAAGCGGGCGAAACGATCATGTTCTGTCCTTCATTAACATACTATAGGACGCTAGCAATATCGTCAGGATTGATGTGCAGCACATCGACCACAGGAGCACGTAAATTGATCGTACACACTGAGCAATGTAGGCAATAAGTTGGTCCGATCCGCCCCAAACGGACGGCATATCGCTCAGTGTGTACCCAGCTTAACACACACAATAACATAATGCAGAGTATAGCTCTGTTCATAATTCAAAAGACTTCTGCAAATGTGTACAATTATCAAAGAATTGCTTCTATGACCGCAGATTCATGCTACTGTAAATATAGTTCTGCCAGGCATGCTGCCTAATGACTGCTGATAGAAATTCAGAAGGTAAGGGAGAAAGATGTTGTCTTAAGGTGGCACACAATCCATATAAAATGTCCAAGTTTTGACGAAAACCAGCAAAATATAAAACAAACATATATACACACACAAGTATTGTGATAGAATGTGAATAAAGAAAAGAAAAGAAAAGAAGATTTATAGTAGACCTACCATGGTTAAATCTTTCTGCGAAGCACACAGGGTTCCACAGGTAATACATCGGGGTGTAGAGATGGATCTTGATCAAAGGCACCAACAGGCTAAAGCTTTAGACTGTCCCAGGATGTATTGCAGGGCCTCCTCTATAACTCCGCCTCCGGGCCCAGTTTTGTTAGCCAGTCCAATGCAGAAGCAGGTAAAAGAGAAGGCAGATGTTAGTCACCTAGAACCACGTTCTCACGACAGGAGAAGGGACTAGCGGCTAATGCCATACAAACCCTAAGAAACTAAGTGCGTCAGGGTGGGAGTCTTGTGGAACCCAGTGTACCTTGCAGAAAGAGCTTTAACCATGGGAAGTCTACCATAAATCTCCTTTTCTGCAGCAGGGTACACTGTGTTCCACAGGGAATACATCGGGGATGTCCTAAAGCAGTTCCTCAAGGGAGGGGATGCACCTCAGCGAGTATGAGAACCCGGCGTCCAAAGAAAGAATCCTGGGAGGTGGAAGTATCAAAGGGACAGAAACTAATAAACGTGTTCACGGAGGACCACGTAGCCGCCTTGCACAATTGTTCTGCGGACGCGCCACAACGGGCCGCACAAGAGGGTCCAGCAGACCGAGTAGAATGGGCTTTAATAGCAAAAGGAGCTGGGAGTCCAGCCTGCGCATAAACTTGTGCAATCTCCATTCTAATCCATCTGGCCATGGTTTGCTTATTCGCAGGCCAGCCACGTTTGTGGAATCCAAACAGTACGAAGAGGGAATTTGACCTCCTGACAGAGGCAATCCCCACCACATATATAAGGAGAGCCCGTACCACATCCAAAGACTATTCTTTGGAGGACAATTCGGAAGAGATGAAGGCTGGAACCACAATCTCTTTTATCAGGTGAAAAGATGACACCACCTTAGGTAAATAACCAGGGTGAGTTCTAAGAACTGCTCGGTCAAAATTAAATATCAAAAAGGGTGGATGACAGGACAAAGCGCCTAGGTCTGATACCCTTCTAGCAGAGGCCATAGCCAGCAGAAACAGGACCTTAGCTATGAGCCATTTAAGGTCCACCGACTCTAGAGGTTCAAATGGAGACTCTTGCAGGGCATTCAAGACAACAGATAAATCCCATGAATCCGCAGTACGCACTGAGTGAATGTATGAACGTCAGGTAGAGACGCAATTTTTTTTCTGAAACCACACCGACAAGGCAGATATGTGAACCTTGAGGGAGGCCAGACGAAGTCCCAAATCCAGGCCTTGTTGCAAAAAAAGCCAGAAGTCTGGAAGTACTAAAAACTTGGAAGCATCGTAATTCTTAGAAGCACACCATCTGAAGTAAGAATTCCAGACCCCATAATAAATCCGTGCAGAAGACGGTTTGTGGGCATTTAGCATAGTTCGGATAACCGCCTCGGAGAATCCCTTGGCTCTCAGGAGTGATGCTTCAAGAGCCACGCCGTCAAAGCCAGCCTGGCCAGGTCCGGGTAGATACAAGGGCCTGAACGAGGTGGTCTGGGCGTTAAGGAAGTAGAAGAGGACACTATCGATAGACCATGCAGGTCTAAGAACCAATGCCGTCTGGGCCACGCTGAAGTGACTAGAAGTAGTATTCCTCCTTTTTACTTGAAATTCCGTAGTACCCTGGGCAGGAATGACACTGGAGGGAACACATACGGCAGCCAAAAGTTCCATGGAATTGCCAGTGCGTCCACGAATGCTGCTTGAGGATCCCTTGTCCTTGCTCCAAAGACCGGAACCTTGTGATTGTGTCGGGACGCCATCAGGTCTACATCTGGTAGGCCCCACTTGTCCACCAGGAGTTGAAAGACTTACGGATGAAGGTTCAACTCTTCGGCGTGTACGTCCTGATGACTGAGGAAGTCCGTTTCCCAATTGAGGACTCCCGGAATGAAAACCGCTGATGTGGCTGGCAGATGAGGTTCCGCCCAACGAAGGATTTTAAATACTTCCATCATTGCCATGCGGTATCGAGTGCCGCCTTGATGATTTATGTACGCTACCGTGGTGGCGTTGTCTGACTGTACTTGAACAGGCCTGTTCTGTACTAGAGGCAGGGTTAGAGTCAACGCATTGAACACTGCCCGCAATTCTAGAATGTTTATCGGGAGGAGAGATTCCTCCCTGGTTCACCGACCCTGAAGAGCCCCCAGCCCCGCAGACTGGCATCTGTTGTCAGAAGGACCCAGTTGGAGATCCAGAAGGGACGACCCCTGCTCAATTGCTGGTCCTGTAGTCACCAGCTCAGTGACAGGCGGACCTCCGGAGTCAAGGAGACCATGTGAGTACTGAACCGGTGAGGCAGGCCATCCCACTCAGAGTATCAACGTCTGCAGAGGGCGGGAATAAAATTGAGCATACTCCACCATGTCGAAAGCCGACACCATGAGGCCTAGTACTTGCATCGCCAAGTGTATCGACACACGTTGGCGAGAGAGGAAGCATCTTATCTTGTCCTGAAGTTTCAGGACCTTCTCTGGAGACAAAAACAACCGTTGGTTGTGTGTGTCCAGTAACGCCCCCAGGTGAACCATGCTCTGAGCAGGAACCAGCGAGGATTTCTTCCAGTTGATGAGCCACCCGTGGGCTTGCAGGAATTGGACCATCAGCTCCAGATGACGGAGGAGAACCTCTGGGGAGTTTGCCAGGATTAAAAAGTCTTCCAGATACGGCAGGATCCTGATACCCTGCGGCGGAGTAGAGTCGTCATTACCGCCATGACCTTGGTGAAAATCCTTGGAGCCGTGGTCAGACCAAAAGACAAGGCCTGGAATTGAAAATGGAGGTTGCCAATAGCAAACAGCAGGTATTGCTGATGCGACACTGCAATAGGTATATGCAGGTAAGCATCCTGTATATCCAGGGACACCATATAGTCCTTGGGCTTCAAAGCCAGAAAAATAGAGTGAAGAGTTTCCATACGAAAATTGGAAACTTTCACAAACTTGTTCAAAGACTTGAGGTTGACAATGGGCTGGGAAGAACCATTCGGCTTCGGAACTAGGAACAGCGTTGAATAGTACCCCCTGCCTCACTGAATCAAAGTCACCGGTACTATCACTCCCGTGTCCAAGAGGGATTGCACCACCAGATGGAGAGTTTTTGCTTTCACCGGATCAGTAGGAACGTTTGTCAAGCAAAACTGGCGAGGGGGACGTTTCTTGAAAGAGACGGCGTACCCGTGAGCGACAACTTCCCTTACTCAGGGGTCCGAAGTGGTCTGTGACCATACCTGAGTAAACCGTAGAAGTCGGCCTCCCACCCAGGGATCGCCCAGAGGGAGGCCCACCCCGTCATGCAGCAGGCTTGTCTGTTTTGGAAGCAGGCTGACGGGCAGCCCAGGAACGTTTAGGTTTGGGCTTAGTGGATATGGAAGTGCAAGCCTGTTTCGGGTACGGCTAACCCTTTGCTTTACCTGGAGGTCGAAAGGAACTAAAGGAAGTACTCTTAGCCTTTGGAGCAGAAGGAGTAGTACTAGGTAGACATGCAGTCTTAGCAGATGCTAAGTCAGCAACAATCTTATTGAGGTCTTCCCCAAAAAGTATGTTTCTCTTCACCTCTTTTTAGAGTCCAGGTCCGCAACCAGAGGATTCGGCGAGCCAGAATAGACGTAGTAGACTCTTTGGCCGCCAGGATACCTCCATCAGATGCCGCCTCCTGAATATAATGAGAGGCTGTAATAATGTATGAAAGACACTGCTTCAACTTTCTGAATCCAGGCCTCAATAGCTTTAGCAGCCCAAGAGGCCGTAATAGTAGGCCTGTGCAGAGCTCCAGCAAGAGTGTAAACAGACTTCAAGCAACCCTCCACACGCTTATCCGTCGGTTTCTTGAGAGAGGCGACGGTAGTGACAGGCAGAACAGAGGACACCACCAGACGGGCGACTTGTGTGTCCACCGGCGCTGGTGTTTCCCAATTTTTAGTTAACTCTGCAGCGAGGGGATAACGAGCTAGCATCTTTTTAGACTGGGAGAATTTCTTTCCTGGATACTCCCAGGATTCCTGACGTATGTCAACTAAGTGGTCAGAGTGGGGCAAAACTAATTTATTAACCTTCTGACGCTTGAACTAATCTGGTTTCTTAGAGGGAGCTGGAGGTTCTTCGTCATCATCAATTTGAAGAATCAGCCTGATAGCCTCCAAGAGGTCAGGAACATCCACTTGTGTCATAGATTCCCCATCAGAAGCATCTGCATCAGTGTCTGAGGGGTCAGTATATGCGCCATCTTCATCAGATGAAGTATCTGAAACATGTGTGGATTGTGAGGAAGAAATATCCCGCTTAGATGACCCCTTGGTCTTAGGCAGGCGAGGGTTAGGATATTGCTTAGCCAAAGACTGATTTAATTGCTGTAACCGAGAGGACAGAGTATCTGCCCATGGTGGATTAACTGCAGGGACAATATGTGGCTGTAATGGCACAGGAGGTCCCATAGGGGGCGCAAGTCTAGTTACCAGCGTAGTCAGTAAAGTAGAAAATGTAGCCCACGGCGGGTCATGATTCGCCCCCGTTGCTGTAGAATGACTGAGGGGTATAAAACCCCCAGTACCTGAACCCTCAGCTGCAATATTCTCCTCAGAGACATCCATGACAGTAGCACTGCATGTTGCAGGATGAGCCATAGAATTATCACCCTGTCTAGCTGACATTATATGAAAGCGTAACCGTAGGGCAAAATAGTACAATATAAGCAAAGTACCTGGCAGAAATCCCCCTGTATAGTGTGACTGCAAGCAGAGCACACACGGAGGATTTAAGAGGTATATGGTGACTGTAATACACAGAGAAAAATACCAAGAGTACTGTATATCCTGTGAAACACTATACTATATGAAAACCCTGACGCACTTAGCCCCCCTCAGGGTACAGAATACAGGGATAGCAGTATATGTTGGATACACGGAATGGAAATCACACAGCAGCTACTGGCGCACACACACACACACACACAGTCACATGTACAATGCAGAAAATATTACAAACAATAAAACTGCACTGGACTAGCAATACTAAGTAACTGCACTACAAAGTAATGCTAAATAGGTACTGCATACAGATATAACAATGCACAGTAAAGACTGGATGTATATCCCAGGGTACTTGTACTAAATAGCCCTGAATGTATGCACTTGTTCTTAACACTGTCTAAAAGACATGTAGAATACTTAAATGTCCTGTAAATGCACAGCGCTGTTGATGCAGGTGGCTTTACAGAGGAGACAGCGCCCAGCAGTCCCAAAGTCAGCTCAGCATATGTGTAATGGTGCCCAAACGCTGACAGGGAGTGAGGGAGACAGAGAGATGCAGCTCCAGGGCGGGATCATTAGCAGTAAATGGCTCCTGGGGCTGGGGGAGGGGCTACAGGTCAGAGCCTTATCCCCTTGCTGGACTTCACCACTGGGTACTGCGGGCTTTAGCAAAACGGATTATGAGGTAATCCGACCTGTGCCCTTGCGCTGGTGGTCTAGTGAGGTCCCTGTACGGCCCCAGTGTCCACACCAGCGCGCGCAGTCCGTCTCCTAAAGACTGCGCCGGATTGTGATTTTAAGCGGGTCCCGTCTGGGGTAACCTCTTACCCCCTCCCTTGATGCGGCCACGTGATACCGGAGAGCAGCGGCAAGTGTGTGTGCCCTACTGGAAATCGTAGCCCTCCGCTGTAAGTACCCAGCAAGCAGGGCACGGGAGTATACAGCGCCGCCAGGGGAGGTGAGGGAGCCGCAGCATGATATGTCAGAATGACATATAGCACTTGTAAGTGCCTATGCTGCGGCCCTTGAAGTCTTCGGTCTTCTGAAAAGCCCTTTTCAGGGCTGCCCAGGCAAGCCCTCCCTTTTAGCTGCCTGCACTGCAGGCACCAACTTACAAACTGACCTCCAGTACCTGGAGGCAGGGATATAGAGGAGGTGGCGCTAAGCATCCTGGAAATAGTCAAAGCTATTAGCCTGTTGGTGCCTTGGATCAAGATCCAACTCTACACCCCGATGTTATCCCTGTGGAACCCCAGTGTACCCCGCTGCAGAAATATATATATATATATATATATATATATATATATATATATATATATACACACACACAGCAGCTGGTGCTGCACTCCGAGCGACTGACACAAATAGGCAATGGATCCATCGTTTGGGGACCCTTCAACCTAGGGGTCTTAATGAACTACTAGGCCTCCATGCTCTACTATGATGTTTCTAGGTGTGCTATGAGTGACCAGCTAGATCCTGGCTGACGAGCCTGGCGGGTGCCTGAGCTCCGGAAGCGCGTGGTGTACGTTGCACACGCTGGGTATTTAGGTGAGTGTATTATGCTTGTTATATATGACCTGATGAAAATGCAATATTAAAACGCATTGAAACGTTGTCCACATCGAGGACTCCATTGCCTATTTGTGTCAGTCGCTCGGAGTGCCGCACCAGCTGCTGTATTTATCCTGTCTGTGTGAGGGCACCCAGCGCTTTTGACTTTAATGGGAGAGCCGGACCTGCCTGCTGTATATATATATATATATATATACACACACGCACACACACACACACACATATATATATATATATATATATATAATATTATAACAATGCGCGGTCTGAGACCGGATGTATATATCAGAATACTCGTACAATATATTCTGGCACAGGTACACTTGTTCTTAACTAACGCTGTCTTATTATCGACATGTAGAATACTTAAGTGTTTGTAAAACCATGGCGTTGATGTACAGGCAGGTTTACAAAGGAGACCTTGCCCTGCAGTCCCAGAGACCAGTCGCTCTTATTTTAGAAAATTATGCCCACTGTCTCAGTCAGGGAGTGAGGGAGAGTGTGAGGCAGCTCCAGGGCGGGAACACCAGCAGTAGATGTCGCCCTGGGCCGGGGGAGAGGCTACAGGTCAAGCGCCAGCTCCCCTATGCTGGACTTCACTACCTGGTACCATGGAGTCTTATTAAAATGGATATTAGTATATTCGACCTGTACTCCTATGCCATGGTGGATATAGTGGGGCCCCTGCCCAGTGACAGTGTCCACGCCAGCATCGCAGTCCGTCTCCCTAGACTCCCAGAACACGATTTAATGGTGGGTCCCACCTGGGGGACCCTCTTACCTCCTCCCTTCTGTAGCAGCCACGCGAACCAGGAGAGCATCTGCGACTGTGTTCCTAGAGCCGGAGCGTCTCCACCGCAAGTACCCGGGAACAGAGCCAGCGGGAGCATGCGACGCCGCTGGGGAGGTGATGGAGCTGCAGCACAGTATGTCACACTGACATATGAAGAGCTGCCGCCCTTGAAGTCTTCTAAAAAGCTTTTTCAGGACTGCCTAGCGCAGCGCCCCCTGTTAAGTGACCTGCTTCATGCAGTCACCAACTCTAAAACTGAGCTCACAGTGCCTGGAGGCGGAGGAGGCCCCGCACTGCATCCTGGGACAGCCTAAAGCTTTAGCCTGTTGGTGCCTCTGGATCAAGATTCATCTCCGCACCCCAATGTATTTCCTGTGGAACACAGTGTACCCCGCTGCAGAAAGTGCAATTCAAACAAAAGTATCTCCTTAATTTCTATTTCAGTCATAAATTGTGTATGTATTAATCATGCAAATGATCCTAAATGAGAGCAGTTAGTAAGATAATATTATCTTATATATATTTGTCACTCATGAGTGACCAATATATACAATATTACTTACTACTTACTGTGTGCCTGTTATTTAGGGGCATTCGCATGATTTATACACACAACTTAGAAACAATTTAGTTCTGACAATTCATTCCTTTAAGGATCTGTGCACACTGACAATGAGTTGTGTGTACACATGGTAAAATATTGCCTTTCGATTTTTACTATATAGTCAAAATCGCAAGGACAGGGTCGGTATCGCAAGGCTAGATAGACTGTGCAGGCATCTAGTACAAAATATAGTCAAAATACCACATAGCCATTATCGGAAGCACAAAATCGATGATAGCAAAAATCTCACCGTGTGTATGCACCTTAAGTTTGCATGTGAATAATAAGATGAGTAATAAGGCTATCTGCAGGTAGAAAACATTAATTAATGTAGTGCACATTATAATTAACTCCTATGTTATCACAATTATTGTGTATACTGTATGTGTTTTCTTATATTTTGTTAATTTTTGTCCAAACTTGGACATTTTATATGGATTTACTAATAGTAAATAAGATTTTAAACCTACCGGTAAATCTATTTCTCGTAGTCCGTAGAGGATGCTGGGACTCCGTAAGGACCATGGGGATAGACGGGCTCCGCAGGAGACATGGGCACTTTTAGAAAGACTTTAGTTCTGGGTGTGCACTGGCTCCTCCCTCTATGCCCCTCCTCCAGACCTCAGTTAGAGAAACTGTGCCCAGATGAGACGGACAGTACGAGGAAAGGATTTTGTTAATCCAGGGCAAGATTCATACCAGCCACACCAATCACACCGTATAACTTGTGATAAACTACCCAGTTAACAGTATGAAAAAACAACATAGCATCAGTGCAGGACCGATGCAACTATAACATAACCCTTATTGAAGCAATAACTATATACAAGTATTGCAGAAGTAGTCCGCACTTGGGACGGGCGCCCAGCATCCTCTACGGACTACGAGAAAAAGATTTACCGGTAGGTTTAAAATCTTATTTTCTCTAACGTCCTAGAAGATGCTGGGGACTCCGTAAAAACCATGGGGATTATACCAAAGCTCCCAAACGAGTGGGAGAGTGCGGATGACTCTGCAGCACCGATTGAGCAAACAGGAGGTCCTCCTCAGCCAGGGTATCAAACTTATAGTATTTTGCAAAGGTGTTTGAACCCGACCAAGTAGCAGCTCGACACAGCTGTAATGCAGAGACCCCTCGGGCAGCCGCCCAAGAAGAGCCCACTTTCCTTGTGGAATGGGCCTTGACCGATTTCGGTAACGGCAATCCAGCCGTAGAATGCGCTTGCTGAATCGTGTTACAAATCCAGCGAGCAATAGTCTGCTTTGAAGCAGGGGCACCAATGTTGTTGGTTGCATACAGGACAAACAGCGCTTCAGTTTTCCTGACTCTAGCCGTCCTGGCCACGTAAATTTTCAAAGACCTGACCACATCAAGTAACTCGGAATCCTCCAAGTCACGCGTAGCCACAGGCACCACAATAGGTTAGCTCATATGAAAGGATGAGACCACCTTAGGTAGGAAATGAGGACGGGTCCGCAACTCCGCTCTATCCATATGGAAAACCAGATAGGGGCTTTTATGTGATAAAGCCGCCAATTCCGAAACTCGCCTAGCCGAAGCCAAGGCTAACAACATGACCACCTTCCACGTGAGATATTTCAACTCCACCGTTTTAAGTGGTTCAAACCAGTGTGATTTTAGAAAACTTAACACCACGTTAAGGTCCCAAGGTGCCACCGGAGGCACAAAAGGAGGCTGAATATGCAGCACTCCTTTTACAAAAGTCTGAACTTCTGGAAGAGAAGCCAATTCTTTTTGAAAGAAATGGGTAAGGCCGAAATCTGGACCTAAATAGAGCCTAATTTTAGGCCCAAATTCACTCCAGTTTGTAGGAAGTGAAGGAAACGGCCCAGATGGAATTCTTCCGTAGGAGCATTCCTGGCCTCACACCAAGAAACATATTTTCGCCATATACGGTGATAATGTTTTGACGTTACATCCTTCCTAGCCTTTAACAGCGTAGGGATGACCTCAACCGGAATGCCTTTCTCTGCTAGGTTCCGGCGTTCAACCGTCATGCCGTCAAACGCAGCCGCGGTAAGTCTTGGAACATATAGGGCCCCTGCTGCAACAGGTCTTGTCTTAGAGGAAGAGGCCACGGATCTTCTGTGAGCATTTCCTGCAGATCCGGATACCAGATCCTCCGTGGCCAATCTGGAACAATGAGGATTGTTCTCACTCCTCTTTGTCTTATTATCCTCAACACCTTGGGTATAAGAGGAAGAGGAGGAAATACATAGACCGACCGGAACACCCACGGTGTCACTAGGGCGTCAACAGCTACTGCCTGAGGGTCTCTTGACCTGGCGCAATACCTCTGTAGCTTTTTGTTGAGGCGGGACGCCATCTTGTCTATCTGTGGCAGTTCCCACCGACTTGTAATCTGTGCGAAGACTTCCTGATGAAGTCCCCACTCTCCCGGATGTAGGTCGTGTCTGCTGAGGAAGTCTGCTTCCCAGTTGTCCACTCCCGGAATGAACACTGCTGACAGTGCGCTTACGTGATTCTCCGCCCAGCAAAGAATTATGGTGGCTTCCGCCCTCGCCACTCTGCTCCTTTTGCCGCCTTGGCGGTTTACATGAGCCACTGCGGTGACGTTGTCTGACTGGATCAGAACCGGTTGGTTGCGAAGTAAGGTCTCCGCTTGACGTAGGGAGTTGTATATGGCCCTTAGTTCCAGGATGTTGATGTGAAGACAAGTCTCTTGACTTGACCAAAGACCTTGGAAATTTCTTCCCTGTGTGACTGCTCCCCAACCTCGGAGGCTTGTGTCTGTGGTCACCAGGATCCAGCCCTGAATGCCGAATCTGCGGCCCTCTAGAAGGTGAGCACTCTGCAGCCACCACAGGAGTGATACCCTGGCCCTGGGGGACAGGGTGATCAACCAATGCATCTGTAAATGTGACCCGGACCACTTGTCCAGTAGGTCCCATTGGAAAGTCCTCGCATGGAACCTGCCGAAGGGAATGGCCTCGTATGATGCCACCATCTTTCCGAGGACTCGAGTGCAGTGATGCACTGACACCTGTTTTGGTTTCAATAGGTTCCCAAAGTCATGAGTTCCTGGGCCTTTTCTATCGGGAGACAAACCCTCTTCTGGTCCGTGTCCAGAATCATGCCCAAGAAAGACAGACGAGTCGTAGGAACCAACTGCGACTTCGGGATATTGAGAATCCAGCCGTGTTGCTGTAACACTTTCAGTGAAAGTGATACGCTGTTCAGCAACTGCTCTCTCGATCTCGCTTTTATGAGGAGATCGTCCAAGTACGGGATAATTGTGACACCTTACTTGCGCAGGCGCACCATCATTTCCGCCACTACCTTGGTGAAAATTCTCGGGGTCGTGGAGAGACAAAACGGCAACGTCTGAAATTGGTAATGACAGTCCTGTACCGCAAATCTGAGGTACGCCTGATGAGGTGGATAAATGGGGACATGAAGGTATGCATCCTTTATGTCCAGGGACACCATAAAATCCCCTCCTTCCAGGCTTGCAATGACCGCTCTTAGCGATTCCATCTTGAACCTTTTCAAGTATAGGTTCAGGGATTTCAAATTTAATATGGGTCTGACCGAACTGTCCGGTTTCGGACTACAAACATGGTCGAGTAATATCCCTTTCCTTGTTGGAGGAGGGGAACCTTGACCACCACCTGTTGAAGATACAATTTTTGTATTGCATATAACACTATCTCCCTTTCCTGGGGAGAAGTTGGCAGAGCTGATTTGAAAAATCGGCGAGGAGACACTTCTTCGAATTCCAGCTTGTAACCCTGAGACACAATTTCTATTGCCCAGGGATCCACCTGGGAGTGAACCCAGATGTGGCTGAAACTCCGAAGACGTGCCCCCACTGGGCTGGACTCCGCCAGTGGAGCCCCAGCGTCATGCGGTAGATTTTGTAGAGGCCGGGAAAGACTTCTGTTCCTGGGAACTAGCTGTGTTGTGCAGCTTTTTTTCCTCTGCCCCTACCTCTGACAAGAAAGAACGCACCTCGCACTATCTTGAATCTTTGTGACCGAAAGGACTGCATTTGATAATGCGGAGCTTTCTTATGCTGTGAGGGGACATAAGGTAAAAAATTTGATTTTCCAGCTGTAGCTGTGGAGACTAGGTCCGAGAGACCTACCCAAACAATTCCTCACCCCTGTAAGGTAAAACCTCCATATGCCTTTTTGAGTCGGCATCACCTGTCCATTGCCGTGTCCATAGGACTCTTCTGGCAGAAATCGACATAGCATTTATTCTAGAACCCAGCAGACTAATGTCTCTTTGAGCATCTCTCATATATAGGACAGCATCTCTTATGTGCCCCACGGTCAAACTAGTATCCTTATCTAGGGTATCCATCCCCTCAGAAAAGGTATCCGTCCATGCCGCTACAGCACTACACACCCAGGCCGACGCAATTGCCGGTCTGAGTAAGGTACCCGAATGTGTATAAATGGACTTCAGGGTAATCTCCTGTTTGCGGTCAGCAGAATCTTTGAGGGTAGCCGTATCCTGGGACGGGAGGGCTACCTTCTTGGATAAGCGTGTTAATGCTTTGTCCACCCTAGGGGAGGATTCCCATCGTAACCTACCCGTTGACGGGAAAGGATACGCCATAAGAATCCTTTTGGAAATCTGCAGTCTTTTATCTAGAGATTCCCAAGCTTTTTCACATACTGTAACTCGTTCAGCTCGTGTGAGGGGGGAAAGGTTACCTCAGGCTTCTTTCCCTTGTACATATGTACCCTCTTGTCAGGGACAGGGGGTTCCTCTGTGATGTGCAAAACATCTTTTATTGCCATAATCATATATCGAATGGATTTTGCCAATTTTGGCTGTAACTTTGTATCATCGTAATCGACACTGGAGTCAGAATCCGTGTCGGTATCTGTGTCAACAATCTGGGATAGTGGGCGCTTATGAGACCCTGGCGGCCCCTGCGACATAGGATCAGGCATGGGTTGAGACCCTGACTGTCCCAAAGCTTCAGCCTTGTCTAATCTTTTGTGCAATGAGTTTACACTAGCATTTAAAACATTCCACATATCCATCCAGTCAGGTGTCGACGCTGTCGGCGGAGACACCACATTCATTTGCTCCCGCTCCTCTCTAACATAGCCTTCTTCCTCAGACATGTCGAGACACGCGTACCGACACACCACACACACACACACAGGGAATGCTCTTTCTGAAGACAGTTCCCCCACAAGGCCCTTTGGAGAGACAGAGAGAGAGTATGCCAGCACACACCCCAGCGCTATATAACCCAGGAATAACACAGTAATTTAATGTTTACCCAGTAGCGCTGCTGTATGTAATTTGCGCCGAATTATGTGCCCCCCCTCTCTTTTCAACCCTCTTGTCTACCGTGGTATAAGCAGGGGAGAGTCCGGGGAGCTTCCTCTCAGCGGTGCTGTGGAGAAAAAATGGCGCTGGTGAGTGCTGAGGGAGAAGCCCCGCCCCCTCAGCAGCGGGCTTCTGTCCCGCTTAAACTGTAAAATTGGTGGGGGCTCATACATATATACAGTGCCCAGCTGTATATATGTTATATTTTTGCCAAAAAGAGGTTTATATTGCTGCCCAGGGCGCCCCCCCCCCCCCCTGCGCCCTGCACCCTTACAGTGACCGGAGTATGTGAGGTGTATGGGAGCAATGGCACACAGCTGCAGTGCTGTGCGTTACCTCAGTGAAGATCATGAAGTCTTCTGCCGCCTCTGAAGTCTTCTTTTCTTCTCATACTCACCCGGCTTCTATCTTCCGGCTCTGCGAGGGGGACGGCGGCATGGCTCTGGGACGGACGGCGAGGGTGAGATCCTGCGTACCAATCCCTCTGGAGCTAATGGTGTCCAGTAGCCTAAGAAGCAGGACCTTGCAACTCAGAGAGTAGGGCTGCTTCTCTCCCCTCAGTCCCTCGATGCAGGGAGTCTGTTGCCAGCATGCTCCCTGAAAATAAAAAACCTAACAAAATACTTTCTGTCAGAAAGCTCAGGAGAGCTCCTGAAAAGCACCCAGTCTCCACTGGGCACAGTATCAAACCGAGGTCTGGAGGAGGGGCATAGAGGGAGGAGCCAGTGCACACCCAGAACTAAAGTCTTTCTTAAAGTGCCCATGTCTCCTGCGGAGCCCGTCTATCCCCATGGTCCTTACGGAGTCCCCAGCATCCTCTAGGACGTTAGAGAAAACATTAATACAATGGGTGTCACCTTAAGGCATCTTTCTCTCTTATCTTTTGAGATTATAGCGCAGAGCAGTCACAAAGCATGATAGAGCAAGGCAAAAGCAACCACGACAGAGCTACAGAAAACTCAGCAGGCAAAGCTAAATACAAAAATACTGAATTGTCTGTATAATAGCCCTAGCAAGGCAGCATCATTAAATAAATGAATTACTGAGGATATCAAATATGTTTTTTGGGGACATATGACATAACCAGGACAGCCATAAATAGTAGAATATGCTCATAATTGCACCATATTAATTGTTTGTATTGTTAGCTGTGCCCACTCAATTTAGAGGCAAATAGCGCAAACTATGTGTAACGTGAAAGTTGTTTATTCAGTTTATATTAAATTAATGTGCTCTACCTCTCTGAAAGGAGGAGCATTTGAAAAATCCAGCTGCAATTGCATAAAATAAAATTTGTAATAAAAACAACAAATGTCCTTGCTTTCATTAATGTTTTGTTATTTTAGTCTTCAAATGCTTTACTTGGCATTAAGGTAAATTGTGATCCGGCAATTTAAATCCCTTCCTACTGGTACAGTTTTGATACTGATCAACAATTCTATCAAATGGTGACAAAAGTAGCTCATGTAACATTGCTCAAAATAATTTCAGGAAAAAACAAATGTGTGATCTGAATATTTAAAAACCAAATATAACAAAGAATTTTTTTTACATATTCAATTGTACATATGAGTTGCAAATGGTGAATCAGGTCTGACAGTATAACTTCATTAATGTATACTTACACTTTCTCTAATTTGGGAATCTAAAAGGTAGTTGTAAGGACAGAATACAATGTCGGCTTCCTTCATCAGCTCGCGAGCAGCATAGTAAGCACAAGCACGTAGTCTTTTTCCAAGGCCTACCAGCTCTTCAATGTCCCATGCCTTATTCACTCCTAGTCTGTGTTGTAATACGTTCTGCTCACTCATTTTTTGAGCACCATAGTAGTAACGACAGGATGGCCCCTAGATCAACAAAAATATAGGAATCTATTAATATAATAAAAATAAGATTTTAAACCTACCGGTAAATCTATTTCTCCTAGTCCGTAGAGGATGCTGGGGACTCCGTAAGGACCATGGGGTATAGACGGGCTCCGCAGGAGACATGGGCACCTAAAAAGAACTTTTCCTATGGGTGTGCACTGGCTCCTCCCTCTATGCCCCTCCTCCAGACCTCAGTTAGAGAACTGTGCCCAGAGGAGATGGACAATACAAGGCAGGATTTAAAAATCCAAGGGCAAGATTCATACCAGCCCACACCAATCATACCATGTAACCTGGAACATACATAACCAGTTAACCGTATGAACAACAACAGTGACGGTGCAAGACCGACTCCAACTGTAACATAACCCTTATGTAAGCAACAACTATATACAAGTCTTGCAGAGTTTCCGCACTGGGACGGGCGCCCAGCATCCTCTACGGACTAGGAGAAATAGATTTACCGGTAGGTTTAAAAATAAGAATTTACTTACCGATAATTCTATTTCTCGGAGTCCGTAGTGGATGCTGGGGTTCCTGAAAGGACCATGGGGAATAGCGGCTCCGCAGGAGACAGGGCACAAAAAGTAAAGCTTTTCCAGATCAGGTGGTGTGCACTGGCTCCTCCCCCTATGACCCTCCTCCAGACTCCAGTTAGGTACTGTGCCCGGACGAGCGTACACAATAAGGGAGGATTTTGAATCCCGGGTAAGACTCATACCAGCCACACCAATCACACCGTACAACTTGTGATCTAAACCCAGTTAACAGTATGATAACAAAAGGAGCCTCTGAAAGACGGCTTCCTACAACAATAACCCGATTTTTGTAACAATAACTATGTACAAGTATTGCAGAATAATCCGCACTTGGGATGGGCGCCCAGCATCCACTACGGACTCCGAGAAATAGAATTATCGGTAAGTAAATTCTTATTTTCTCTATCGTCCTAGTGGATGCTGGGGTTCCTGAAAGGACCATGGGGATTATACCAAAGCTCCCAAACGGGCGGGAGAGTGCGGATGACTCTGCAGCACCGAATGAGAGAACTCCAGGTCCTCTTTTGCCAGGGTATCAAATTTGTAAAATTTTACAAACGTGTTCTCCCCCGACCACGTAGCTGCTCGGCAGAGTTGTAATGCCGAGACCCCTCGGGCAGCCGCCCAAGATGAGCCCACCTTCCTTGTGGAATGGGCATTTACATATTTTTTGCTGTGGCAAGCCTGCCACAGAATGTGCAAGCTGAATTGTACTACAAATCCAACGAGCAATAGTCTGCTTAGAAGCAGGAGCACCCAGCTTGTTGGGTGCATACAGGATAAACAGCAAGTCAGATTTCCTGACTCCAGCCGACCTGGAAACTATATTTTCAGGGCCCTGACAACATCCAGCAACTTGGAGTCCTCCAAGTCCCCAGTAGCCGCAGGCACCACAATAAGCTGGTTCAGGTGAAACGCTGACACCACCTTAGGGAGAAACTGGGGACGAGTCCACAGCTTTGCTCTGTCCGAATGGACAATCAGATATGGCTTTGTGAGATAAAGCCGCCAATTCTGACACTCGCCTGGCCGAGGCCAGGACCAACAGCATGGTCACTTTCCATGTGAGATATATCAAATCCACAGATTTGAGTTGTTTAAAACAATGTGATTTTAGGAATCCCAAACTACGTTGAGATCGCCCAGTGCCACTGGAGACATCAAAAGGGGGTTGTATATGCAGTACTCCCTTAACAACTTCTGGACTTCAGGAACTGAAGCCAATTTCTTTCTGGAAGAAAATCGACCGGTCGAAATTTGAACCTTAATGGACCCCAATTTGAGACCCATATACACTCCTGCTTGCAGGAAATGTAGGAATTAACCTAGTTGAAATTCTTCCGTGGAGCCTTCCTGGCCTCACACCATGTAACATATTTTCACCTAAGCGGTGATAATGTTGTGCGGTCACCTCCTTCCTGGCTCTGACCAGGGTAGGGATGACCTCTTCCGGAATGCCTTTTTCCCTTAGGATCCGGCGTTCACCCGCCCTGGCGTCAACGCAGCTGCGGTAAGTCATGGAACAGACATGATTCTTGCTGAATCAAGATCCTTTCTAGTATCTCTTGAAGTTCCGGGTACCAAGTTCTTCTTGGCCCAAACCGGAACCACGAGTATAGTTCTTACTCCTCTCCTTCCTATCATTCTCCATACACTGGGTATGAAAGGCAGAGGAGGGAACACATACACCGACTGGTACACCCACGGTGTTACCAGAGCGTCCCAGCTATTGCCTGAGGGTCTCTAGACCTGGCGCTTCATGTGGGACGCCATCATAACCACCTTTGGTCTTTCCCAACGGTTTACAAACATGTGGAAACTTCCAGATGAAGTTCCCACTTTTCCGGGTGGAATTCATTTATGCTGAGGAAATCTTCCTAGTTGTCCACTCCCGGAATGAACACTGCTGACAGTGTTATCACATGATCTTTCGCCCAGCGAAGAATCCTTGCTGTCATTGTCCTCCTGCTTCTTGTGCCGCCCCGTCTGTTTATGTGGGCGACTGCCATGATGATGTCCTACTGGATCAGCACCGGTTGACTTTGAAGCAGAGGTCTTCCTAGGCTCAGAGCATCGTAAATTGCCCTTAGCTCCAGTATATTCATGTGGAGAGAAATCTCCAGACTTGACCACACTTCCTTGGAAATTTCTTCCTTGTGTGACTGTTTCCCAGCCTCTCAGGCTGGCATCCGTGGTCACCAGAACACAGTCCTGAATGCTGAATGTGCTGCCCTCTAGAAGATGAGCACTCTGCAGCCCCCACAGAAGAGACACCCTTGTCCTTGGAGACAGGGTTATCCGCTGATGCATCTGAAGATGCGATCCGGACCATTCGTCCAGCAAATCCCCTGAAAAGTTTTTGCATGAGATCTACCGAATGGAATCGCTTCGTAAGAAGCCACCATTTTTCCCAGGACTCCTGTGCATTGATGCACTGATACTTGGCCTGGATTTAGGAGGTTTCTGACTAGGTCGGATAACTCCCTGGCTTTCCCCTCCAGGAGAAATACCTCTTTCTGGACTATGCCCAGAATCATTCCTAGGAACAGCAGACGTATCATCGGAAAACAGCTGCGATTTTTGGAATATTTAGAATCCACTCGTGCTGTCGTAGAACTACTTTAGATAGTTCTTTTCCGACCTCCAACTGTTCTCTGGAAACTTGTCCCTTTCAGGATATCGTCCAAGTAAGGGATAATTTAGATGCCTTTCTTCTTTTAAGAATCATCTTTTCGGCCATTACCTTGGTAAAGGCCCGGGGTGCCGTGGATAATTCAACGGCAGCGTCTGAAACTGATATTGACAGTTCTGTATCACGAACCAGAGGTACCCTTGTTGAGAAGGGCAAATTTGGACATGGAGGTAATCCTTGATGTCCAGGGACACCATATAGTCCCCTTTTTTCCGGTTCTCTATCACTGCTCTGAGTGACTCCATCTTGATTTGAACCTTTTTATGTAAGTGTTCAAAGATTTCAGATTTAGACTATGTCTCACCAAGCCGTCTGGCTTCAGTACCACAATATAGTGTGGAGGACTAATACCCTTTTCCTTGTTGTAGGAGGGGTACTTTGATTATCACCTGCTGGAAATACAGCTTGTGAATTTTTTCCCAATACTGCCTCCTTGTCGGAGGGAGCCGTTGGTAAAGCAGGCTTCAGGAACCTGCGAGGAAAAAATGTCTCGACTCTCCAATCTGTACCCCTGGGATAATACTTGTATGATCTAGGGGTCAACTTGCGAGTGATCCCACTGCGCGCTGAGACTCTTGAGACTACCCCCCCACTGGTGGAGGGCTTCTTTTCCTGGGAAGGGGCTGCCTGCTGCAGTCTACTTCCCTTTCCTCTATGTCTGGGCAGATATGACTGGCCTTTTGCCCGCTTGCCCACATGGGAACGGAAGGATTGAGGCTGAAAAGACAGTGTCTTTTTCTGCGGAGATGTAACTTGGGGTAAAAAGGTTGGATTTCCCAGCTGTGGCCGTGGCCCCCAGGTCCGACGGACCGACCCCAAATAACTCCTTCCCTTTATACGGCAATACTTCCATGTGCCGTATGGGATCTGTATCACCTGACCACTGTCGTGTCCATGACATCTTCTGGGAGATATGGACAACGCACTTATCTTGATGCCAGAGTGCAAATATCCCTCTGTGCATCTCGCATACATATATATAGAATGCATCCTATTAAATGCTCTATATCAATAAAATATTTTTAGTCAGGGAATTCGACCAAGCCAACCCAGCACTGCATCTCCAGGCTGATGGCGATCGCTGGTCGCAGTATAGCCACCGTCTGTGTGTATATACTTTTTAGGATATTTTTCCAGCTGCCTATCAGCTGGCTCCTTGAGGGCGGCCGTATTTGGAGACGGTAACGCCACTTGATAAGCGTGTGAGCGCCTTATCCACCCTAAGGGGTGTTTCCCAACGCGCCCTAACTTCTGGCGGGAAAGGGTATAACGCCAATATTTGCTATCGGGGTAAACCCACGCATCATCACACACTTCATTTTATTTTATCTGATTCAGGAAAAACTACAGGTAGTTTTTTCACTTCCACATAATACCCTTTTTTGTGGTACTTGTAGTATCAGAAATATGTAACATCTCCTTCATTGCCCTTAACGTGTGGCCCTAATGAGGAATACGTTTGTTTATTCACCGTCGACACTGGATTCAGTGTCCGTGTCTGTGTCTGTGTCGACCGACTGAGGTAAATGGGCGTTTTTTATAAAAAAACCCTGACGGTGTTTCTGAGACGCCTGGACCGTTACTAATTGTTTGTCGGCCGTCTCATGTCGTCAACCGACCTTGCAGCGTGTTGACATTCTCACGTAATTCCCTAAATAAGCCATCCATTCCGGTGTCGACTCCCTAGAGAGTGACATCACCATTACAGGCAATTTCTCCGCCTCCTCCAGCATCGTCCTCATACATGTCGACACACACGTACCGACACACAGCACACACACCTGGAATGCTCTGACAGAGGACAGGACCCCACTAGCCCTTTGGAGAGACAGAGGGAGAGTTTGCCAGCACACACCAAAAAACGCTATAATTACATAGGGACAACCTTATATAAGTGTTTCTCCCTAATAGCATCTTTATATATATATTTATATCGCCAATTTGTGCCCCCCCTCTCTGTTTAAACCCTGTTTCTGTAGTGCAGTGCAGGGGAGAGCCTGGGAGCCTTCTCTCCAGCCTTTCTGTGAGAGAAAAAATGGCGCTGTGTGCTGAGGAGATAGGCCCCGCCCCTTTTACGGCGGGCTCGTCTCCCGCTCTTTAGTGAAATTTGGCAGGGGTTAAATATCTCCATATAGCCTCTGGGGGCTATATGTGAGGTATTTTTAGCCAGTATATAGGTTTACATTTGCCTCCCAGGGCGCCCCCCCCCCAGCGCCCTGCACCCTCAGTGACAGCGTGTGAAGTGTGCTGAGAGGAAAATGGCGCACAGCTGCAGTGCTGTGCGCTACCTTTAGAAGACTGTCAGAGTCTTCAGCCGCCGATTCTGGACCTCTTCTAACTTCAGCATCTGCAAGGGGGCCGGCGGCGCGGCTCCGGTGACCATCCAGGCTGTACCTGTGATCGTCCCTCTGGAGCTAATGTCCAGTAGCCAAGAAGCCAATCCATCCTGCACGCAGGTGAGTTCACTTCTTCTCCCCTCAGTCCCTCGTTGCAGTGATCCTGTTGCCAGCAGGACTCACTGTAAAATAAAAAACCTAAGCTAAACTTTCTCTAAGCAGCTCTTTAGGAGAGCCACCTAGATTGCACCCTTCTCGGCCGGGCACAAAAATCTAACTGGAGTCTGGAGGAGGGTCATAGGGGGAGGAGCCAGTGCACACCACCTGATCTGGAAAAGCTTTACTTTTTGTGCCCTGTCTCCTGCGGAGCCGCTATTCCCCATGGTCCTTTCAGGAACCCCAGCATCCACTAGGACGATAGAGAAATCTTATTTTCTCTTACGTCCTAGAGGATGCTGGGGACTCCGTAAGGACCGTGGGGTTTATACCAAAGCTCCCAATCGGGCGGGAGAGTGCGAATGACTCTGCAGCACCGACTGAGCAAAAGCTAGGTCCTCATCAGCAAGGGTATCAAACTTGTAGAATTAAGCAAAGGTGTTTGACCCCGACCAAGTCGCCGCACGGCAAAGCTGTAATGCCGAGACGCCTCGGGCAGCCGCCCAAGAAGAGCCCACCTTCCTAGTGGAATGGGCCTTAACCGAATTTGGAACCGGCAATCCAGCCGTAGAATGAGCCTGCTGAATCGTATTACAGATCTAGCGAGCAATAGTCTGCTTCGAAGCAGGCGCGCCAATCTTATTAGCAGCATACAGGACAAACAGTGCTTCTGTTTTCCTAACTCTAGCCGTTCTGGCTACATAAATCTTCAAAGCCCTGACTACGTCCAGGGAACTGGAATCCTCCAAGTCACTCGGAGCCACAGACACCACGATAGGTTGGTTCAGATGGAATGAAGAAACCACCTTAGGCAAAAATTGAGGGCGAGTCCTCAATTCCGCTCTATCCACATGAAAAATCAAGTAGGGGCTCTTGTAAGACAAGGCCGCCAATTCTGACACTCGCCTTGCCGATGCCAAGGCCAACAACATGACCACCTTCCAGGTAAGAAATTTCAACTCAACCTTGTTAAGTGGTTCAAACCAGTGTGATTTTAGGAACTGCAACACCACGTTCAGGTCCCACGGTGCCACTGGAGGCACATAAGGAGGCTGGATGGGCAGCACTCCCTTTACAAACGTCTGGACTTCTGGAAGAGATGCCAATTCCTTCTGAAAGAAAATCGAAAGGGCCGAAATTTGTACCTTAACAGAACCTAATTTCAGTCCCATATCCACTCCTGTCTGCAGGAAGTGGAGAAAACGCCCCAGATGAAAATCTTCCTTAGGTGCGTTCTTGGTTTCACACCAAGACACATACTTTCGCCAGAAACGGTGATAATGTGTCACCGTCACCTCCTTCCTAGCCTTTATTAAAGTAGGGATGACCTCTTCCGGAATCCCCTTCTCCGCTAGGATTCGGCGTTCAACCGCCATGCCGTCAAACGTAACCGCGGTAAGTCTTGGAATATACAGGGCCCCTGTTGCAACAGGTCCTCCCTCAGAAGGAGAGGCCAGGGATCTCCTGTGAGCATCTCTTGAAGATTTGAGTACCAGGCCCTTCGAGGCCAGTTTGGAACAACGAGTATCGTCTGTATTCTTCTTCGCCTTATGATCCTCAACACTTTTGTGATGAGAGGAAGAGGAGGAAACACGTAGACAGAGTGGAACACCCACGGCGTTACCAGGGTATCTACTGCTACTGCCTGAGGGTCCCGAGACCTGGCACAATACCTCCGAAGCTTTTTGTTGAGGCGTGACGCCATCATGTCTATTTGAGGAATTCCCCAAAGACGTGTTATGTCTGCAAAGACTTCTTGATGAAGTCCCCACTCTCCTGGATGGAGATCGTGTCTGCTGAGGAAGTCTGCTTCCCAGTTGTCCACTCCCGGAATGAAGACAGCCGACAGAGCGCTTACGTGATTTTCCGCCCAGCGAAGAATCCTTGTGGCTTCCGCCATTGCGACTCTGCTTCTTGTCCCGCCTTGGCGGTTCACATGAGCCACTGCTGTGACATTGTCTGATTGAATCAGAACTGGTAGGTTTTCGAAGAAGACTCTCCGCTTGTCGAAGGCCGTTGTATATGGCCCTGAGTTCCAACACATTGATGTGTAGACAGGACTCCTGGTCTGACCACAGTCCCTGAAAATTTCTTCCTTGGGTGACTGCTCCCCACTCTCGGAGGCTCGCGTCCGTGGTTACCAGGATCCAGTCCTGAATTCCGAACCTGCGACCCTCCAGCAGGTGAGCACTTTGCAGCCACCATAGGAGAGACACCCTGGCCCCTGGGGACAGAGTTATTTCCCGATGTAAGTGCAGATGCGACCCGGACCATTTGTCCAGAAGGTCCCATTGAAACGTCCTCGCATGGAACCTGCCGAAGGGGATGGCCTCGTAGGCCGCCACCATTTTTCCCAGAACTCGAGTGCATTGATGAACTGACACCCTTTTCGGTTTTAGCAGGTCTCTGACCATGTTCTGGATGTCCTGGGCTTTTTCCAACGGGAGAAAAACCTTCATTTGTTCCGTATCCAGTATCATACCTAGGAACGTTAGTCGAGTTGTTGGAATCAACTGTGACTTCGGTAGATTCAGAATCCAACCGTGTTGCTGGAGCACTCTCAGAGAGAGCGTTACACTGCTCAGCAATTTCTCTCTTGATCTCGCCTTTATCAGGAGATCGTCCAAGTATGGGATAATCGTGACTCCATGCTTGCGCAGGACCACCATCATTTCCGCCATTATCTTGGTGAAAATCCTTGGGGCCGTGGAAAGCCCAAACGGCAACGTCTGAAATTGGTAATGACAATCCTGTACAGCGAATCTCAGGTACTCCTGATGGGAGGGACATATGGGGACATGAAGGTATGCATCCTTTATGTCCAGTGACACCATAAACTCCCCCTCCTCCATACTGGCTATAATTGCCCTGAGCGATTCCATCTTGAATTTGAATCTTTTCATGTACAGGTTTAGGGATTTTAGATTCAAAATAGGTCTTACCGAACTGTCTGGTTTCGGGACCACAAAGAGGGTTGAGTAGTAGCCTCTTCCCTGCTGGTTCAAGGGAACCCTGATAATTACTTGCTGTAGACACAGCGTTTGAATTGCAGCTAACACTACATTCCGATCTGGTGTAGAAGCTGGTAATGCCGACTTGAAAAATCGGCGCGGGGGCAGGATTCAGGTCTGAGCTGACCCAGGCCTGGCTGAAAAGTCGAAGACGTGCCCCCACCGGTGCGGAGTCCCGCAGGGGAGCCCCAGCGTCATGCCGAGGATTTTGTAGTAGCCGGGGAGGACTTTTGTTGCTGGGCGGGTGCTCTTTTCCCTCTAGCCTTACCTCTGGCAAGGAAAGAGGACCCCCGACCTCTTCTGGACTTTTGCGACCGAAAGGACTGCATCTGATACGGTGGTATTTTCTTTTGCTGTTGGGGAATAAATGGTAAAAAATTTGATTTACTTGCGGTAGCTGTGGAAAACAGGTCCGTCAGCCCATCCCCAAACAATCCATCTCCCTTATAGGGTAGGACATCCATATGTTTTTTTGAATCCGCATCACCCGTCCATTGGCGAGTCCATAAGGATCGTCTCGCTGAGATAGACATGGCATTGGCTCTGGAAGCCAGCAATCCAATATCCCTTTGAGCATCTCTCATAAATAAGACTGCATCTTTAATATGGGCTAGAATTAACAATACAGTATCTCTATCCATGGTACCAAATTCAGCCGTTAGATCATCTGTCCATGCTGAAATTGCGCTACATACCCATGCCGACGCAATTGTAGGTCTTAGCACAGCTCCAGTATGCGAATAAATAGACTTTAAAGTAGTCTCCTGCCTGCGATCCGCAGGATCCCTGAGGGTCACTGTGTCTGGAGACGGTAGCGCCACTTTCTTGGACAGGCGCGTTAAGGCCTTGTCCACAGTGGGAGGTGATTCCCAACGCACCCTGTCCTGTTTAGGGAAGGGGTATGCCATATAAATTCTTTTGGGGATCTGCGGTCTCTTTTCCGGAGTCTCCCAAGCCTTTTCAAAGAACTCATTTAGTTCATGAGATGTGGGAAAATTTATAATCTGTTTCTTTCCCTTAAACATGTGTACCCTCGTGTCTGGAACAGAAGGTTCATCAGCAATATGCAACACATCCCTTATTGCCACAATCATACACTGAATGCTTTTTGTCACCTTAGGGTGCAATTTTACTTCATCATAGTCGACACTGGAATCAGAGTCCGTGTCGGTAGTAGTGTCCACAATTTGTGCCAAGGGACGTTTTTGAGACCCCGACGGGCCCTGTGAGTCGGTCCAATCCGAGGATTGACCCCCTGATGCCTCCCCTGATTCAGCCTTATCAAGCCTCTTATGTAAAGAAGCCACACTTGCATTCAACATATGCCACATGTCCATCCATTCCTGAGTCGGCACAACCGACGGGGACACACCACTCATTTGCTCCACCTCCTCCTTGGAGAAGCCTTCCGCCTCAGAGATGTCGACACGCACGTACCGACACCCCACACACACACAGGGATATACCTATAAGGGGACAAATCCCCAACCAGGCCCTTTGGAGAGACAGAGAGAGAGTATGCCAGCACACACCCAGCGCTCAAATAACACTGGAAAAACAAAATGACCAGATAGCGCTTTTTTATATACTATCCAAATTCCCACTCACTGCGTTACCAATGTGCTCCCCCCCCCTCCTCTTTTTCCAGCCTGTGAAGTGTTCAGCAGGGGCGAGACCGGGGAGCCAGCGTTCTCATGCAGATTCTGTGGAGAAAATGGTGCTGGTTAGTGCTGAGGATCAAGCTCCGCCCCCCCAACGGCGGGCTTCGGTCCCAGTGCAATTGTAATAAAATGGCGGGGATCTGTGATTTACTGCCTCCGCAGCCTAATCATACTCTATTGTGCCCAAAATTGAGGATTATTGCTGCCGCCCCCCCCCCCCCCCCCCCCCTGCGCCCTGCACCCATCAGTGCTGCCTCTGTGTGTTGTGTCTGGGAGCAATGGCTCACGAAGAACTGAAGTCTTCTGCCGCCTGAGATGTCTTCTATCTTCTCATACTCACCCGGCTTCTATCTTCCGGCATCTGTGAGGAGGACGGCGGTGCGGCTCCGGGACGAACCCCAGGGTGAGACCTGTGTTCCGACTCCCTCTGGAGCTAATGGTGTCCAGTAGCCTAAGAAACAGAGCCTATCAGTTAAGTAGGTCTGCTTCTCTCCCCTCAGTCCCACGATGCAGGGAGCCTGTTGCCAACAGGACTCCCTGAAAATAAAAAACCTAACAAAATTATTTTTCTACAGAAAACTCAGGAGAGCTCTCTGCAGTGTACCCTTTCTCCTCTGGGCACAGAATTTAACTGAGGTCTGGAGGAGGGGCATAGAGGGAGGAGCCAGTGCACACCCATAGGAAAAGTTCTTTTTAGGTGCCCGTCTATACCCCATGGTCCTTACGGAGTCCCCAGCATCCTCTAGGACGTAAGAGAAACTAGGTTGTGTCTGTACATAGCAATTTTTTTTTAGAAATATACTTCTAGGGACTGTTTATGAACCATGGAAACGAATAATAATTTCAATATTGTAGTATGTTTGTTCTGGAATCACACAAAAAACTAGTGGATGAAATTGGATCTTGTTTTCACTATTGTATTGCTAAGTAACCTAGATAAAAACTGAAGTATGTATGATCTCAATGTGACATCAGGAGCAATTTAGGAAAAAACAGACGCTTGACACTCATCACACTGAAAATTGGTGTTCCGATCATGCTTCCGTAGAACTCGACTTCGCCCAAGTTATGCAACAGAACACGACTTAAAGTGACTGCTCTGCAAAGGAATATAACCAAGGCGAGATTCAAAAGGGATGTGATACAGGTGATACTGTGTTTATACCACGTCTACCCCTTATCCCCAACAAATTTCCGTTTCAATTCAAACGCCTGCAGTTTCCTGTTAGCATCTGCTTGTCTATGACGATCAACAAGTCGCAGGGGCAAACACTCAGGGCTGCAGGCGTAGATCTCAGGGCCAACTGCTTCTCCCTTGGGCAGCTTTACGTGGCTTGCTTACAAGTTAGTAGCCCCAAGCATCTGTTTGTGTTAATCCCTGAAGAAAAAAAACGCAGATGTTTACAAAGAAATTTTGTGATCAATGTATACAATATAAAATACACATCACAATTCTAGATGGCACTACTGTCTTTGTAAAATTAGTTCCGCTGAGCAGTAACAGACATCAACGCGAGCGAAGCAGAGGGCAAACGCTAGTATAAATAGTAGAGAGTAAACATTTTACCAGTAAACATACATTTCTCCACAAACAAAACTACAGTAAAGACTTTTTATAAAATGTTGGTGTCTAGTGAGAGCTGGATTAAGACTCTCTGGTGCTTTACACAACATGCTGGCAGGGTTTATGGCACAGTTTTTCACCGCCAATCAACAAGCACCGTCAACAGGTCATGTTTTCAGGATTTTTCTCTGTGGAAACGAGAGATAATAACGGACCAAGCAAAATAGATTGACTAATCAGCAATGGTTAAAGAAATCCAGAGAAAATGACCTGGAAGGCTTACTTGAGGATTAGAGTTGAAAACCCATGGATTTAGGAAGTATCAGGCTCTATGGGGTAAACTTAATAAAAATCAGGTTTGCTCAGAGTTTAAAACACAATTGGCATTGCAGGCATACATGACAGTTTTTCAAAATCAAACACTCAAATTCACTAAGACTCATGTTTGACAGAGTCGCGTTTTCCAATAGTGTATGCAATCGTTTAATCGGATTTAATAGTGTGAGTGTTCAGTCATGTTTGTGCCTGAATTTTAAAGTCCTTTCTGTGAGCAATGTGTCTTGAGAAGCCTACACAGATCAGTGTGATCTGTGCAGTGCTTTTTTGTGTAAAAGTAAATAAACTTTTTCAGCACTTTTTTTTGTGCTGAACAAGCCCCCTCGGCTTATACTCGAGTCAGTGGAAGGAGGGACACGAAGGGCACAGCGCGCGCCTCTCCTGTGTCCCTCCTGCGTCTCCGGTGGCAGCGGCGGGTCTATTAAAGGAAGTACCCGTTCATGAGCTCTGATTGGCTCATGAACCGGCACTTCATTTAACAGACCCGCCGCGGCCGCCGGAGACGCAGGAGGAACACAGGAGAGGCGCGCGCTGTGCCCTCCGTGTCCCTCCTTCACAAGACAGCGCGGGAGCGGCGGAAGGCAAGTAACTGGCACTGGGGGAGCATATTTGGCACTTGGGGGGGGGCGCATATCTGGCACTGAGGGGGGCATATCTAGCACTATGAGGGCATATCTGCCACTGAGGGGGCATATCTGGCACTATGAGGGCATATCTGGCACTGAGGGGGCATATCTGGCCCTGTGAGGGCATATCTGGCCCTGAGGGGGCATATCTGGCCCTGAGGGGGCATATCTGGCCCTGAGGGGGCATATCTGGCAGTGTGAGGGCATATCTGGCACTGTGGGGGCATATCTGGCAGTGTGGGGGCATATCTGGCAGTGTGGGGGCATATCTGGCAGTGTGAGGGCTGTGTACGGCTAGAGCTGTATTTCCCACCCTAGGCTTATATTCGAGTCAATAAGTTTTCCCAGGTTTTTGTGGTAAAATTAGGTGCCTCGGCTTATATTCGGGTCGACTTATACTCGAGTATGTACGGTAGTTAAAAATAAAAAAATTGCATGGGGTTACTCCCACTTTCTGCCGAACCAATAATAATAAAAAATAAACACTATTCACTGGGTTACCCTGGCCAAAGCAGTAACCCTCCCAACTAGCCAACCTAGGCCGGAGATTCCTGGGGAAGTGGAGATCAGCCAATAAAGGGACAACCCCCCCCTCTTTATCCCGCAGGCCTGGGATAAAGCCAGGGGCTATAGTCCGCGCCCCTGGGCAGTGGGTGCGAGGTTAATAGTATTCAGTAAAAAAGACAGAATGAAAGTAATATCTACTGTCCTGCAGCATTAGATCAGTGATGTTATGAGTAAAATATGAAAAATTGGAATGAAACAGTTTAATGAAGAAAAAACAAAGTGGCAAACTTTATACAATTGAATATTCTAGCATATATTTTGCTTATTTTATAGGATGTTGTCCAGCGTCACTTATTATTTTATTTATTATATTATTTTATTACAGAAAAAATGATGTGAAAGACAAAAAAAAATGAACCTTAATAAATTACTCAAGCTAAACCCCCTACAACTATTAATCACATCAATATCCTAGTGCATGGAACTTGAAAAAGAGTGGTTCCTTTAAATCATTCACCTATAGAAGAATGCAGCCTTCATTTTATTTTGGCTCCAAGGCACTGGTTGCTATAAGCAGCTTACATTCTACAACAGAGAATCTGTTAGCAGATGCCCCATCAAGTGACTGCATTTGTAAAGGACATTCAACTAAGGTTTAAAAATCTTTCACAAGCCGTGCCAGAAATACGATTACAGACCAAAACGTCTTTGTGCTGAAATGTCCTGGGGGCTTTAAAAAGTTCCTATAAACATTTTAGGATTCCCAAACCTGCGAAGGAAATGCAGGGATGCTTTAGCAGTCTTGTGGGATTGGACCCATGTTTTCATACAAGATATACTACATTTACTTGGCTCATAAAAAAATAAATAAAAGTGGCTCTTGAGAAGTTGTTTTAAACCAAGTGGTACATTTAACTCTTTACAAGTTTGCAAAACTAAAAAGGGGATTACTTATATAATTTTAAGGACTAACCAAAGAACACAAAATGCACAGAATAATAATTACGGGAAAGAATAGGATTGTTTGAAGTTTTTTAGAAGCCTTTGATGGTACTAGTAGGCAACATAACATTTATGGAACAATCCATTTTATTTGCAGTTAGGGCTGTATTATCCTACAGAGCCATAAGAGCTGCCGAACCTTGGATAGTTGGTTCATACTAGGTGGTGCATCTAATTATTATATCGCTGGGGGCTATCCTATTAGCCAAAATGTGGCGGCAGCATCGTCTCCCCATCAATGCCGGCACTTGTTGCTGATTAGGCTTAATCCACGATCAGCTGCTGCTATTCATTATCCCATGCATTTTCACGCGATCGCTGGTCCGTTTTCGTCCGAAGAAAATGGACCCTATTTGGATACAGCAATGATGGCTAAAGGTCATTAATCGCGATATCCATCCATTTTCACACACCGAAAACAGATTGGATCTAACTGGATACCTCACTAATTATCATAAAATATATACACAAACATTTTTCTAGATTATGAATGTGTTTGAATTAAGGTGATAATGACTTGCCATGCTGCGCATGATAGGAGAAATTAATGGAAATGTCAGAAGTTATCTAAAGGAAGTCACACAAATAAGTATAGAATGAAAGGTTCACAATAATTTGAGCTGTGATGATAAAAAAAAAATTATAATAAGATTTTACTTACCGGTAAATCTATTTCTCGTAGTCCGTAGTGGATGCTGGGGACTCCGTAAGGACCATGGGGAATAGACGGGCTCCGCAGGAGACAGGGCACTTTAAGAAAGAATTTGGATTCTGGTGAGTTCTGGCTCCTCCCCCTATGTCCCTCCTCCAGACCTCAGTTAGAGAAACTGTGCCCGGAAGAGCTGACAGTACAAGGAAAGGATTTTGGAATCCAGGGCTAGACTCATACCAGTCACACCAATCACACCGTATAACTTGTGATAAACATACCCAGTTAACAGTATGAACAACAACGGAGCATCAGATCAACCCTGATGCAACCAAACATAACCCTTATTTAAGCAATAACTATATACAAGTATTGCAGAAGAAGTCTGCACTTGGGACGGGCGCCCAGCATCCACTACGGACTACGAGAAATAGATTTACCGGTAAGTAAAATCTTATTTTCTCTAACGTCCTAGTGGATGCTGGGGACTCCGTAAGGACCATGGGGATTATACCAAAGCTCCCAAACGGGCGGGAGAGTGCGAATGACTCTGCAGCACCGAATGAGCAAACACAAGGTCCTCCTCAGCCAGGGTATCAAACTTGTAAAACTTTTCAAAAGTGTTCGAACCTGACCAAGTAGCTGCTCGGCAAAGCTGTAATGCCGAGACCCCTTGGGCAGCCGCCCAAGAAGAGCCCACCTTCCTTGTGGAGTGGGCTTTCACTGATTTTGGAAGCGGCAATCCAGCCGAAGAATGAGCCTGCTGAATCGTGTTACAGATCCAGCGAGCAATAGTTTGCTTTGAAGTAGGAGCACCCAGCTTGTTGGATGCATACAGGATAAACAGCGACTCAGTTTTCCTGACTCTAGCCGTTCTGGCTGCATAAACCTTCAAAGCCCTGACCACATCTAGTAACTCGGAATCCTCCAAATCACGAGTAGCCACAGGCACCACAATAGGTTGGTTCATATGAAAGGATGACACCACCTTTGGAAGAAATTGTGGACGAGTACGCAATTCTGCCCTGTCCATATGGAAAACCAGATAGGGCTTTTATGTGACAAAGCCGCTAATTCTGACACACGCCTAGCTGACGCCAAGGCTAATAGCATGACCACCTTCCACGTGAGAAATTTTAACTCCACGGTTTTGAGTGGCTCAAACCAGTGTGACTTCAGGAAACTCAACACCACGTTAATATCCCAAGGTGCCACTGGAGGCACAAAAGGGGGCTGAATATGCAGCACTCCCTTTACAAACGTCTGGACTTCAGGAAGAGAAGCCAGGTCTTTTTGAAAGAAAATGGATAGAGCCGAAATCTGGACATTAATGAAACCCAATTTCAGGCTTAAAGTCACTCCCGACTGTAGGAAGTCAATGCAACGGCCCAGCTGGAATTCCTCCGTAGGGGAATTCTTGGCCTCACACCAAGCAACATATTTTCGCCATATACGGTGATAATGTTGAGCCGTCACATCCTTCCTAGCCTCTATCAGCGTAGGAATGACCTCATCCGGAATGCCTTTTTCTGCTAGGATCCGGCGTTCAACCGCCATGCCGTCAAACGCAGCCGCGGTAAGTCTTGGAACAGACAGGGCCCCTGTTGCACAAGTCCTGTCTTCGAGGCAGAGGCCACGGGTCCTCTGTGAGCATTTCTTGTAGATCTGGAAACCAAGTCCTTCTTGGCCAATCCGGAACAAAGAGTATTGTTCTCACTCCTCTTTTCTTATGATTCTCAGCACCTTGGGTATGAGAGGAAGAGGAGGAAATACATAGACCGACGGGAACACCCACGGTGTCACCAGTGCGTCCACAGCTATCGCCTGAGGGTCTCTTGACCTGGCGCAATATCTCTGCAGCTTTTTGTTGAGGCGAGATGCCATCATGTCCAACTGTGGCAGTTCCCACCGACTTGCAATCTGCATGAAGACTTCTTGATGAAGTCCCCACTCTCCCGGGTAAAGGTCGTGCCTGCTGAGGAAGTCTGCTTCTCAGTTGTCCACTCCCGGAATGAACACTGCTGACAGTGCGCTTACGTGATTCTCCGCCCAGCGAAGAATTCTGGTGGCTTCTACCATCGCCACCCTGCTCCTTGTGCCGCCTTGGCGGTTACATGAGCCACCGCGGTGATATTGTCTGACTGAATCAGAACCGGTTGGTCGCGAAGCAGGGTCTCCGCTTGACTTAGGGCGTTGTATATGGCCCTTAGTTCCAGGATATTGATGTGAAGGCAAGTCTCCTGCCTTGACCACAGCCCTTGGAAATTTCTTCCCTGTGTGACTGCCCCCCACCCTCGGAGGCTTGCATCCATGGTCACCAGGACCCAGTCCTGAATGCCGAATCTGCGACCTTCGAGAAGGTGAGCACTCTGCAGCCACCACAGGAGAGACACCCTGGCCCTGGGGGATAGGCTGAGTAACCGATGCATCTGAAGATGTGATCCTGACCACTTGTCCAGTAAGTCCCATTGGAAGGTCCTCACATGGAACCTACCGAAGGGAATGGCCTCGTATGATGCCACCCTCCTTCCCAGGACTCGAGTGCAGTGATGCACTGACACCTGTTTTGGTTTTAATAGATTCCTGACCAGTGTCACGAGCTCCTGAGCTCTCTCTATCAGGAGATAAACCCTTTTCTGGTCTGTGTCTAGGATCATGCCTAGGAGAGGCAGATGAGCTGTAAGAACCAACTGCGACTTTGGAATATATAGAATCCAGCCGTGTTGCCAATACACTTCCAGAGAAAGTGATACGCTGTTCAGCAACTGCTCTCTTGATCTCGCTTTTATGAGGAGATCGTCCAAGTACGTGATAATAGTGACACCTTGCTTCCGCAGGAGCACCATCATTTCCGCCATTACCATGGTGAATATTCTCAAGGCCGTGGAGATACCGAACGGCAACGTCTGAAATTGGTAATGACAATCCCGTACCGCAATTCTGAGGTACGCCTGATGAGGTGGATAAATGGAGACATGAAGGTATGCATCCGTTATGTCCCGAGCCACCATAAACTCCCCCTTTCAGGCTTGCAATGACCGCTCTTAGCGATTCCATCTTGAACTTGAACCTTTTCAGGTATATGTTCAGGGATTTTAAATTCAATATGGGTCTGACCGAACCGTCTGGTTTCGGGATTATAACATGGTCGAATAATACCCCCCTCCTTGTTGAAGGAGGGGAACCTTGACCACCACCTGTTGAATATATAATTTGTGAATTGCAGTTAACACTGTTTCCCTCTCGTGGGGGGAAGCCGGCAGGGCCGTCGGTGAGGGGGCATCTTCTCAAAGTCCAGCTTGTATCCCTGAGACACAATATCTAATGCCCAGGGATCTAACAGGGAGTGAACCCACTTGTGGCTGAACTTACGAAGGCGTGCCCCCACCGGGCCTACCTCCGCCTGTGGAGCCCCAGCGACATGCGGTGGATTTTTGTAGAGGCCGGGGAGGACTTCTGTTCCTGGGAACTAGCTGTGTTGTGCAGCTTCTTTCCTCTACCCCCACCCCTGGCAAGAAAGGACGCACCTCGGACTTTCTTGTCTCTTTTTCGAAAGGCTGCATTTAATAATGTCGTGCTTTCCTAGGCTGTGCAGGAATATAAGGCAAAATATCAGAATTACCAGCTATAGCTGTGGAGACCAGATCCGAGAACCCTTCTCCACACAATCCTCAGCCTCCCATATGCCTCTTAAGTCGGCATCATCTATCCATTGCATATTATACAGGACACGACAAGCAGAAATCGACATAGCTTTGACTCTAGGACCCAGTATACTCATGTCTCTTTGGGCATGTTTTATACATACATATCTCTTAAGACAGCATCTTTAAATAAGAATTTACTTACCGATAATTCTATTTCTCATAGTCCGTAGTGGATGCTGGGGACTCCGAAAGGACCATGGGGAATAGCGGCTCCGCAGGAGACTGGGCACAAAGTAAAAGCTTTAGGACTAGCTGGTGTGCACTGGCTCCTCCCCCTATGACCCTCCTCCAAGCCTCAGTTAGGATACTGTGCCCGGACGAGCGTACACAATAAGGAAGGATTTTGAATCCCGGGTAAGACTCATACCAGCCACACCAATCACACCATATAACTTGTGATCTGAACCCAGTTAACAGCATGATAACAGAAGGAGCCTCTGAAAAGATGGCTCACAACAACAATAACCCGATTTTTGTAACAATAACTATGTACAAGTAATGCAGACAATCCGCACTTGGGATGGGCGCCCAGCATCCACTACGGACTATGAGAAATAGAATTATCGGTAAGTAAATTCTTATTTTCTCTAACGTCCTAGTGGATGCTGGGGACTCCGAAAGGACCATGGGGATTATACCAAAGCTCCCAAACGGGCGGGAGAGTGCGGATGACTCTGCAGCACCGAATGAGAGAACTCCAGGTCCTCCTCAGCCAGGGTATCAAATTTGTAGAATTTAGCAAACGTGTTTGCCCCTGACCAAGTAGCTGCTCGGCAAAGTTGTAATGCCGAGACCCCTCGGGCAGCCGCCCAAGATGAGCCCACTTTCCGTGTGGAATGGGCTTTTATAGATTTTGGCTGTGGCAGGCCTGCCACAGAATGTGCAAGCTGAATTGTACTACAAATCCAACGAGCAATCGTCTGCTTAGAAGCAGGAGCACCCAGCTTGTTGGGTGCATACAGGATAAACAGCGAGTCAGATTTTCTGACTCCAGCCGTCCTGGAAACATATATTTTCAGGGCCCTGACTACGTCCAGCAACTTGGAATCCTCCAAGTCCCTAGTAGCCGCAGGCACTACGATAGGTTGGTTTAAGTGAAATGCTGAAACCACCTTAGGGAGAAATTGAGGACGAGTCCTCAATTCTGCCCTGTCCGTATGAAAAATTAGGTAAGGGCTTTTATAGGATAAAGCCGCCAATTCTGATACACGCCTGGCTGAAGCCAGGGCTAACAGCATTACCACTTTCCAAGTGAGATACTTCAAGTCCACAGTGGTGAGTGGTTCAAACCAATGTGATTTTAGGAATCCCAACACTACATTGAGATCCCAAGGTGCCACTGGAGGCACAAAAGGAGGCTGTATATGCAGTACTCCCTTGACAAACGTCTGAACTTCAGGTACAGAAGCTAGTTCTTTTTGGAAGAATATCGACAGGGCCGAAATTTGAACCTTAATGGACCCTAATTTGAGGCCCATAGACAGTCCTGTTTGCAGGAAATGCAGGAATCGACCCAGTTGAAATTCCTCCGTAGGGGCCTTCCTGGCCTCGCACCACGCAACATATTTACGCCAAATACGGTGATAATGTTGTACGGTTACATCCTTCCTGGCTTTGATCAGGGTAGGGATGACTTCATCCGGAATGCCTTTTTCCTTCAGGATCCGGCGTTCAACCGCCATGCCGTCAAACGCAGCCGCGGTAAGTCTTGGAACAGACATGGTCCCTGCTGGAGCAGGTCCTGTCTTAGAGGTAGAGGCCACGGGTCTTCCGTGAGCATCTCTTGAATTTCCGGGTACCAAGTCCTTCTTGGCCAATCCGGAGCCACGAGTATAGTCTTTACTCCTCTCCTTCTTATGATTCTCAGTACTTTTGGTATGAGAGGAAGAGGAGGGAACACATACACTGACCGGTACACCCACGGTGTTACCAGAGCGTCCACAGCTATTGCCTGAGGGTCCCTTGACCTGGAACAATATCTGTCCAGTTTTTTGTTGAGGCGAGACGCCATCATGTCCACCTTTGGTTTTTCCCAACGGTTTACAATCATGTGGAAGACTTCCGGGTGAAGTCCCCACTCCCCCGGGTGGAGATCGTGTCTGCTGAGGAAGTCTGCTTCCCAGTTGTCCACTCCCGGAATGAACACTGCTGACAGTGCTATCACATGATTTTCCGCCCAGCGAAGAATCCTTGCCACTTCCGTCATTGCCCTCCTGCTTCTTGTGCCGCCCTGTCTGTTTACGTGGGCGACTGCCGTGATGTTGTCCGACTGGATCAATACTGGCTGACCCTGAAGCAGAGGCCTTGCCTGACTTAGGGCATTGTAAATGGCCCTTAGTTCCAGGATATTTATGTGAAGTGACGTTTCCATGCTTGACCACAAGCCCTGGAAATTTTTTCCCTGTGTGACTGCTCCCCAGCCTCTCAGGCTGGCATCCGTGGTCACCAGGACCCAATCCTGAATGCCGAATCTGCGGTCCTCTAGGAGATGAGCACTCTGTAACCACCACAGGAGAGACACCCTTGTCCTTGGAGACAGGGTTATCCGCTGATGCATTTGAAGATGCGATCCGGACCATTTGTCTAGCAGATCCAACTGAAAAGTTCTTGCGTGGAATCTGCCGAATGGAATCGCTTCGTAAGAAGCCACCATCTTTCCCAGGACCCTTGTGCACTGATGCACTGACACCTGGCCTGGTCTTAGGAGTTTCCTGACTAGGTCGGATAACTCCCTGGCTTTCTCTTGTCCAGAATCATCCCTAGGAACAGCAGACGTGTCGTCGGAATCAGCTGCGATTTTGGAATATTTAGAATCCATCCGTGCTGTCGTAGTACTATTTGCGATAGTGCTACTCCGACCTCTAACTGTTCTCTGGACCGTGCCCTTATCAGGAGATCGTCCAAGTAAGGGATAATTAAGACGCCTTTTCTTCGAAGAAGAATCATCATTTCGGCCATTACCTTGGTAAAGACCCGGGGTGCCGTGGACAATCCAAACGGCAGCGTCTGAAACTGATAGTGACAGTGACAGTTCTGTACCACAAACCTGAGGTACCCTTGGTGAGAAGGGCAAATTGGGACATGGAGGTAAGCATCCTTGATGTCCAGAGACACCATGTAGTCCCCTTCTTCCAGGTTCGCTATCACTGCTCTGAGTGACTCCATCTTGAACTTGAACCTTTTTATGTAAGTGTTCAAGGTTTTCAGATTTAAAATGGGTCTCACCGAGCCGTCCGGCTTCGGTACCACAAACAGCGTGGAGTAATACCCCTTTCCCTGTTGTAGGAGGGGTACCTTGATTATCACTTGCTGGGAATACAGCTTGTGAATGGCTTCCAATACCGCCTCCCTGTCGGGGGTAGACGTTGGTAAAGCAGACTTCAAGAACCGGCGAGGGGGAGACGTCTCGAATTCCAATTTGTACCCCTGAGATACTACCTGCAGGATCCAGGGGTCCACTTGCGAGTGAGCCCACTGCGCGCTGAAATTCTTGAGACGGGCCCCCACCGTGCCTGAGTCCGCTTGTAAGGCCCCAGCGTCATGCTGAGGACTTGGCAGAAGCGGGGGAGGGCTTCTGGTCGTGGGAAGAAGCTGTCTGTTGTAGTCTTTTTCCCCTTCCTCTGCCCCGGGGCAGATATGAGTGGCCTTTTGCCCGCTTGCCCTTATGGGGACGAAAGGACTGAGCCTGAAAAGGCGGTATCTTTTTCTGCTGCGAGGTGACTTGGGGTAAAAAGGTGGATTTCCCAGCCGTTGCCGTGGCCACCAGGTCCGATAGACCGCCCCCAAATAACTCCTCCCCTTTATACGGCAATACTTCCATATGCCGTTTGGAATCCGCATCCCCTGACCACTGTCGCGTCCATAATCCTCTTCTGGCAGAAATGGACATCGCACTTACTCTTGATGCCAGAGTGCAAATGTCTCTCTGTGCATCTCGCATATATAGGAATGCATCCTTTAAATGCTCTATAGTCAATAATATATTGTCCCTGTCCAGGGTATCAATATTTTCAGTCAGGGAATCCGACCAAGCCACCCCAGCACTGCACATCCAGGCTGAGGCGATTGCTGGTCGCAGTATAACACCAGTATGTGTGTATATACTTTTAAGGATATTTTCCAGCCTCCTATCTGCTGGCTCCTTAAGGGCGGCCGTTTCTGGAGACGGTAACGCCACTTGTTTTGATAAGCGTGTGAGCGCCTTATCCACCCTAGGAGGTGTTTCCCAACGAGCCCTAACCTCTGGTGGGAAGGGATATAGTGCCAATAATTTTTTAGAAATTAGCAGTTTTCTGTCGGGGGTAACCCACGCTTCATCACACACTTCATTCAATTCATCTGATTCAGGAAAAACTACGGGTAGTTTTTTCACACCCCACATAATACCCCTTTTTGTGGTACTTGCAGTATCAGAGATGTGCAAAACCTCCTTCATTGCCGTGATCATGTAACGTGTGGCCCTACTGGAAAATACGTTTGTTTCTTCACCGTCGACACTGGAGTCAGTGTCTGTGTCTGGGTCCGTGTCGACCCACTGAGGTAACGGGCGTTTAATAGCCCCTGACGGTGTTTGAGACGCCTGGACAGGCACTAACTGAGCTGCCGGCTGTCTCATGTCGTCAACAGTTTTCTGTAACGTGCCGACACTGTCACGTAATTCCTTAATTACGGCCATCCATTCAGGTGTCGACTCCCTAGGGGGTGACATCACCATTATAGGCAATTGCTCCGCCTCCACATCATTTTCCTCCTCATACATGTCGACACACACGTACCGACACCCAGCACACACACAGGGAATGCTCTGATAGAGGACAGGACCCACTTAGCCCTTTGGGGAGACAGAGGGAGAGTTTGCCAGCACACACCAGAGCGCTATATATGTATAGGGACAACCTTACAATAAGTGTCTATCCCTTATAGCTGCTTATATCTGTTATTTTGCCAAATAAGTGCCCCCCTCTCTTTTTTACCCTGTTTCTGTAGTTGCAGGATGCAGGGGAGATTCTGGGAGCCTTCCTACCAGCGGAGCTGTGTGGGAAAAATGGCGCTGTGTGCTGAGGAGATAGGCCCCGCCCCCTTCACGGCGGGCTCTTCTCCCGCTTTTTTCTGGAAAACTGGCAGGGGTTAAATACATCCATATAGCCCAGGAGCTATATGTGATGTATTTTTCGCCAACTAAGGTAAATTCATTGCTTCCCAGGACGCCCCCCCCCAGCGTCCTGCACCCTCAGTGACCGGAGTGTGAAGTGTGCTGAGAGCAATGGCGCACAGCTGCAGTGCTGTGCGCTACCTTATGAAGACAGGAAAGTCTTCTGCCGCCGATTTATGGACCTCTTCTTGCTTCAGCATCTGTAAGGGGGCCGGCGGCGCGGCTCCGGGACCCATCCATGGCTGGACCTGTGATCGTCCCTCTGGAGCTAATGTCCAGTAGCCTAAGAAACCCAATCCACTCTGCATGCAGGTGAGTTCGTTTCTCTCCCCTAAGTCCCTCGATGCAGTGAGCCTGTTGCCAGCAGGTCTCACTGAAAATAAAAAACCTATTTAAACTTTTACTCTAAGCAGCTCAGGAGAGCCACCTAGATTGCACCCTTCTCGTTCGGGCACAAAATCTAACTGAGGCTTGGAGGAGGGTCATAGGGGGAGGAGCCAGTGCACACCAGCTAGTCCTAAAGCTTTTACTTTGTGCCCAGTCTCCTGCGGAGCCGCTATTCCCCATGGTCCTTTCGGAGTCCCCAGCATCCACTAGGACGTTAGAGAAATATATATATCTCTATATATACATATATATATCTATATGCATACTAGGGTCTCAATCTCTGCTGATAAGGTACCTGTCCACGCTGCCACAGCGCTATAAACCCATGCCGACACAATCGCCGGTCTGAGTAGTGTACCAGAATGTGCACGGTATCTGCAGGATCCCTGAGAATAGCTGTTACGTCAGGGCTACCTTTTGGGCAAACGTGACACCCTAGGGGAAGATTCCCATCATATCCTGGCCCTAGTGGGGAAAGGATACTGCCTGAGAATTCTTTGTGGGAAACTGCAGTCTCTTATCTGGAGATTCCCGCTCTTTTTCATCATGAGAGGAGGGAAATTTACCTCAGCTTTCTTCCCCTTAAACGTGTACCCTTGTGTCAGGGACAGATGAGTCATCAGTGATATGCAAATCATCTTTTATTACAATAATCATATATTGAATACTTTTCTGCCATTTTGGCTGTAACTTTGCATTATCGTAGTCGACACTGGAGTCAAACTCCGTGTCGATATCAGTGTGTATTATTTTGGATAGTGAGCATTGAGAGACTCTAAAGGTCTCTGTGACATAGGGACAGCCATGGGTAGATTCCCTGTCTGTTCTCTAATCTTTTGTGCAATAAATTCACCTTAGCACTTAATTACACATATCCAAACAGGTGTCGGCGTTGTCGACGGAGACACCCTCTCACACACACATTTGCTCCATCTCCTCCTTAGTGGAGCCTTTTACCTCAGACATGTCGACACACACATACCGACACACCACACACTCAGGGAATGCTCATCTGAAGAAAATTCCTCCACAAGGCCCTTTGGAGAGACAGAGAGAGAGTATGCCAGCACACACCCCAGCGCTATTAACCCAGGAATAACACAGTAACTTAATGTTAACCCAGTAGCTCTCTGTTTATATTGATTTTTGCGCCTAATTATGTGCCCCCCCCTCTCTTTTTACCCTCTTCTACCGTGTAACTGCAGGGGAGAGACTGGGGAGCTTCCTCTCAGCGGTGCTGTGGAGAAAAAACATGGCGCTGGTGAGTGCTGAGGAAGAAGTCCGGTCCCCTCGACGGCGGGCTTCTGTCCCGCTTTCATGTACAATTTTTGCGGGGGCTCATACATATATACAGTGCCCAACTGTATATTATGCCAACTTTTGCCAAAGAGGTCTCTAATTGCTGCCCAGGGCGCCCCCCCCCCCTGCGCCCTGCACCCTACAGTGACCGGAGTATGTGGGTTTAGTGTGGGAGCAATGGCGCACAGCTGCAGTGCTGTGCGCTACCTCATATGAAGACTGGAGTCTTCTGCCGCCGATTTCGAAGTCTTCTTGCTTCTGTCACCGGCTTCTGTCTTCCGGCTCTGCGAGGGGGACGGCGGCGCGGCTCCGGGATCGGACGACCAAGGGTGCGATCCTGTGTACGATCCCTCTGGAGCTAATGGTGTCCAGTAGCCTAAGAAGCAGGACCTATCTTCAGTGAGTAGGGCTGCTTCTCTCCCCTCAGTCCCATGTAGCAGAGAGTCTGTTGCCAGCAGATCTCTCTGAAAATAAAAAACCTAACAAAATACTTTCTTATAGCAAGCTCAGGAGAGCTCACTAAGTAGCACCCAGCTCGTCCGGGCACAGATTCAAACTGAGGTCTGGAGGAGGGACATAGAGGGAGGAGCCAGAACACGCCAGAATCCAAATTCTTTCTTAAAAGTGCCCTGTCTCCTGCGGATCTCGTCTATTCCCCATGGTCCTTATGGAGTCCCCAGCATCCACTAGGACGTTAGAGAAAAATGGATATAATAAAAAATAAACAGAAGCAAGGTGTACAAGAAGGGATAACGGACTGAAAGTAAAGACACAGCGAAGAGGGTGTTATGTTGCTCTGCATCATGGCGGAAAGGGGAACGTTTTGGTTCCAAGAACAACATGATAGGAATGTACTTTACAATCCAATTGGGGTTTGTTGATTCTTTGAATAATGGAAAAACCAGAAAGTCTATTCTTTTACTGCTATAGCTGAACATGCCGAAAAAGCTGCCAGAAGTTCTGTATTTTATACTAAGGTGCCAATGTCCAAGTGTGGGTTTTGTAACCCAGTAAAATGGTTCCTGAAACATCTGATCAGCTTGATACTTGAAAAACAACTACTATTATCCTAGAAAAGATCCAGCCTCAGTTACAGTAGACTTTGGGTCAGGTTCAGCTTTTTATTTGTCTCCAAATCGAAAGATTTCAAAAAATGTAAAACCAAGTGAAAAAATAGGATTTTGGTACCTACCAGGTAAATCCTTTTCTTTGAATCCATAGGGGGCACTGGAGTACTCTTGGGATATGGACGGCTTCCACCGGAAGAAGGCACTGAATAAATTAATTTTTGAGACTACTCCTCCCCTCCATATCCTGCAGCACTTCAGTGTTTTTTACTGAGCCGAACAGGATCGATAGAGAGATTGACAAAAGGAGAATTACATATAGTCTCACAGACAACAATAAAGTTGACACAACGTAACAGACAACTAAACAGTTGACACCATAACTGATTAACCCTTGTTAAATTTAAACCAGTCGTGAAAGTGTGTTACCATAAGAACCACTGGACTCCTAAAACAGGTAAACTGCTCTGGGTGGGCGTCCAGTGCCCCCTATGGATTCAAAGAAAAGGATTTACCTGGTAGGTACCAAAATCCTATTTTCTTTTTCATCCACTAGGGGTCACTGGAGTACTCTTGGGATGTACCAAAGTCTCCTCCGTGGCGGGAGAGCTGTTTGGCACCTGTAACACTAAACGGCCAAAGCTAGATGCTGCTGCCGCGAACGTATCAAACTTGTAAAAGCGCACAAACGTGTGCACTGACGACCAAGTAGCCGCACGGCAAAGCTGTGTCGTAGAAGCCCCACGACTCGCTGCCCATGACGTCCCCACAGAACGTGTGGAATGAGCTGTTACTGAAGTAGGTGGCTGTAACTTAGCATAAAGGTAAACCTGACGTATAGTCAGTTTGATCCATCTGGATAAGGTCTGCTTAGAGGCTGGCCAACCCCTCTTAGCTGCGTCATAGAGAACAAACAACGTATCTGTCTTACGCACAGTAGACGTTCGGGAAACATAGATACGCAATGCGCGAACCACATCCAACGTTCCAGAGTCTCCTGTTAACACAGGAACTACTATTGGTTGATTGATGTGAAAAGACGACACTACCTTTGGTAGAAAAGCGGGATTCGTCCGAAGTTCCGCTCTGTCATCATGAAAAATTAAATACGGTGACTTGCATGACAAGGCACCCAAATCTGAAACACGCTTAGCCGAAGCTAAGGCTAAAAGAAAAATCGTTTTCCAAGTGAGAAATTTAATATCCACTTGTTGTAAGGGTTCAAAGTAATCGGACTGTAAGAAATCTAAAACCAGATTCAAGTCCCATGGTGCTGTAGGTGGAATGAAAGGAGGCTGTATCCTCTTTACACCCTGTAGAAACGTATGTATTGACTGCAACGAGGCCAATTTCCTTTGAAAATAAATTGACAACGCAGATACCTGCACCTTTAATGTGGAAAGACGTAGTCCTCCATCTAACCCCATTTGTAAAAATAACAAAAGACGGGATAATTTAAAAGACGATGTCGGAAATTTCCGAGCTTCACACCAACCTATATAAGTACGCCAAATTCTATAATAATGAGCTGCCGTAACCGGCTTCCTAGCTCGTACCATGGTTGGTATAACAGACTCAGGAATGCCCTCTTTCCTTAAGATGGCCTTTTCAACAGCCACCCCGTCAAACGCAGCCGCGCTAAATCGGGGTAAAGGAACGGACCCTGTTGTAACAGGTCCGGACGTAGTGGGAGTGGCCACGGATCGTCTGCGAGTAACCCGAGGAGATCCGAGAACCAAGCCCTCCGAGGCCAATGAGGCGCTATTAGAATGACTGTGACGAACCCTCTCTTGATCCGTTTTAGCACCAACGGGAGCAGCGGAAACGGTGGAAACAGATACACAAGGCTGTATGGCCACGTGGCTGTGAGAGCATCCACCGCCACTGCCCCTGGATCTCTTGTTCTGGACACATATCTTGACACCTGATGATTGTGGCGGGATGCCATTAGATCCACCTGAGGGTAACCCCACTTCTGGATCAACATCTGAAATACTTCTGGATTCAATGCCCACTCTCCTGGATGAAAATCCCGACGACTGAGAAAATCTGCCTCCCAGTTGTCCACTCCAGGAATGAACACTGCCGATAATATCACCTGGTGATATTCGGCCCATCTGAGGATCCGAGCTACTTCCCGCATAGCCATGCGGCTTCTCGTTCCTCCTTGTTTGTTTATATATGCGACTGCCGTCGCGTTGTCTGACTGCACCTGAACAGTCTGAAAACGAAACATGTACACCGCTTGTCTTAGAGCATTGTAAATCGCCCTGAGTTCCAGAACATTTATGGATAGCGATCTTTCGTGATCCGCCCAGAGGCCCTGGAGCCGATAACTCTGAACTACAGCTCCCCAACCTCTGAGACTTGCGTCTGTTGTCAGAATTATCCAATTCGCGACGCCGAATCGTCTCCCTGCAGATAGATTGTGTATTTTTAACCACCAGAGAAGAGACACCCTGACTTGTGGTGACAACCTCACCCTGTGGTGCAGCTGCAGATGTGATCCCGACCACTGTGCTAACACCTCCAGTTGAAACGGACGTGAGTGAAATCTTCCGAACTGAAGTGCTTCGAAAGCCGCCACCATTGTGCCTAGAAGGCGAATGCACAAATGTACTGAGACTGTGCGTGGCTTGAGCACTAATTGCACCAGATGACGAATGCCCTGTACTTTCTGTTGTGGCAGGTAAACCCTTTGTTTTACTGTATCGAGAATCATCCCTAGGAATTGAAGTCGTTGACACGGAATTAGATGTGATTTCTTTAAACTGACTATCCAACCGTGCTGAACTAGTACATTGTACGTTAGTAAGGCATGTTGGAGAAGCAATTGTTGCGACGGAGCCTTTATGAGTAGATCGTCTAAATACGGAACAATTATTACCCCTAGGGACCTGAGATGAGCTGTCATCACGGACATTACCTTGGTGAATACCCGAGGCGCTGATGAGAGGCCAAACGGTAGAGCCTGAAATTGGTAATGGTCTCGTCTTATCGCAAACCTTAAGAAACTCTGGTGAGGTGGCCAAATCGGAATGTGCAAATACGCATCCTTGAGATCTAGTGCAATCATGAATTCCTGTGGCTCTAACCCTGCAATTACTGACCTGAGAGATTCCATCTTGAATCTGTGGTAAGTGACGTAATGATTGAGACCTTTTAGGTTCAATATTGGCCTGACTGAGCCATCTGGTTTTGGTACCAGAAACAGACTGGAATAATAACCCTGCCCCTGTTCCTGCACAGGGACCGGAATTATCACTGCAGCATTCAGCAGAGACTGAATGGCAACCTGCAGAACTGCTTTCTTGTCGTCCGACACAGGCAGTCCTGTCGTGAAAAATCTTCCTGTCGGAAGATAATCGAACTCTATTTTGTAACCCTCTACTACTAAATTGCGGATCCACCCATCTGTGGACGTCTGCAGCCACGCCCCCTGAAAGCTCTGAAGGCGTGCTCCCACAATTGGAGATCCGAGATGGGCTGGGAGCCCGTCATGCCACTGGTTTGTTAGTGGTCTTGGTGTCTTGACGACGTGCATTGGATTGTCGGGCACTACGTCCCCGACCTCTTCTGCCCGGCGTGACTGCTCCTCCCTGCCCACGAAAGGGCTGAGTTCTAAAGGATTTGAACGCCGGACCAGAATATTTCCGTTTAGGTATAGTTGTAGGCGATGGAAGAAAAATAGACTTCCCTCCAGTAGCCTCAGAAATCCATTTGTCCAATTCAGGACCAAAAAGTTTCTCGCCATCATAAGGCAATGCCTCTATACCTTTTTTAACCTCCGTCTCCGCCTGCCACGAACGCAGCCAAAGTGCTCGTCGTACTGTGACTAGCGATGAGGACAGGCGAGAAGTAAGCTGACAGACGTCAGTAGAAGCTGTACATAGATATTCAGCAGCTTCCCAGATTTGATCCGCGAGAAGTATAAGATGATCATCTTGCAGAGCCGACTTGAGCTCTTTTATCCATACCATTAAAGCTTTAGTAACCCAAATGCCAACCAACCCAGGTCTTAACAGCACTCCAGTTGCTGTGTACATGGACCTTAGCATAGCCTCTATTTTACGATCTGCAGGGTCTTTAAGCGTAGTAGCAGTTGGGACTGGTATGGTTAACTTCCTCGTAAGTTTAGATACGGATGAATCCACCAAAGGTGGGTTCTCCCATGTAGCTGTCATGGCCTCTGGAAACGGGTAACTCGATTTAAATCTACGAGGAATAGAAAACCGTTTGTCCGGATTTTTCCGTGACTCCAGTAACATTTTATTAAGAGATTCCGAGATAGGGAAACACATCGGAGATCTCTGTCGTTTAGTAAAGACTACCTCATCATTCGTCAGTGGCTCCTCAGTTTCCGTAAACTCCAGCGACTGACGAACTGCTCTGATGAGATTGTCAATACCTGGGCTGTCAAAGTCGTCACCTTCTGACTGTTGTTCTATTTCGCCCTCCTCGTACTCCTGTTCAGTGAGGTCTAGTATCCCAGAGACAGGAAAATTAGTAGGAAAAGGAAACTTATCTTTTCCACTCAAGGTGGACTTATGACCAGTTTGAGACTCCCCAGGTAACTCAAATGGTCTCATCTTAAACTCAGATCTTGCCGCCTCTCTTTCTTCACGAGAGGCGGCCAGTTCTGATTGTAAACCAACTAATACATCTGCAAGTAAAGCCCATGGCGGGTCCTGAGATGCCTTTACTTCTGGAATGGAAATCGTATTTATGGCTGTATTAACAACACATGCTGTACATGTGGTGGATCCATCAGGCAACACACTCTTACAGACATGACATGACAAATGTTTCTTAGATTTTGCTGGTGTCTTACTCATTATGAAGACAGACAATACAAACTCCACACAGACAGACTGCACGACTCAGTAATAACACCAAAGTTCCTGGTATATATCTAGGCAAGTGCAGTGCCTGCCAGAAATACGAAAACTGACCCCAAAATTCCTCTAGTACCACTCTTAGCCGAGATGTAAAAATAGGAAACCTGGAACAGACAGGAGAACATTTAAACATATTAAGCATTTCTTGCACTGCCAAATACTGTTAAAGTCTCCCCCCCCCCCCACTCCCACGACCTCCGTGTACAGCACCGGGTCTGGGCCTGTGGAAGTTTTGCAAAGGGCCGTGTGAGCGGCCTGTCTGTAGACCCCGGACAACGGAACTCCTCGGCTGCTGCGGGCGGATGGCGGAAGCAGAGAGCGTGCTGCATGGAGCCGTGGAGCGGCCCATGCACACGTGCTCCCGCCCGCCACACACAGCATAACGGCGTGTCTGTGTAGCCAAGCAGCGCTGCTGCTGCGCAGGGAGCAGCGGTCTTTTAGGATGCTGGGAGCCGGAGAGTGAGAGCGCGCCGCATGGACCGTGAAGCGGCCCATGTACACGCGCTCCGGGCAGCGGTGAGTACCCAACAATCCCCAACAGTGGAGCGGCAGCAAGCGCTGACCGCCCCAACCCAACATACCTGGACCGTGACAAAAGTCTATGACGGGGCCTTCATCCAAGCTCCGTCCAGCTTTCCTGCAGGCAGCCTGCAAGTGGAGTGAGGGAGCTCTTTACAGAGAGGTCCGACACTCACGGCTACTCAGCCGCTTCCACTGTCCCTGACCCACGCCTGTTAGAAGGGGGGAAAGGACGTGGAAATTGAAGAAAAAAAAAACTTAGAAAAAAATTCCAATACTTTGTGGATGAGCTCCACTATGCCTTCTAACTGTGTCGAGCACAGAAAAAACACTGAAGTGCTGCAGGATATGGAGGGGAGGAGTAGTCTCAAAAATTAATTTATTCAGTGCCTTCTTCCGGTGGAAGCCGTCCATATCCCAAGAGTACTCCAGTGACCCCTAGTGGATGAAAAAGAAATAAAAGCAGATCTTTCATATGATTTTATATTAAAATATAATGAACTGATCTCAGTTAAATTTCTTCCACCTATGTGCATGTCGGCATTAATAAATTAAGTCTTTCCTCTCTGAGTTCCATTTTTGATAATAGACTCAAGGAGCAACACTGAAGGTGAAAAAAAAAATGCAGTGCAAGGTGGAGCGGATTTTTGAAACGGCTAGCTACATAATCTCCTATGGAACACTGGTCAAATACACAGCTCAGTATTTTCGCTTTCACATTGCAAACCCAGGTCGGAACCGGCTTTTGAACCTGGGTCAGAACAGCCTCAGAACCTCACATTGCAGTTTCAACCCGGGTTATTCCTGGGTTGGTGCCTTTCACACTGAACCCAGCTCACCTATGTTAAACACTGATGTGATTTAAAATGGACTTCTCTTGATCACATTGATGAGGTTTCAAAGGAAATAACAGGAGGGGATGGGGACTGCTCTGAGCAGACACAAACAGCCAATCAGCACCTTTTTCTGAGACCCGGGTTGAATATCCCAAGTCAGAGGCTTTCAAACTGCACAGCAATCCAGGTCCGACCATGTTTAACCCTTCTTTTAACCCAGGTTGAAATGCAGGGTTGCTCGACCCGGGTTATTCACCTTGGCGCTTTCACACTGCACCTCAACCCGGGTATGGGGTATACTTACAAAATTATGGCTTTTGCAAGCTGCTGCTTTTCAGCAACATTGAGGGCTGGGAGAGCCATATTTTCAATTGTCTAGCTTGGAATAGTGTTTACAGCAGTCCAACAGTGATATGCATCAGCTGACACCCAAAAATGTAAAAATTTCAGATACGAATCATGACATTACAAACAAAGTTCTGTGTTAATCTGACATTCCACTGCAGCACAATCAATCAATAAATAATTAATTGTTTCAAAAATTCCCGCGCTTGTATTTAAATGAGCAGCTCTATAAAATAAGACAGTAATAAAATAATGTAAATTGGAGCGCTAGTTAATGTGAACGCACATACCTGTAAAAGGAAAAAAGAGGTTAATTTGTAATGTTACAGCTCTTTTTGTGAAATATGTTTGGTTTGGAGGTGATAATTTTGTTGCTCCGGATAGATGTTACAGTCTCTTGTAATGAGTAACTGTCCCTGCTATCCCTAACTGACCTGCTAGCGGCTTGGTGTTAAATAGCCTGACCGGCTGCCTTCTCCACGGATAGCAACGGAGGAGTAACGCCAGTGTGTGCTATCACTGCCGCACTCAGAATCCGGAAGCCGCGTGAGGAGGTTTTTAGCTGGAGCGACAGCGAGACGGGACCTGACACATCTGCGGCAGCCGGTCAGGCTATTTAACACCAAGCCGCTAGCAGGTCAGTTAGGGATAGCAGGGACAGTTACTCATTACAAGAGACTGTAACATCTATCCGGAGCAACAAAATTATCACCTCCAAACCAAACATATTTCACAAAAAGAGCTGTAACATTACAAATTAACCTCTTTTTTCCTTTTACAGGTATGTGCGTTCACATTAACTAGCGCTCCAATTTACATTATTTTAATAAATAAATAATTGCTGGTGAAGATCATAAGCCTCAAGTGTACTGCAGCAAGCTAGTTAAACTTTGTAGATACGGATATTGTCAGACCACAAAACAACAAGAGGGCTGAAGAGTCACCAGACTGAATTGAGGGGTGGCATGAACCCAAAGAGACTCAATAGCAACACATCTATATTTTTACACAGACACATAGAAAATCATAGTTAGCAGGTTACAACAAAAAACAGGTGTAACTGTGGAAAGATCTGTGGTTAAAGTGGTCCTAGAGAGGTGGTGGAACTCAACCCCCTCCCCACGGCACCCATGCAATAATAAGAATTTACTTACCGATAATTCTATTTCTCGGAGTCCGTAGTGGATGCTGGGGTTCCTGAAAGGACCATGGGGAATAGCGGCTCCGCAGGAGACAGGGCACAAAAGTAAAGCTTTCCGATCAGGTGGTGTGCACTGGCTCCTCCCCCTATGACCCTCCTCCAAGCCAGTTAGGTACTGTGCCCGGACGAGCGTACACAATAAGGGAGGAATTTTGAATCCCGGGTAAGACTCATACCAGCCACACCAATCACACCGTACAACTTGTGATCTAAACCCAGTTAACAGTATGATAACAGCGGAGCCTCTGAAAAGATGGCTCACAACAATAATAACCCGATTTTTGTAACTATGTACAAGTATTGCAGATAATCCGCACTTGGGATGGGCGCCCAGCATCCACTACGGACTCCGAGAAATAGAATTATCGGTAAGTAAATTCTTATTTTCTCTATCGTCCTAGTGGATGCTGGGGTTCCTGAAAGGACCATGGGGATTATACCAAAGCTCCCAAACGGGCGGGAGAGTGCGGATGACTCTGCAGCACCGAATGAGAGAACTCCAGGTCCTCCTTAGCCAGGGTATCAAATTTGTAGAATTTAGCAAACGTGTTTGCCCCTGACCAAGTAGCTGCTCGGCAAAGTTGTAAAGCCGAGACCCCTCGGGCAGCCGCCCAAGATGAGCCCACCTTCCTTGTGGAATGGGCATTTACATATTTTGGCTGTGGCAGGCCTGCCACAGAATGTGCAAGCTGAATTGTATTACACATCCAACTAGCAATAGTCTGCTTAGAAGCAAGAGCACCCAGTTTGTTGGGTGCATACAGGATAACAGCAAGTCAGTTTTCCTGACTCCAGCCGTCCTGGAACATATTTTCAGGGCCCTGACAACATCTAGCAACTTGGAGTCCTCCAAGTCCCTAGTAGGTGCAAGGCACCACAATAAGCTGGTTCAGGTAAAACACTGACACCACCTTAGGGAGAGAACTGGGGACGAGTCCGCAGCTCTGCCCTGTCCGAATGGACAAACAGATATGGGCTTTTTTGAGAAAAAACCACCAATTTGACACTCGCCTGGTCCAGGCCAGGGCCAAGAGCATGGTCACTTTTCCTGTGAGATGCTTCAAATCCACAGATTTGACTGGTTTTAAACCAATGTGATTTGAGGAATCCCAGAACTACGTTGAGATCCCACAGTGCCACTGGAGGCACAAAAGGGGGTTGTATATGCAATACTCCCTTGACAACTTCTGGACTTCAGGAACTGAAGCCAATTCTTTCTGGAAGAAAATCGACAGGGCCGAAATTTGAACCTTAATGGACCCCAATTTGAGGCCCATAGACACTCCTGTTTGCAGGAAATGCAGGAAACGACCGAGTTGAAATTTCTTTGTGGGGCCTTCCTGGCCTCACACCACGCAACATATTTTTGCCACATGTGGTGATAATGTTGTGCGGTCACCTCCTTTCTGGCTTTGACCAGGGTAGGAATGACCTCTTCCGGAATGCCTTTTTCCCTTAGGATCCGGCTTTCCACCGCCATGCCGACAAACGCAGCTGCGGTAAGTCTTGGAACAGACATGGTACTTGCTGAAGCAAGTCCCTTCTTAGCGGCAGAGGCCATAAGACCTCTGTAAGCATCTCTTGAAGTTCCGGGTACCAAGTCCTTCTTGGCCAATCCGGAGCCATGAGTATAGTTCTTACTCCTCTACGTCTTATAATTCTCAGCACCTTAGGTATGAGAAGCAGAGGAGGGAACACATACACCGACTGGTACACCCACGGTGTTACCAGAACGTCCACAGCTATTGCCTGAGGGTCTCTTGACCTGGCGCAATACCTGTCCCGTTTTTTGTTCAGACGGGACGCCATCATGTCCACCTTTGGTATTTCCCAACGGTTTACAATCATGTGGAAAAAACTTCCCGATGAAGTTTCCACTCTCCCGGGTGGAGGTCGTGCCTGCTGAGGAAGTCTGCTTCCCAGTTTCCATTCCCGGGATGAAACACTGCTGACAGTGCTATCACATGATTTTCCGCCCAGCGAAAAGTCCTTGCAGTTTTTGCCATTGCCCTCCTGCTTCTTGTGTCGCCCTGTCTGTTTACGTGGGCGACTGCCGTGATGTTTTTCCCACTGGATAAATACCGGCTGACCCTGAAGCAGAGGTCTTGCTAAGCTTAGAGCATTATAAATTTACCCTTAGCTCCAGTATATTTATGTGGAGAAAAGTCTCCAGACTTGATCACACTCCCTGGAAATTTTTTCCCTGTGTGACTGCTCCCCAGCCTCTCGGGCTGGGCTCCGTGGTCACCAGCATCCAATCCTGAATGCCGAATCTGCGGCCCTCTAGAAGATGAGCACTCTATAACCACCACAGGAGAGACACCCTTGTCCTTGGATATAGGGTTATCCGCTGATGCATCTGAAGATGCGATCCGGGCCATTTGTCCAGCAGATCCCACTGAAAAGTTCTTGCGTGAAATCTGCCGAATGGAATTGCTTCGTAGGAAGCCACCATTTTTACCAGGACCCTTGTGCAATGATGCACTGTTTTTAGGAGGTTCCTGACTAACTCGGATAACTCCCTGGCTTTCTCTTCCGGGAGAAACACCTTTTTCTGGACTGTGTCCAGAATCATCCCTAGGCACAGCAGACGTGTCGTCGGATCAGCTGCGATTTTGGAATATTTAGAATCCACCCGTGCTGTTGTAGCAGTATCCGAGATAGTGCTACTCCGACCTCCAACTGTTCCCTGGACTATGCCCTTATCAGGAAATCGTCCAAGTAAGGGATACTTAAGACGCCTTTTCTTCGAAGAAGAATCATCATTTCGGCCATTACCTTGGTAAAGACCCGGGGTGCCGTGGACAATCCAAACGGCAGCGTCTGAAACTGATAGTGACAGTTCTGCACCACGAACCTGAGGTACCCTTAGTGAGAAGGGCAAATTTGGGACATAGAGGTAAGCATCCCTGATGTCCCGGGACACTATATAGTCCTCTTCTTCCTGGTTCGTTATCACTGCTCTGAGTGACTCCATCTTGATTTGAACCTTTGTAAGTGTTCAAAAAAATTTTTTAGAATAAGTCTCACCTAGCCTTCTGGCTTCAGTACCACAATATAGTGTGGAATAATACCCCTTTTCTTGTAGTAGGAGGGGTAATTTAGTTATCACCTGCTGGGAATACAGCTTGTGAATTTTTTTCCATACTGCCTCCTTGTCGGAGGGAGACCTTGGTAAAGCAGACTTCAGGAGCCTGCGAAGGTGAAACGTCTCGACCTTCCAATCTGTACCCCTGGGATACTACTTGTAGGATCCAGGGGTCCTGTACGGTCTCAGCGCCATGCTGAGAACTTGTCAGAAGCGGTGGAACGCTTCTGTTCCTGGGAATGGGCTGCCTGCTGCAGTCTTCTTCCCTTTCCTCTATCCCTGAGCAGATATGATCTTATAGGGACGAGAGGACTGAGGCTGAAAAGACGGTGTCTTTTTCTGCAGAGATGTGACTTAGGGTAAAAAACGGTGGATTTTCCAGCAGTTGCCGTGGCCACCAGGTCCGATGGACCGACCCCAAATAACTCCTCATCCTTTATACGGCAATACACCTTTGTGCCGTTTGGAATCTGCATCACCTGACCACTGTCGTGTCCATAACATCTTTTGGCAGTTATGGACATCGCATTTACTCATGATGCCAGAGTGCAAATATCCCTCTGTGCATCTCGCATATATAGAAATGCATCCTTTAAATGCTCTATAGTCAATAAAATACTGTCCCTGTCAAGGGTATCAATATTTTTAGTCAGGGAATCCGACCAAGCCACCCCAGCTCTGCACATCCAGGCTGAGGCGATCGCTGGTCGCAGTATAACACCAGTATGTGTGTATATACTTTTTATGATATTTTTCCAGCCTCCTGTCAGCTGGTCCTTGAGGACGGCCCTATCTATAGACGGTACCGCCACTTGTTTTGATAAGCGTGTGAGCGCCTTATCCACCTTAAGGGGTGTTTCCCAACGCGCCCTAACTTCTGGCGGGAAAGGGTATACCGCCCATAATTTTCTATCGGGGGGAACCCACGCATCATCACACACTTTATTTAATTTATCTGATTCAGGAAAAACTATGGTAGTTTTTTCACATCCCACATAATACCCTCTCTCTTGTGGTACTTGTAGTATCAGAAATATGTAACACCTCCTTCATTGCCTTTAACGTGTGGCCCTAATAAGGAATACGTTTGTTTTTTCACCGTCGACACTGGATTCAGTGTCCCTGTCTGTGTCTGTGTCGACCGACTAAAGTAAACGGGCGTTTTAAAACCCCTGACGGTGTTTTTGAGACGTCTGGACCGGTACTAATTGTTTGTCGGCCGTCTCATGTCGTCAACCGACCTTGCAGCGTGTTGACATTATCACGTAATTTCCTAAATAAGCCATCCATTCCGGTGTCGACTCCCTAGAGAGTGACATCACCATTACAGGCAATTGCTCCGCCTCCTCACCAACATCGTCCTCCTACATGTCGACACACACGTACCGACACACAGCACACACACAGGGAATGCTCTGATAGAGGACAGGACCCACTAGCCCTTTGGAGAGACAGAGGGAGAGTTTGCCAGCACACACCAAAAACGCTATAATTATATAGGGACAACCTTATATAAGTGTTTTCCCTTATAGCATCTTAATATATATAAGCATATCGCCAAATTAGTGCCCCCCCCTCTCTGTTTTAACCCTGTTTCTGTAGTGCAGTGCAGGGGAGAGCCTGGGAGCCTTCCCTCCAGCCTTTCTGTGAGGGAAAATGGCGCTGTGTGCTGAGGAGATAGGCCCCGCCCCTTTTTCGGCGGCCTCGTCTCCCGCTCTTAACGGATTCTGGCAGGGGTTAAATATCTCCATATAGCCTCCGGAGGCTATATGTGAGGTATTTTTAGCCAAATTAGGTATTCATTTGCCTCCCAGGGCGCCCCCCTCCCAGCGCCCTGCACCCTCAGTGACTGCCGTGTGAAGTGTGCTGAGAGGAAAATGGCGCACAGCTGCAGTGCTGTGCGCTACCTTTAGAAGACTGAGGAGTCTTCTGCCGCCGATTCTGGACCTCTTCTTACTTCAGCATCTGCAAGGGGGCCGGCGGCAAGGCTCCGGTGACCATCCAGGCTGTACCTGTGATCGTCCCTCTGGAGCTGATGTCCAGTAGCCAAGAAGCCAATCCATCCTGCACGCAGGTGAGTTCACTTCTTCTCCCCTCTGTCCCTCGTTGCAGTGATCCTGTTGCCAGCAGGACTCACTGTAAAGTAAAAAACCTAAGCTAAACTTTCTCTAAGCAGCTCTTTAGGAGAGCCACCTAGAATTGCACCCTTCTCGGCCGGGCACAAAAATCTAACTGGCTTGGAGGAGGGTCATAGGGGGAGGAGCCAGTGCACACCACCTGATCGGAAAGCTTTACTTTTGTGCCCTGTCTCCTGCGGAGCCGCTATTCCCCATGGTCCTTTCAGGAACCCCAGCATCCACTAGGACGATAGAGAAAAAGGTATTGCGCGTGCCACAAAAAAGGGGTGGTCTCAAAATGAAAGGGGCGTGGTCACACAATAGTAATGCCTACAGTAGTAGCACCCCTTATACAATGCCCACAGTAGTACTGCTCCTTATGCAATGTCCACTGTACTGGTAGTGCCCACAGTGGTAGTGCCCCTTATATAGAGCCCAAAGTAGTGGTGCCCCTTATGAAATGCCCACAATAGTAGTGCCCCTTATGTCCCCAGGAGTGATGCCTCAGATGAAGTGCCCCCTTTACAATGCCCTCATTAGTAGTGTCCCCAGTAGTAATGCCCTTAATGGTAATGCTCCAGTGTAGTATTGCCCCCCAGTAGTAATGTTGCCTGTAGTAATGCCCCCAGTCGTTTAGCCCCCTGTAGTTTAGCCCCAGTAGTTACGCCCCCAGTGGTAATCCCCTGCAGTTATGACCCCAGTAGTTTGTGCCAAGGATATCTGTAATAGTGTAAAGGAAAGTAGAATTATTTTCCTATATCCTAATATTTATTTTACAGAAAAAAACAATCACAGAATCTCACTATGATGAGTAACTTTTTGTACTGTTTATTGAAAGATAAAATGAAAATATAAAACACTGTATTTTATCCATATAATGTAGTTATCCCTTTAAAGGAATTCAGTTTTGGAATGATCAACTGAATTCCAGCAGCCGGAAACATAGTATCAGAGTAAAGAAGATAGAAAGTAGAGCTCAGTCTGTGGAAGAGTCCAAAGGTTCCACAGTAGAGTGTAGTTATCCAAAGCCAATATAATAACCATACAAAGTAAAAGATCAAAGCACAGGTAATACTCCAACAGATGCAGGAGCACAGACTCAGAGTAGGTTGTTTGCAGAGACTAGCTCAATACACTGGCAATGTATGGTTCACGGTAAACTGCATACGCAGGCCTGAACCAAACCTCGGTGCAGGCAATACATTACTAGCAGTAGGCCAGTAGGATATTACCTGATGCAAACCTAGACATATTAAAGGTAAGAACGTGCAGTGAATTTTAAGTGAGCCTGTGGCTCACTGTACAGTATACAGATGGGTCCATGTTTATCTTGGCCTTTAATAGGCTTAATTGAGCCAGGTCAGTCAGACTTAATCCCCTGCTGTAATGACGTAATCCCCTGATGTATTGTTCTCTGTATTGTATTGCAGCTGAGAACAATAGATGAAGGGCTTATGTTAATAAACCATGTGGTGCCTAGGCGCAGCAAAGTAGTCAAGATAAATGTGGACCCATCTGTATATGCTGTACTGCTATAACAGAGTTAATGGTTGGAGTAGCACAATATTCCTCCCAGGCACTGGCACTGTGAGGTGGCATAAGAAACCCTTCATCTGTGGCCTCTGTAGCAGAGAAAGCAACTTTGATGGCATATGAGACTCCACATAAGGTCTGTGGGTAGGGATTTCATCAGGGTCTGTCTTAATTTCTGAAACAAATTAAAATGGGACTTCCAAGCCATTTGTGTGCAATGTTGCAAAACGCAAGCTAAGCACAGAGCGGTCAGAAGAGTCCTATCTACTAGAGAGCTAAGAAAGTTGCAGTCAGCCAAGGAGACCCATTACATGCTGCAGGTACAGCTAAACACTCAGAGGTATTGCAGGGATTGGCTTCAATTAGAAAGGAGTTCTAGCCAGGTGGCCAAATTTCCTGTTTGCATAACCTCTACAAGACTTCCTGGTCAGATGATAATGCTAAACAAAAGATGGTAAGAAGAAACATGAAAAAATAAGATTTTACTTACCGGTAAATCTATTTCTCGTAGTCCGTAGTGGATGCTGGGGACTCCGTAAGGACCATGGGGAATAGACGGGCTCCGCAGGAGACATGGGCACTTTAAGAAAGAATTTAGATTCTGGTGTGCTCTGGCTCCTCCCTCTATGCCCCTCCTCCAGACCTCAGTTAGAGAAACTGTGCCCGGAAGAGCTGACAGTACAAGGAAAGGATTTTGGTAATCCAGGGCAAGATACATACCAGCCACACCAATCACACCGTATAACTTGTGATAAACTTACCCAGTCAACAGTATGAACAACAACAGAGCATCAGTACAACCCTGATGCAACTATAACATAACCCTTATTGCAGCAATAACTATATACAAGTATTGCAGAAGAAGTCCGCACTTGGGACGGGCGCCCAGAATCCACTACGGACTACGAGAAATAGATTTACCGGTAAGTAAAATCTTATTTTCTCTAACGTCCTAGTGGATGCTGGGGGATGCTGGGGACTCCGTAAGGACCATGGGGATTATACCAAAGCTCTCAAACGGGCGGGAGAGTGCGGATGACTCTGCAGCACCGATTGAGCAAACACAAGGTCCTCCTCAGCCAGGGTATCAAACTTATAGAACTTTGCAAAAATGTTTGAACCTGACCAAGTAGCCGCTCGGCACAGCTGTAATGCCGAGACCCCTCGTGCAGCCGCCCAAGAGGAGCCCATCTTCCTAGTGGAATGGGCCTTAACTGATTTTGGCAGCGGCAATCCAGCCGCAGAATGAGCCTGCTGAACAGCGAGCAATAGTTTGCTTTGAAGCAGGCGCCCCAAGCTTGTTGGAAGCATACAGGATAAACAAAGATTCTGTTTTCCTGACCCTAGCCGTTCTGGCTACATAAACCTTCAAAGCCCTGACCACATCAAGTAACTCTGAATCCTCCAAGTCAGTAGTAGCCACAGGCACCACAATAGGTTGGTTTATATGAAAGTATGAAACCACTTTCGGCAGAAACTGTGGGCAGGTCCGCAATTCTGCTCCATCCGCATGGAAAACCAGATAGGGGCTTTTATGTGACAAAGCCGCCAATTCCGACCCACGCCTAGCCAAAGCCAAGGCTAGTAAGCATGACCACCTTCCACGTGAGATATTTCAGTTCCACCGTTTTGAGTGGTTCAAACCAGTGTGATTTCAGGAAACTCAATACCACGTTAAGATCCCAATGTGCCACTGGCGGCACAAAAAGGGGCTGAATATGCAGCACTCCCTTTACAAACGTCTGAACTTCAGGTAGAGAAGCCAGTTCTTTTTGAAAGAAAATGGATAGGGCCGAAATCTGGACCTTAATGGAACCCAATTTTAGGCCCAAAGTCACTCCCGACTGTAGGAAATGAAGGAAACGGCCCAGCTGGAATTCCTCCGTAGGGGCATTCCTGGCCTCACACCAAGCAACATATTTCCGCCATATACGGTGATAATGTTGAGCCGTCCCGTCCTTCCTAGCCTTTATCAGCGTAGGAATGACCTCATCCGGAATGCCTTTTTCTGCTAGGATCCGGCGTTCAACCGCCATGCCGTCAAACGCAGCAGCGGTAAGTCTTGGAACAGACAGGGCCCCTGTTGCAACAAGTCCTGTCCTCTGTGAGCATTTCTTGCAGATCTGGAAACCAAGTCCTTCTTGGCCAATACGGAACAATGAGTATTGTTCTCACTCCTTTTTTTTCTTATGATTCTCAGCACCTTGGGTATGAGAGGAAGAGGAGGAAATACATAGACCGACTGGAACACCCACGGTGACAACAGTGCGTCCACAGCTATCGCCTGAGGGTCTCATGACCTGGCGCAATACCTCTGTAGCTTTTTGTTGAGGCGGGATGCCATCACGTCCACCTGTGGCAGTTCCCACCGACTTGCAATCTGCGTGAAGACTTCTTGATGAAGTCCCCACTCTCCCGGGTGGAGGTCGTGCCTGCTGAAGAAGTCTGCTTCCCAGCTGTCCACTCCCGGGATGAACACTGCTGACAGTGCGCTTACGTGATTCTCCGCCCAGCGAAGAATTCTGGTGGCTTCTGACTGAATCAGAACCAGTTGGTCGCAAAGCAGGGTCTCCGCTTGACATAGGGCGTTGTATACGGCCCTTAATTCCAGGATGGTGATGTGAAGGCAAGTCTCCTGACTTGACCACAGACCTTGGAAATTCCTTCCCTGTGCAACTGCTCCCCACCCTCGGAGGCTTGCATCCGTGGTCACCAGGACCCAGTCCTGAATGCCGAATCTGCGGCCCTCGAGAAGGTGAGCACTCTGCAGCCACCACAGGAGAGACACCCTGGCCCTGGGGGATAGGGTGATTAACCGATGCACCTGAAGATGTGATCCGGACCACTTGTCCAGTAAGTCCCATTGAAAAGGTCCTCGCATGGAACCTGCCGAAGGGAATGGCCTCTTATGATGCCACCATCCTTCCCAGGACTCGAGTGCAGTGATGCACTGACACCTGTTTTGGTTTCAATAGGTTCCTGACCAGTGTCATGAGCTCCTGAGCTCTCTCTATTGGGAGATAAACCCTTTTCTGGTCTGTGTCTAGAATCATGCATAGGAAAGGCCGATGAGCCGTAGGAACCAACTGCGACTTTGGAATATTTAGAATCCAGCCGTGTTGCCGTTACACTTCCAGAGAAAGTGATACGCTGTTCAGCAACTGCTCTCTTAATCTCGCTTTTATGAGAAGATCATCCAAGTACTGGATAATTGTGACACCTTGCTTCCGCAGGAGCACCATCATTTCCGCCATTACCTTGGTGAAGATTCTCGGGGCCGTGGGGAGACCAAACGGCCACGTCTGAAATTGGTAATGACAATCCTGTACCGCAAATCTGAGGTACGCCTGATGAGGTGGATAAATGGGGACATGAAGGTATGCATCCTTTATGTCCAGAGACACCATAAAATCTCCCCCTTTCAGGCTTGCGATGACCGCTCTTAGCGATTCCATCTTGAACTTGAACCTTTTCAGGTATATGTTCAGGGATTTTAAATTCAATATGGGTCTCACCGAACCGTCCGGTTTCGGGACTACAACATGGTCGAATAATAACCCCCTCCTTGTTGAAGGAGGGGAACCTTGACCACCACCTGTTGAAGATACAATTTGTGAATTGCAGTTAACACTATTTCCCTCTCGTGGGGGGGAAGCCGGCAGGGCCGTCGGTGAGGGGGCATCTCCTCAAAGTCCAGCTTGTATCCCTGAGACACAATATTAATTGCCCAGGGATCCAACAGGGAGTGAACCCACTTGTGGCTGAAATTACGAAGACGTGCCCCCACCGGGCCTAGCGCCGCCTGTGGAGCCCCAGCGACATGCGGTGGATTTTGTAGAGGCCGGGGAGGACTTCTGTTCCTGGGAACTAGCTGTGTTGTGCAGCTTCTTTCCTCTGCCCCTGGACGCACCTCGGACTTTCTTGTTTCTTTGTGATCGAAAGGCTGCATTTGATAATGTCGTGCTTTCCTAGGCTGTGCAGGAATATAAGGCAAAAAATCAGAATTACCAGCTATAGCTGTGGAGACCAGGTCCGAGATCCCTTCTCCACACAATCCTCAGCCTTCCATATGCCTCTGTAGTCGGCATCACCTGTCCATTGCATATTCTACAGGAACCGTCAAGCAGAAATCGACATAGCGTTGACTCTAGAACCCAGTAGACTAATGTCTCTTTGGGCATGTTTTATAAATATATATATATATATATATATATATATATATATATATATATCTTAAAACAGCATCTTTAATATATATATATATATATATATATACATACATACTAGGTTCTCAATCTCTGCTGATAAGGTACCTGACCACGCTGCTACAGCGCTATAAACCCATGCCGACACATGGATCCCTGAGGATAGCTGTTAAGTCAGGGCTACCTTTTGGGCAAACGTGACACCCTAGGGGAAGATTCCCATCGTATCCTGGCCCTAGTAGGGAAAGGATACTCCCTGAGAATTCTTTGTGGGAAACTGCAGTCTCTTATCTGGAGATTCCCGCTCTTTTTCATCATGAGAGGAGGGAAATTTACCTCAGCTTTCTTCCCCTTAAATGTGTACCCTTGTGTCAGGGACAGATGAGTCATCAGTGATATGCAAAACATTTTTTATTACAATAATCATATATTGAATACTTTCCTGCCATTTTGGCTGTAACTTTGCATTATCGTAGTCGACACTGGAGTCAGACTCCGTGTCGATATCAGTGTCTATTATTTTGGATAGTGATCATTGAGAGACTCTGAAGGTCTCTGCGACATAGGGACAGACATGGGTAGATTCCCTGTCTGTTCTCTAATCTTTTGTGCAACAATTTCACCTTAGCACTTAATTTCACATATCCAAACAGGTGTCGGCGTTGTCGACGGTGACACCCCTCACACACACATTTGCTCCGTCTTCTCCTTAGGGGAGCCTTTTACCTCAGACATGTCGACACACACGTACCGACACACCACACACTCAGGGAATGCTCATCTGAAGACAATTCCCCCACAAGGCCCTTTGGAGAGAGAGAGAGTATGCCAGCACACACCCCAGCGCTATTAACCCAGGAATAACACAGTAACTTAATGTTAACCCAGTAGCTGCTGTTTATATTGATTTTTGCGCCTAATTATGTGCCCCCCCTCTCTTTTCAACCCTCTTCTACCGTGTATCTGCAGGGGAGAAGCTTGGGAGCTTCCTCTCAGCGGTGCTGTGGAGAAAAAACATGGCGCTGGTGAGGGCTGAGGAAGAAGCCCCGCCCCCTCGACGGCGGGCTTCTGTCCAGCTTAAATATACATTTTCTTGGCGGGGGCTCATACATATATACAGTGCCCAACTGTATATATGCTAAACTTTTGCCAACGAGGTCCCAATTGCTGCCCAGGGCGCCCGCGCCCCCCCCCCCCTGCACCCTTACAGTGACCGGAGTATGTGAGGTGTGTGTGGGAGCAATGGCGCACAGCTGCAGTGCTGTGCGCTACCTCAGTGAAGACCGGAGTCTTCTGCCGCCGATTTAGAAGTCTTCTTGCTTCTCATGCTCACCCGGCTTCTGTCTTCCGGCTCTGCGAGGGGGACGGCGGCGCGGCTCTGGGATTGGACGACGAGGGTGAGATCCTGTGTACGATCCCTCTGGAGCTAATGGTGTCCAGTAGCCTAAGAAGCAGGACCTATCTTCAGAGAGTAGGGCTGCTTCTCTCCCCTCAGTCCCACGATGCAGGGAGTCTGTTGCCAGCAGAGCTCCCTGAAAATAAAAAACCTAACAAAATACCTCCTTACAGCAAGCTCAGGAGAGCCCACTAAGTAGCACCCAGCTCGTCCGGGCACAGATTCAAACGGAGATCTGGAGGAGGGACATAGAGGGAGGAGACAGAGCACACCAGAATCTAAATTCTTTCTTAAAGTGCCCATGTCTCCTGCGGAGCCAGTCTATTCCCCATGGTCCTTACGGAGTCCCCAGCATCCACTAGGACGTTAGAGAAAGCTATTTTACTGCGTGATACTCTCTACAGAAGAGTGACCCAATCCATGTAAAATGAAAATCCATATATCACACAGAAATATGATCCTTCATTGCCTATGTGCTGTATCCAATGTACTTTTTTCCCATTCACTTTTGATGCTATTTGATTAACTACTCTGTTCCTGCTAACCACCTGCACTCCTATTCATGTGAGGACTGATAAGAAAAATAAAAAAGCTCTTCACTCATCTCTGTAATACAAACTCACTGAACAGTTGTCAATTCTGTTATCATACACCATCAAGCTTTCCTTCCTTCTGTGTCTCTCACCTTACTTGTGTAACATAGAAGTCCTGAAGGCAGACACCTCAGCTGACAATTTCATTACCATCAACTAGTTTACATGATCCTCAAGGAAATAAAACATTGTGTAATTCTAACAAACACATAAGCCGCATCAATGATCCTAAGAACATCATGTCAAATGGTACACAAAAAGAGTTACTAACATATTCCATGAAGATCAATGGGTTTTCAAAGAATTGTGTAAAAATTTTTATACATGGAAACACGCAAAGCACCACTTATTGAATATTATAATTATGTGTACTGTCCTACAGAATGCTGGATTAATTTGTCAATACTCAATAATTATGGATATATTTTTAATAAAGGCCTTTTTTCTGTTCAACTGATGTGACATCCCTTTTCTGCACATTGAGATTATTATCTGAAGCTGGTCTGTGGACAGCTTAACAGCATCAACTCTGCAGTTCAGTATGGAAGCAATTGTTTCTATAGTTGTACACATGGAAGCTACACAGTACTTCTTCTCTTAAAGGAACATGCAGTTTTTTGGTTTATGGACGGCTATCCAGGAGCAGAGGAGGATGACCAATTAACAGGTAGCCTCCAGGCGGAAGGCAATGACAGTCTGGTTCGCAGCGAGATTCACTTCAACAGCCCAAACAGGACCTTGCAGCTTGCTTTGTCATTAGTAGGTCCTCTTTCAGCAGCTATGTAAATAGCAAGTCTAGATGGGATGAACGGCTCAGCGGCAGAGGCAAAGTAAGGCAAATCAGTGAAGAAAAGCAGTAAGACATGGGAAGCAAAAATAAGCTGGATAAAAGAGGTGGAAAGAGGACGATCATGCCAGGAGAGAACGAGAGTAATGGTAAAGAAAAGGATGCAGCACACCTAGCAGTAGATCAAGTCATTCAAAAATCCTTGAACTACAATGGATCAGAAGTGGGCAGCCTAGGCAAAAGAGCTAAAACTGTGCTTTATACTGGCTTCTGTCAAGCAGTGATACCGGGTTAAGTCTTCTGTGTTTGTCCTCTGTGTTTACCATGAAAGCCTCACTACTGTAGTCTCCATCCCAGAAAGCATTCCCACACCACATGCCCTGACCGGACATAACCATACGCAGGGCCCTACAGTAATAGTCTTCAGGCATAGCCCTTGATCTCTAGAATCCCAATGGTTCCTCTGTAATCACGGGCCTTGCCGGCATAGATCCCAACCCTGGGACACAAGGGAAAGCTACCTCCAGCAAGATTCTCTTGGCGTGGCCCTTTTTATACAACGACCATTCCCGCATCCAGTTACCAAATGGCCTCATTCACCATTTTCCAAACTCTGTAGTTTCTCTTTGTAAACATTGACTGTGGGTAGAAGATATGCAGCACAGCCAGACCCCCATTAAAACGAAAGGTGTCCGTATAGTGTGCTCTGTATGTTTTTTTGTTGCTTAGCGACATTAATTTAGAATTGGATGTTAGTGTTTGTTTTGTTGTTTCCAACATATTCTATGGTTTACAAGGAAGTACTCTGATACTAGCACAGGTTAAGAAGGAAACATGACCATTCACTTTAAAAGGGTTCACCACTACTTGGACCATCTAGGTGAATACAGTTTGGCTGTTGTTCATTATTCATAGTGTGTAATGGGCGCACTTCTCATTAGGGGCGTTTTAACAGGGAAGAGGGCCCGTGTGCACGTCTGGGTGGGCCATCTCCTCTGTACGGTGCAGTAGGTTCCAGCATTGTGCCGAAGTCTACTGCGCATGCGCAGGTCTCCGGAAACATAGCAGCCACCATATTCCGGAGACCAATTAAACTACTGCGCATGCGCAGTGGCCATTTGGCTGCAATATTTGCAATGACTGCAGCACCCGAAGCTGGACCGGAAAGGTAAGAATTCAAATAATGGGTGCAGTGTGTGCCCCACCTGGACCCAGGGGCCCATGTGCACAGCAGACATTGTACCCATTATAGAAACGCCAATGCTTTTTACACTGTCTCCGTTAGCGCTTGGGAAGAGCAGATTCATTTTCATTTCCTGTCGGTGAAAAATAAATCAAGGTGCGGACGTTCAGAGTGGCAGCCTCATTCCAGGAATAATCCTCTGTGATGGTGCAGAATAGTTTAGCCGTGGTCCCGTGGGCCACCCAATAAAAACTGAACAACAGTGATTATGGTACCCAGGTACTGTTCTCTCTCGCTCTTTCATTCTATCGGTTTAATAAGCGTTCAGTAATACTTTTATGCTTCAGTTTGCTGAAATGCAATTGACCACTTATGCTGCTGTTTGCTTGATATAATTTTCTGTATATTTAACGTAAAAATGTGCATGAATATCTGTCACTTGCAGCAATATCTGCCCCATTTAAGCTTACAGTCTAGATTGTCTAATACACATCACTGATACTTATTAGTAAGCAGCCAATTAACTTATCAGTATGGTTTTGAAGTGTGGGAGGAAACAAGAGTAAAGAGGAGAAAACCCACACAAACAGGTGGAGAACATACAAAATCCATAGTGTCCCACGGTGAACCCTAGTGAAAACCACAACTCATGAACAAAACAACAAGACTGGAAACACTTGCGCAGACTCATCTCCTGCTGCTGTGAACATTCTAATGGTAAGCAATATATGTATAATTAGGGAGTTCTTTAGTAAAATATTTGTATTATACTGTAAATTACTAGTGATATTATACAGTCTATTATTTGTAATCTGTATATTGGTCAAATAACTCTTTCTGACTTACAATATATGATATGCTTGTAATTTACATAAGTATAGGTGAGACATCATCTTTTATATCTGACTGCTACAGGCTGTCCTATGCCCAGGTAATTACATCAGAACATAAGTTTCTCAGCTCCTACTACGTACAGTATATTATTGTCAGGACAACTTACTATCATTAAACGGTAGTGTTGTAAGCATTCGATATATTATCACCACTTTAAAGCAACATATTTGAAGAATATTTATGTGAAACTTTTAAAAGATGTAGTGCACTTTGTTATTATTAAAGATTTCTCTCACAAGCAAGAACATGCACGAAAAATTGCAACATAATATAAACACATGCGAACACCATAGCAATAAAAGAACAGACACACATTAATTTTACCCAGGCTAAGCTGAACTAATAACATAATTGGGTAACTAGATAAGGTTTACATGTTGCCAGCCAAGCAACCAATGAATAGTACTAACACAGCCAAATGCTCAGGAGGTAATTGGATCCAACGAGATGCTGGGTACTGTTGCAGCGCTCCACTTGCTAAACACATAAGAGTGGGGGCATTGGGAACAAGGGGTTATTCTAGCTTGCTAAAATTCTCACTGCACTCACACTGGACCAGAGAAAAGTAGCAGTAATCCAAAAAAGTATGTGTGGCATAATAATAGGACAACCTATAAACAAACAATTAAACTCATCTTAGGACTTTGATAAGCCATACAAACTGCAACTGTACACATTACACAACTAGATTTACTTATGCAAATAATAAGAATTTACTTACCGATAATTCTATTTCTCGGAGTCCGTAGTGGATGCTGGGGTTCCTGAAAGGACCATGGGGAATAGCGGCTCCGCAGGAGACAGGGCACAAAAAGTAAAGCTTTAGGATCAGGTGGTGTGCACTGGCTCCTCCCCCTATGACCCTCCTCCAAGCCAGTTAGGTACTGTGCCCGGACGAGCGTACACAATAAGGGAGGAATTATGAATCCCGGGTAAGACTCATACCAGCCACACCAATCACACCGTACAACTTGTGATCTAAACCCAGTTAACAGTATGATAACAGCGGAGCCTCTGAAAAGATGGCTCACAACAATAATAACCCGATTTTTGTAACTATGTACAAGTATTGCAGATAATCCGCACTTGGGATGGGCGCCCAGCATCCACTACGGACTCCGAGAAATAGAATTATCGGTAAGTAAATTCTTATTTTCTCTATCGTCCTAGTGGATGCTGGGGTTCCTGAAAGGACCATGGGGATTATACCAAAGCTCCCAAACGGGCGGGAGAGTGCGGATGACTCTGCAGCACCGAATGAGAGAACTCCAGGTCCTCTTTTGCCAGGATATCAAATTTGTAGAATTTTACAAACGTGTTCTCCCCTGACCACGTAGCTGCTCGGCAGAGTTGTAATGCCGAGACCTCTCGGGCAGCCGCCCAAGATGAGCCCACCTTCCTTGTGGAATGGGCCTTAACCGATTTAGACTGTGGCAGGCCTGCCTCAGAATGTGCAAGTTGAATTGTGTTACAAATCCAACGAGCAATCGCCTGCTTAGAAGCAGGCGCACCCAACTTGTTGGGTGCATACAGTATAAACAGCGAGTCAGATTTTCTGACTCCAGCTGTCCTGGAACATATTTTCAGGGCCCTGACAACTCCTAGCAACTTGGAGTCCTCCAAGTCCCTAGTAGGTGCAAGGCACCACAATAAGCTGGTTCAGGTGAAACACTGACACCACCTTAGGGAGAGAACTGGGGACGAGTCCGCAGCTCTGCCCTGTCCGAATGGACAAACAGATATGGGCTTTTTTGAGAAAAAACCACCAATTTGACACTCGCCTGGTCCAGGCCAGGGCCAAGAGCATGGTCACTTTTTATGTGAGATGCTTCAAATCCACATATTTGACTGGTTTTAAACCAATGTGATTTGAGGAATCCCAGAACTACGTTGAGATCCCACAGTGCCACTGGAGGCACAAAAAAGGGGTTTGTATATGCAATACTCCCTTGACAAACTTCTGGACTTCAGGAACTGAAGCCAATTCTTTCTGGAAGAAAATTTACAGGGCCGAATTTGAACCTTAATGGACCCCAATTTGAGGCCCATAGACACTCCTGTTTGCAGGAAATGCAGGAAACGACCGAGTTGAAATTTCTTTGTGGGGCCTTCCTGGCCTCACACCACGCAACATATTTTCGCCACACGTGGTGATAATGTTGTGCGGTCACCTCCTTTCTGGCTTTGACCAGGGTAGGAATGACCTCTTCCGGAATGCCTTTTTTCCCTTAGGATCCGGCTTTCCATCGCCATGCCGACAAACGCAGCTGCGGTAAGTCTTGGAACAGACATGGTACTTGCTGAAGCAAGTCCCTTCTTAGCGGCAGAGGCCATAAGACCTCTGTAAGCATCTCTTGAAGTTCCGGGTACCAAGTCCTTCTTGGCCAATCCGGAGCCATGAGTATAGTTCTTACTCCTCTACGTCTTATAATTCTCAGCACCTTAGGTATGAGAAGCAGAGGAGGGAACACATACACCGACTGGTACACCCACGGTGTTACCAGAACGTCCACATCTATTGCCTGAGGGTCTCTTGACCTGGCGCAATACCTGTCCCGTTTTTTGTTCAGACGGGACGCCATCATGTCCACCTTTGGTATTTCCCAACGGTTTACAATCATGTGGAAAAAACTTCTCAATGAAGTTTCCACTCTCCCGGGTGGAGGTCGTGCTGAGGAAGTCTGCTTCCCAGTTTCCATTCCCGGGATGAAAAACTGCTGACAGTGTTATCACATGATTTTCCGCCCAGCGAAAAGTCCTTGCAGTTTCTGCCATTGCCCTCCTGCTTCTTGTGTCGCCCTGTCTGTTTACGTGGGCGACTGCCGTGATGTTTTTCCCACTGGATCAATACCGGCTGACCTTGAAGCAGAGGTCTTGCTAAGCTTAGAGCATTATAAATTTACCCTTAGCTCCAGTATATTTATGTGGAGAAAAGTCTCCATACTTGATCACACTCCCTGGAAATTTTTTCCTTGTGTGACTGCTCCCCAGCCTCTCAGGCTGGGCTCCGTGGTTACCAGCATCCAATCCTGAATGCCGAATCTGCTGCCCTCTAGAAGATGAGCACTCTATAACCACCACAGGAGAGACACCCTTGTCCTTGGATATTGGGTTATCCGCTGATGCATCTGAAGATGCGATCCGGACCATTTGTCCAGCAGATCCCACTGAAAAGTTCTTACGTGAAATCTGCCGAATGGAATTGCTTCGTAGGAAGCCACCATTTTTACCAGGACCCTTGTGCAATCATGCACTGTTTTTAGGAGGTTCCTGACTAACTCGGATAACTCCCTGGCTTTCTCTTCCGGGAGAAACACCTTTTTCTGGACTGTGTCCAGAATCATCCCTAGGCACAGCAGACGTGTCGTCGGGATCAGCTGCGATTTTGGAATATTTAGAATCCACCCGTGCTGATTGTAGCAGTATCCGAGATAGTGCTACTCCGACCTCCAACTGTTCCCTGGACTATGCCCCTATCAGGAGATCGTCCAAGTAAGGGATAATTAAGACGCCTTTTCTTCGAAGAAGAATCATCAATTCGGCCATTACCTTGGTAAAGACCCCAGGGTGCCGTGGACAATCCAAACGGCAGCGTCTGAAACTGATAGTGACAGTTCTGCACCACGAACCTGAGGTACCCTTAGTGAGAAGGGCAAATTTGGGACATAGAGGTAAGCATCCCTGATGTCCCGGGACACTATATAGTCCCCTTATTCCTGGTTCGTTATCACTGCTCTGAGTGACTTCATCTTAATTTGAACCTTTGTAAGTGTTCAAAAACAAATTTTTAGAATAAGTCTCACCTAGCCTTCTGGCTTCAGTACCACAATATAGTGTGGAATAATACCCCTTTTCTGTAGTAGGAGGGGTAATTTAATTATCACCTGCTGGGAATACAGCTTGTGAATTTTTTCCCATACTACCTCCTTGTCGGAGGGAGACTTGGTAAAGCAGACTTCAGGAGCCTGCGAAGGGGAAACGTCTCGACATTCCCATCTGTACCCCCGGGATACTACTTGTAGGATCCAGGGGTCCTGTACGGTCTCAGCGCCATGCTGAGAACTTGTCAGACGCGGTGGAACGCTTCTGTTCCTGGGAATGGGCTGCCTGCTGCAGTCTTCTTCCCTTTCCTCTATCCCTGGGCAGATATGATCTTATAGGGACGAGAGGACTGAGGCTGAAAAGACGGTGTCTTTTTCTGCAGAGATGTGACTTAGGGTAAAAAACGGTGGATTTTCCAGCAGTTGCCGTGACCACCAGGTCCGATGGACCGACCCCAAACAAGTCCTCTTCCTGTATACGGCCATACTGTGCCGTTTGGAATCTGCATCACCTGACCACTGTCGTGTCCATAACATCTTCTGGCAGTTATGGACATCGCGTTTATTCATGATGCCAGAGTGCAAATATCCCTCTGTGCATCTCGCATATATAGAAATGCTCTATAGTCAATAAAATACTGTCCCTGTCAAGGGTATCAATATTTTTAGTCAGGGAATCCGACCAAGCCACCCTAGCTCTGCACATCCAGGCTGAGGCGATCGCTGGCCGCAGTATAACACCAGTATGTGTGTATATACTTTTTATTATATTTTCCAGCCTTGTCAGCTGGTCCTTGAGGACGGCCCTATCTATAGACGGTACCGCCACTTGTTTTGATAAGCGTGTGAGCGCCTTATCCACCTTAAAGGGTGTTTCCCAACGCGCCCTAACTTCTGGCGGGAAAGGGTATACCGCCCATAATTTTCTATCGGGGGGAACCCACGCATCATCACACACTTTATTTAATTTATCTGATTCAGGAAAAACTATGGTAGTTTTTTCACATCCCACATAATACCCTCTTTTGTGGTACTTGTAGTATCAGAAATACGTAACACCTCCTTCATTGCCTTTAACGTGTGGCCCTAATAAGGAATACGTTTGTTTATTCACCGTCGACACTGGATTCAGTGTCCCTGTCTGTGTCTGTGTCGACCGACTAAAGTAAACGGGCGTTTTAAAACCCTTGACGGTGTTTTTGAGACGTCTGGACCGTACTAATTGTTTGTCGGCCGTCTCATGTCGTCAACCGACCTTGCAGCGTGTTGACATTATCACGTAATTTCCTAAATAAGCCATCCATTCCGGTGTCGACTCCCTAGAGAGTGACATCACCATTACAGGCAATTGCTCCGCCTCCTCACCAACATCGTCCTCCTACCTGTCGACACACACGTACCGACACACAGCACACACACAGGGAATGCTCTGATAGAGGACAGGACCCACTAGCCCTTTGGAGAGACAGAGGGAGAGTTTGCCAGCACACACCAAAAACGCTATAATTATATAGGGACAACCTTATATAAGTGTTTTCCCTTATAGCATCTTAATATATATATAAGCATATCGCCAAATTAGTGCCCCCCCTCTCTGTTTTAACCCTGTTTCTGTAGTGCAGTGCAGGGGAGAGCCTGGGAGCCTTCCCTCCAGCCTTTCTGTGAGGGAAAATGGCGCTGTGTGCTGAGGAGATAGGCCCCGCCCCTTTTTCGGCGGCCTCGTCTCCCGCTCTTAACGGATTCTGGCAGGGGTTAAATATCTCCATATAGCCTCCGGAGGCTATATGTGAGGTATTTTTAGCCAAAATAGGTATTCATTTGCCTCCCAGGGCGCCCCCCTCCCAGCGCCCTGCACCCTCAGTGACTGCCGTGTGAAGTGTGCTGAGAGGAAAATGGCGCACAGCTGCAGTGCTGTGCGCTACCTTTAGAAGACTGAGGAGTCTTCTGCCGCCGATTCTGGACCTCTTCTTACTTCAGCATCTGCAAGGGGGCCGGCGGCAAGGCTCCGGTGACCATCCAGGCTGTACCTGTGATCGTCCCTCTGGAGCTGATGTCCAGTAGCCAAGAAGCCAATCCATCCTGCACGCAGGTGAGTTCACTTCTTCTCCCCTAAGTCCCTCGTTGCAGTGATCCTGTTGCCAGCAGGACTCACTGTAAAATAAAAAACCTAAGCTAAACTTTCCTAAGCAGCTCTTTAGGAGAGCCACCTAGATTGCACCCTTCTCGGCCGGGCACAAAAATCTAACTGGCTTGGAGGAGGGTCATAGGGGGAGGAGCCAGTGCACACCACCTGATCCTAAAGCTTTACTTTTTGTGCCCTGTCTCCTGCGGAGCCGCTATTCCCCATGGTCCTTTCAGGAACCCCAGCATCCACTAGGACGATAGAGAAAAAGCGATAATACATTTTTTTTTATCTAATTCTATTTATATATACGGTTAAAACATTTACATGTTACAAATACAAAAATATGACTTGTCACAAAACATTTCTGATTTCCTAAAGGACCTAAGTGGCTACAAAGACGTCATCTTCCGTCCGGCTGACAAAGGTGGGGGTTTGGTAATTCAAGACCTATGTGATTACCGAGAAGAGATCTACCGGCAACTGGCGGATGTACAGACATATCAAGTGCTGGATATGGATCCGACATACAAATTCAAGCAAGAATTAGATGGAGTCCTGGAAGAAGCCAAATCCAAAGGCGACATCTCCAGTAAGGTCCATAATGCACTAACACAGAAATTCCCAGTAGTACCGGTTCTCTTCACTACACCTAAGATACACAAAGACAATAAGAAACCCCCCGGCAGACCAATTATATCGGCAAGAGACTCACTTTACCAACCAATATCACAATTTTTGGATTGTGTATTACAGCCACTGGTCATGAAGCAACCAACGTTCATTAAAGATACAACAGATCTTCTGTTAAGGTTGAAGAACATAGGCACTGTTCCACCGAACACACAAATGTGTGTAATGGACGTCTGTAGCCTCTATACAAGCATTCCCCACACAGAGGGGCTGGAGGCTATAAGAGTTTCTACATGATGAAAACATGAAGGTAGTCTATATGGATCTATATATGCACCTCCTCTCCCTGACACTACATAGAAATTATTTCCTGTTTGACGGGAAATACTTCGTACAACGGAATGGATGCGCGATGGGAAGTAGCGTAGCACCAGCGTATGCAAATGTGTATATGTTTAAGGAGGAGAAGAGACTTTTCTTCGAGGATATGAACATAGCACAACACATACTACTATACTGTCGCTTTATAGACTACGTATTTATGCTGTGGACAGGTGGAGCAGAACTCTTTATAAAACTAATGGAAGACATCAATTTGAAAGCAGAACATATAAAATTCACATACCAGAATGATATGGCCAGTATGAACTACCTGGATGTGACAGTTAAAATTGAGAATAATAAGATCAGTACTACTCTATATTCTAAGCCGACAGATAAGAATACATTGTTGAGGGCTGATAGCCACCACCCCAAACCACTCATCAGGGGATTACCAAGGTCACAATTGATGAGGGCGGCGAGGATCCACAGTGACCATGACACATTGGATACAGAATTAAACAAAGTTGTGAACAGGTTCGCTGAGCGGGGATATGACCCAATCAGGTTACAGGAACAAAAACAGGAAGTCCTTAACCTCGAAAGAGACACACTGCTGAAGAAAACAATAAGGGACACGAAGGAAGTCATCCCGTGGACTAGTAAATTCAGCACCTGCAGTCCGGTGGTTCAAAGAGCAACCAAGGCGCTGTGGCCAATTGTGTCGACTGACAGCAAACTAAGATGTTTCAAATCAAAGAGACCGATGAATTGTTTTACGAGAGGTAAGAACATTAAAGACTATATACAGGGTTTGATACCAACTTCCCGATGAACTTCCTTACAAAAACATCTGGGTGCTATAAATGCCTGGGATGCACCACGTGTAAATCATTAGTAACAGGGTCTACATTTAAACATCCAAGCAAAGACCAAGTCTTCAGCATTCGCCATGTACTAACGTGTACAACATCGCATATGATTTATCTCATTACATGCCCGTTTGGATTAGGATACGTGGGGAAGACCACCAGGTACTTGAGACAAAGGATGGCGCTACACAGATCGGCAATTACAGCAGCTATTAGGAGTGGAAACTCAGACCAACCAGTAGCCCAACATTTCGTGAATAAGCAGCACCAGCTTAACGCGTTAAAATACATGATCATAGACCACGTCCCTGTGAGCCCAAGAGGAGGAGATAGAAACGGGAAGTTGCTGAATATGGAAGCACGTTGGATGTTTAAGCTGGAAACAATTCAACCGAAAGGACTTAATGAGCAAATCCTGTGGAATACCTTAACCAAAAAATAGCCCATGAAACAATTCTGTTACCTGTGGACAATTGCGATATAAAACCCTTTCCCTCTGTCTATGTATAGAGCACATAGGGTGGCGGGCTTTATTTCTCTATCCTAGTAGTACCTTAATAAGAGAGTTGGCCAATCTATGGTAACAAATATATGAGGAAATTCCTTTTGCATAGATGGTAAGGTAGTAAATAGTCTTTGGCCCTAACCCTCCATTCCCTTCGACCCCCCCCCTCTCCTCCCTCCCGTGCCCCCCCACACCACCCTTTTTTTCCCCCTCCTTGCCCTTCCCTGTCTTCCCCCCCCCCTCCCCCCCCCTTCTCCCGTTTTGTTTAACTCTGTGTAGCTTTCAAGTACAGCTTCTGCCCATATAGGAATGCACCAGATAGGTGGAAAATAGATACTATGTACTTCTAACCATATGGTAGGTCTTAGTAACCGCATGAAATAAGCCCATACAGTTAAAGGTCTAGTTGGAGCACTGTCTAGTCACATATAGATAATCAGTTCTATGTTGCACTATTTATACAATAGTTCTCACTTTCTCATTCATTCACAATCACTTTGCTTTGCAGAACCCGGCGCGCAAGCGCATTGGCAAGCGGCACGGGTTGCTATGGCTACCAGGCCGGGACCCAATCGTTACCTCACAACTGCGGGACACCGGAAGCGGAAGGGCGCCTACGCGTGACGAGGAGTCCCCGAGACGCCGGAAGTCCCCCAGCAACCGACAGAGGTGGCGGCGCGGGTGAAGCTCCTCCTCCCGTATAGTTACACGGGCCTTTAATAGGTAAGACTTTTTCTTTCCTGCACTACACACACCTTGACAAAGGGGCTACGGGCCCCGAAACGTTGGTTTCCGTGATGAAAATTTTAAATACACCATTAACACCCTAAGACCTGGAGTGACGCCGTTTTTTTCTGAATGCATATATAAATATATATATATATATATATATATATATATACACATACACATATATATATATATATATATACACACACACACACACACATATATACATATATACACACACACACAGGTATAGGTATTTACATCATGTTAATTTACACCCAGTCATAACAGTTGGTGCCGACAGGGTCACCCCCATACTACTGTGTCTCCCATGCAGTGTTTACTTTGGAAAAGCTTACAACTACCGACATGCTGACTGTACTGTACTTCATCTACTGAATCAAGTACCATCAGGAGTCGGCAATGCCGACAGAGGGATTCCCATAGCTGTTTGTGGCAGAGCACTCACACATGTCGACACACGTATACTAAATCGCTATAATGGGTAGATCTGACAGGGAAAACACAGAAACTGTTAACTCATTAACCACACTCTCATATGTATATAGTGCTTCATCTTTGCACCTATATTGCACTAAACCACTGTGCCCTCCCCCCCCCCCCCCCTCGTTTTACACTGTTAGCTGCCCAACAGTATTTTGGCGAGCCAGCGTCTCTGTGAGGAGAAAATAGCGCTGTATAGAGTTGTGAGGGCTAAGCCACGCCCCCTTCTCGGCGCGCTTACATTTTTATACTGGCGGGGGTCCGTATACAGTGCCTATGCACTGTATACATCTTTGCCAGGCTTTATTTATGAGGTATATTGCTGCCCAGGGCGCCCCCCCTGCGCCCTGCAGCCTTGTAGTGCCGCTTGTGTGTGGAAGCAATGGCGCGCAGCGCGACCGCTGCGTGGTACCTCCGAGACTCTGAAGTCTTCTGCAGTCACTGAAGTCTTCTGTTCTTCGTATACTCACCCGGCTTCTTTCTTCTGGCTCTGTGAGGGGGGTGACGGCGTGGCTCCGGGAACGAGCAGCTAGGCGAACCAAGTGATCAGACCCTCTGGAGCTAATGGTGTCCAGTAGCCTAAGAAGCAGAGCCCTTGAACTCAGAAGAAGTAGGTCTGCTTCTCTCCCCTCACTCCCACGATGCAGGGAGCCTGTAGCCAACAGGTCTCCCTGAAAATAATAAACCTAACAAAGTCTTTTCAGAGAAACTCAGGAGAGCTCCCCTAGTGTGTGTCCAGTCTCTCTGAGCACAGAGTCTAACGGGAGTCTGGAGGAGGGGCATAGAGGGAGGATCCAGTTCACACCCATTCAAAGTCTTATAGTGTGCCCATGTCTCCTGCGGATCCCGTCTATACCCAATGGTCCTTTTGGAGTACCGAGCATCCTCTAGGACGTATGAGAAACCACCTTTTTTGGCAGTCTGGACACCAATGCGTCAACTATGGGTGTGTTTCCCATTTCTTTCTATCCTACTCAGGGAAGGGGAATGCAACCAGAACCTTTCTTGGGATCTGGAATTTTTTCTCTGGGTTTTCCCAGGAATTTTCGTATATTGCATTTAATTCTTTAGACGCAGGAAAGGTTATCGAGGCTTTCTTAGTATTGGTGAAGTAAGCCTCCTCAACCTGCTTAGGTATTGTGTCAACAATATTTAACACATCTCTCATGGCTTCAATCATTAACTGCACCCCTTTTGCAAGAGATGCCGCCCTCCTCAGCACGTCCCCATCACCGTCTACTGTGTCAGAGTCGGTGAATGTGTCGTCTTGCATAATCTGGGCAAGAGCACGTTTTTGAGAGTGAGTGCCAGGGGGCCCTGAAAGTACCGACCCGGACCAAACAGCCATAGAGGTCTGTAAAACCTGAGTTGCATTTTCATTTTGTGCTAGTTTAGTAGAAATCTGAGAAATCATACTCTTGATAGAGGTTAACCATTCCGGTTCTCTTAATGGAATCTGTGCTAAACCAGAGCAATCCTGATTACATGGAATCATGTAACACATGGGAGTACATGGGATCATCCTGAGATGACATATCTTCCGCAGCATATGACACAGAATCCCTATACATGGCTTATGTGAGACAGCAAGCACACCCCCCCCCCCCCCCCACACACACACACACACACAGGGAAATGGCAGACAAGAGTTCCCCCCACTAAGAATGCCAAGAGAGACACAGAGTTTGGAGCCAACCCACACACAGCGTCTTGGGAGATAAGGACAACCCCTTACCAGCGCTGTGTACCTTAATAGGTTACACAGCCTAAATCACAGCTTCACCTCCCCCCCCCATCCCTTCTACAACCCCCTGGTACCGTTACAGGGCAGCTGGAGTCGATGTGGAGGGACCGCTCTCCCCTGTCAGTGTCTGCATGCAGGAAAGATGGCGCTGAACGCTGCTGGGTCCACTCTGAGAAGCTCCGCCCCCTTCCATGGCGCTGGCTCCCGCTTATATTTGAATTTTTATACTGGCCTGAGGTGAATTGCTGGCGGTGATCCGGGGTCCCCGACAGGCTGTGTGACCAGTTTAGAGTGTAGGCGCTGGTTCAGGGGGCCCCTCACAGCGCCGCACCATGTACCGCTGAGCCCCGGAGCGCAGTTAGTACTGCGCTCCCTACCCTGTTGCTGCCATCTTCACACCGGCTCCCCACTTGTCAGGGGGCCGGTGACTAACTCGCCACAGACGTTTTCTGGCTCTGTAAGGGGTTTGGTGGCATGCTGCCGAGGTGAGCGATCCCCTGTGGCGGCAATCGATCTGTCCCCTCAAGAGCTCAGTGTCCCGTCAGCAGAGATAGTGGCTCGCACCCCTCAGGGCGGACACTACTCCCCCCCTTAGTCCCACGAAGCAGGGAGGCTGTTGCCAGCTGCCTCCCTGGGCCTAAACTATGTTTAAAATAAAAAAACAAAACTTCTATGGAGCTCCCCTAGCTGTGACCGGCTCCTCCGGGCACATTTTCTAAACTGGGTCTGGTAGGAGGGGCATAGAGGGAAGAGCCAGACTACACTCTCAAACTCTTAAAGTGCCAATGGCTCCTGGTGAACCAGTCTATACCCCATGGTACTAATGTGGACCCCAGCATCCTCTAGGATGTAAGAGAAATTATATTTTATATGCACATTGGTCATTGGAAAGAACCTGCAAAGATGACTAATAAGTCTACTCTGTAGTCCATGAACCTAGTAACACAAGTTTTATTGTGGTGTAACTGTGCATTAAAAATTTGCTGCACTCTATTTTGTAGTATCTTAATTGACACCTTCCAACTGTCTCCATTCCACCAGGTTCATGCAATTTGCCACAAATCCACCATAATGCAGCACACAAGTTGGGGCACAGATCTACTGTAATGCAACACTCCTACACTGTAATGGAGTACACATCTGCAGTAAGATCAGTCCACAAATAATCTGTAATTAATCACAAATCCTTGAGCACACAGCCCCTTATGTAGCTATCACTGTGTTGGGGGAGGTGAAGCCATTTTTTTCGTAGTACTCATCCCTATTTTTCTCCCTAATGTTTTTTCCATGTTGGGAGGAGAGTAATTATATAATCAATGTGTTACACACACCCAACTCAGGGAGATTCCTAGATTCTCCAGGGAGAACACCACCATTTCAGGGATTCTCCTGACATTCAGGGAGAGTTGCAAGTATGGCTTAATTTAACACTTAGGGGGCACCCTATTAGCAGTGCAAACTTACCGCTGGGGCTATCCAATTAGCCCTGATAACCAGCACTTATTAGGGATTATGCTTCAGGTGCCTCAGCCTTAAAGTGCGTTATCAGGCTATTTTTATTGCCCAAAATATGATCGGGGCTAATTGGATAGCGCTGTTAGTCTCCTCCTCACCACCTTACCTAACTCAGAAAGCATTGCACTCTATTTCTAGGTTGTCTTCTTTCATTAATCAAACTGCAAAGCTTCACAATGTAACTTTGTATCCTTTTCTCCATGCAAATGTTTGAATAACTCAAATAAACTGTACAAAAATAAAATAAAAACTTAAATACAGCTGTGTTATGGCCTAAATTTGTTGCTTAAAAATGAACTCACCAGCTGACTAGTCAATGTATATACCCAACATCAGCTTTTACTCACTACTAAGCAAAGTAATTGACCCTTGTTTGTTGCCCACGTAAACACCTAACTGCACACAAGTACAGTACCTCCAACAGTGAACTTACATCCTTTGCATCAAGCAATTCTTTGCACTTCTCATTCTTTTTACTGTGAACATCAGGGTTAACGCAGGTATGATCTCTGCTAGAAAGGATAGTCATCCGTACACCTGAATAAACCGTCCTTCGTAGTTCCCTGGTAATCTGAGCTATTTGCTTGTGTGTTCGGGTACCAAAAAATATTTTGGGCACTCTCTGCCGGTCTACATTTTCCTTCTTTTTGCCATTTTGATCATTTTTGTCCTGGTTTTTGGCACACCCACAGCAGCAGAGACTGCAAGGTTCACAATTCTGAAATGAGAAACAGAAGATGATCATTGCCTTTATATAATACAGGGAACAATCTCTATTGTACAACAAAAAGGGATTAAAAGTTCTAGCATATACCATATCCTATTCAGATAGTAATAATGGACAAAATCCCTGTCCATTATATGTGGCGTTTAAGTAAAAATACAGCAGGAAAGTGCGGAAATTGTTTAAAAGAAGGAGTAGTACAGAATAACAGTCCTTGAGACATTTGCGGAAGAACCCAGTAGATCTACAGTAAGGAGCACATATTTTTTTTCACGTCCTATCTTTTTCCAGGACAGCTTTGTTGCTAGAAATAGTTGTAAAAGTGTTATATTGTGAGCAATCTGATTTATACATTTATTCAGTTGTCATAGGTCAAACTATGGGCCTGATTCAAATGTGACTCAAATGTCACAAAGACAGGGTGTTCAAAAATATGCAAAAGATGGAGGAGGCGTCTCATGGTTAAAAGCAGCCCACTGCCGGCTTCTCAGATCCTCTGCATGCATTATACTCCACCGCGCTAAAATCATCTGAAACCACAAAAAGCTTTGTACAAATGCGTGAAAATCAAATTAGCGTCCACTACTGAATCTGCTCCTATGTCAATAGCACTATGAGTGTTGACCTTCCTCCATCTCCCACTTTTTTCACACCATCTCTTTTATCCAATTATTTATAAAAAAAAAAAAAAAAAAAAACTGTACAGATTTTGTGAATACAGGCAACTATAGGCAAGTGAGATTATAATAAATTGTGAGTTCCCAAACAATTTAACATTCACCACCCAATACTAATAATTGTTTTTGTCCACATAACCATACCAGGATATTTCACACTATAGTTAAGGCAGTAATTATGAAATGTAACCAGTTATCCAAAATGCAAAAATACAATGTGAGCATGCAAATTTGTTGTGCTTTTAAAAAAAGAAAATAAAGTAGAGGCCAGAAGGCTAAGGAGGTATTATTTATTTATTAACAGTTTCTTATATAGCGCAGCATATTCCGTTGCGCTTTACAATTAGAACAGCAACTGGGCAAAAACAGACAGACAGACAGAAGTAGGTATTTAATTAGGGCAGTTTTATCCCCTATGCGAAAGATTCGGCAGGAGCGAAAAACATGTGGATCGGCGAATCCGCGTGTTTTTGCACCTGTGCTGGTGAAAATGCAGCCTGTTTTCACTCATTTTGAGGCAATGCCTTTTCGCAAAAAAAAAAATGAAAAGGCATTGGTGAAAAGGTCTTAAAAATGGGTGAAAATGGCCCGCAATTGAATGCACAGGGGAGCGAATTCAATAGCTCCAAAATTATCGGAGCTACCTGAATGCCCTCCTTAGGGGGAGGGGGGAGTTCAATTAGCCGTGGTAAATTTTTCGGTTTAAAAAAAAAAAAAAAAACGGGCTTTATCGCGATATTTTGCCCTATGTTTTTGGTTGCTTCTGGGCAGGTGAAACAAAATCCCAGATAATGGCGGCTATCGGTTTCAACTGAATCCCCCACCCAGAAATCAATTAGCAATAGTAATTTACCGCTGCTAAATGAATTCCCCCCTAAATGTAGTGTACAGCAATGGACAATGGCAGACATGACTGTGCAATATTCCACTATGTTTATCTATATGGCAATGTTTAATACGGACACAGTTTTGAGAATTATAAGCTGCATTCACAATATGTAGCTTGGATAGGTCTTCCAGCGATGCAAAAAAATATACAAAATGTAACAAATTTCTAAACAATTAGATTAGCCTCCGTAAATAAATGCTAAACCATGGCGTGTGCTACACCACAATACTAGGGATCAAGCTGTCTCTTAGCCTTTACTATGTGGAAAAGAAAGTTCAGATTACCCTCAGTCCCACTCAACCTTGTCCACCATTAAATATTACAATAAGCGATAGAATGGAGGTGAATGTGACCCTTCTAGAGCTGTCAGTCACAGGGATAAAAGGTTCACTGATGTGCCAAAGAAACAGCCCGTCAAATCGGATAAAGTTTCCTTCTTGCTGGAATTGTTACATTCCCCTCTCAAGTTGCGAGGAAAGGTAGGCTTCATTACGGTGTACTGCCACAATAAAAAGCCAGTTCCAAATATCCTGCTTTCTATATTGAATAATTAGTTATTCACTCAAAAGGATAAAAAGGACACATTATGAATGGAGTTCTTGTAAGTGGTGAAGGAGAAAAACAGCTGACCCGACGGTGTCCCTTTACATTCACTGCAATATCCGATTTGAACAAGGAAAGTAGAAAGCAAATTATATAATATGAATTTTACTCCTAAAGTCTTAAGTACGCAACAACTTTGGATCTCACTCAATAGACTGCAGGTTCTTTTTGGTAAATAAGTTCTAAGTTAAATAAATAAAAAAATAAAAAACAAAGCTGATTATTTAAAGGCTAGTAAAGGAACACGTGGCACATAGGTGCCGGTCCACTCAGATAATTTGTTACAGGATAAGATTTTATGGGGGTATTCAATTATGTCCGTTTTGCACTTTTCGCTATGCAATAGAAGGGGCGTTTTTTCGCCTAGGCAAAACATTCGTCAGGAGCAAAAAAAACATGTGGATCAGCGAATCCACGTTTTTGCACCTGCACTGGCAAAAGCACGGGCCATTTGACGATTTGGAAGCATTTTTCGCCAATGCCTTTTCACAAACAAAAAACAAAAAAAGAAGTGAAAAGGCATTCGCGAAAATGCCTTAAAAATGGCCGAAAATGTCCTGCAATTGAATACCCCCCCCCCCACACACACACACGTTTTTTAACCAAGTAAACTGGCTAATGTATGATACTAAAAGTCTGAAAGCAACTTCTAGGCTCATTACGTAACCTTAATTATCACATAATACACAGTCCTAATTTTAAATATCCACATTACCAGATCACTAATTACAGTGTAGTACGTATTTTTCTGTGAAGCTTAGGAAAATACTGTAAGTCCCTCACATTATATTACATACACACTAAAAAAGGATTATAACCTCAATAAGTATTATTTGCTTAATTCAGCATACACAGGGGAATGCATGCGATTGACACAGTTCTAGTTAATCCCTCCATGCAATCTATAAACTAATTTAAAGGCTGGGTACGTCATCTCTTTGTCTGTACTGTGTCTTATTTTATGGCCTTTCCAGGCATGACCACACCATCAATGATGTCAGACATATTCCTTGCTACTGGGCCATGTCCTCAATATTTTAGCTTGTGAAAGAAACTGTGCGTGAATTAGACTGACAGCAGGATTCTGGGACGAGATAAAGGCATTTTAAGGTAGTGAAGACACACAATGGCAAAGTACTGAATAGGGAGCTCTGCAAGCAGACATATGAGCACCATTAAGGCAACTTGGTAAATACCTGCAGTAATAAAATATGTATATATTCATGTCTAAGAAGTTAAAATAATAAGAATGAAAAAAAAAAAAAAAGGGCCAATCCCATCATACAATGTACATCTGCTACCTCTATTTTTGGTGTTATCTTAAATGATTCCCTGGTTCTGAAATACTGAAAAACTGAACAATAGAGCACCAGTCAGAGAGGGCATAAGGGCAGTCTATGTATTAACTGTATCTACTTTTGAGTTTATTTTTTCTGTTTTGTTTTCTTACTATACAGAAGAAAACAGGAATAAAAAATATTGTCAAATGACAGAAAATGGAAATCTACTTTACATTTTCTTTGAAAAGTCCATTTAGTAATATAAAGGTTTGGTAATAAAGCAAAAAAAAAAAAAAAAAAAAACCAAACAGAACCAGAAATTGTCCAATCAGACTTTAATGAGCATATTATAATAAAATATATACAAAATAGGCAGGTACAGAAAAGGGGATTTTGATTTGGAGAATTGCTCAGTCCTAGATAAATATCTGAAAATCAATAACCATGTTCCAAGTAAGGGGTAGGAGCCTGGTGAGGGTGCCAACCAACAAACCAAAAGGTGCCATACTTGGCAGCAAATGACTCACTACATGATATTGTGCAGGTATATGGTAAATACAAAGATGATGTAAAGTCTATGGGACTTAAAGTTGTCTTAAAAAGTTACAATTTAGTAGATTTAAAACACCTTAAAGATACTGTCCTATATATTACGGGAAAGAAAAATCAATGTTTAAAGACCCCTTTTCCATATCTGACTAAGTCACACACATATAGAAGTATCGCATATCAAATATCAAAGTGGTTTTGTCATATCGCATTGTGATTAAGACGCATCATGTGCGCAAAGAAAGGATGCTCTGCACAACTCACTTGCGCCAGGTGTTTTGCAGCTAGGTATATGAGGACACGTCTGTAGATAGAGTGGAGTGGACGGGATGGGGAAAGGAGGGACTCATTTGCTTAAAATGGAGTTTTTGGCAATTGTGCCATTGGCTTCCAGGATTTACTAGTACTGTATGAAAATATAAAGGAAATCAATGCCTCATAATTGTCAGTCAGACATGTTGTGAAGATAGAGTTGAGTAATGGTAGTAATTTTATGGAAAATGTAATAATCTTTTGACAGTAGCATACGCATAGCTACACCAGTTTACATTTGGGACAAATTCTGTCTCATCCTCTTCCCTATGTTTAAAGTGAGCCTGTGAGATATAGGGGTATATTCAATAACAGTCGGAAGCTGCCGTCTTGTCGGAAGGGGTTCCGACCTATTCATTACGGCCCCAATGCTGTCAGAATGCACGCTGATCGGCGGCTTCATCAGCGTGCATTGTCGGAAGCGGGGCCAAACCAGACAGGTTTTAGCCCCGTTTCTGACAATCTCAATCCGACTTTAAAAAAAGTCGGATTGAGATGAGGGTGCCGAGAGCAGGAGACGGGGGGAGCAGCAGGGAGAGCAGGAACCCAGCGGCAGCGTCCACCCGGTTCCAGCAAGCGAGGTCCCGCTTGCTAGAGCCGGGAGGATGCTGCCATGAGCCTCCAGTTACGCTGTTGCAGCCACTGCTCCCCCCGTTCTCTCCCCCCGTCCGCTCCGTCTCCTCTGCTGCTCTCCCCACCGCCGCAGACATTCCCCCCCCCTCCACCCCAGTGCCGCAGATAGCTCCCCCTGATGCCGCTGACAGCAGCAGCAGGTCAGGACACCGGAAACGACCAAATCCGACAGTCGGATTTGGCCGCTCTTTGAGTAGGGGTTGTCTGGTCCATTCTGGCAACTGCATGTCGGAATGGACCCGACTCATATTGAATATACCCCATACAGTGCACCCGGAAAGTATTCACAGCGCTTCACTTTTCCACATTTTGTTATGTTACAGCCTTATACCATAATGGAATAAATACCTTTTTTTCCCTCAAAATTCTACACACAATACCCCATAATGACAACGTGAAAAAAGTATCACCACTTTCCAAGTGAGAAACTTCAACTCTATCTCTTGTAGAGGTTCAAACCAATCTGATTGAAGGAACTGCAACACAACATTAAGGTCCCATGGTGCCACTGGATGCACAATGGAGGCTGGATGTGCAGAACCCCTTACACGAAGGTCTGAACCTCTGGCAGAGAGGCCAATTGTTTTAGGAAGAACACCGACAAGGCCGAAATCTGGACCTTGATTGATCCCCATCGGAGGCCCGCCTCCCCACCAGCCTGCAGAAAATGGAGAAAACGTCCTAACTCAAACTCCTCCGTAGGAGCCTTCTTGGATTCACACCAAGACACATATTTTCTCCAAATACGGTGGTAATGTTTCGACGTTACTCCTTTCCTGGCCTGAATAAGGGTGGGGATGACTTCCTTGGGAATACCCTTTCGGGCTAGGATTCGGCACTCAACAGCCATGTCGTCAAACGTAGCCGCGGTAAATCTTGATACACGTATGGCCCCTGCTGCAGCAGGTCCTCGCGAAGAGGAAGAGGCAGAGTATCTTTTATGAGCAACTCCTGAAGATCTGGGTACCAAGCCCTCCTTGGCCAGTCTGGGCAATGAAGATTGCTCGAACGCTTGGTCTTCTTATGATCCTGAGCACTTTTGGGATCAGCGGAAGTGGAGGGAAAACATATACCGACCGGAACACCCACTGGGCCACCAGCGCATCCACTGCTATTGCTCGAGGGTCTCTCAACCTGGAACAATATTTCTGAAGCTTCTTGTTGAGACAAGATGACATCATGTCTACTGGAGGAACTCCCCAAAGACTTGTCACCTCTGTGAAGATTTCTTGGTGTAGGCCCCACTCTCCTGGATGGAGATCGTGTCTGCTGAGGAAGTCTGCTTCCTGTTACATTGTCCGACTGGATCTGCACGGGATGATCTTGAAGAAGATGTACCGCTCGTTGAAGGCCGTTGGAAATGGCTCTCAATTCCAGCACGTTTATGTGAAGTCAGGCTTCCTGACTTGACCATTTTCCCTGGAAGCTTTCTCCCTGAGTGACAGCTCCCCAGCCTTGGAGACTTGCATCCGTGGTTATTAGGACCCAGTCGTGAAACCCAAACCTGCGTCCCTCTAGTAGGTGAGAACTGCGTAGCCACGTAGCCACCACAGGAGCGAAATCCTGGCTTTTGACGACAGGATTATCTTCCGGTGCATGTGAAGGTGGGATCCCGACCACTTGTCCAACAGGTCCCACTGGAATACCCTGGCATGGAACCTGCCAAACTGTATGGCCTCGTAGGCCGCCACCATCTTCCCCAACAACTGAATTCACTGATGGATCGACACACTTGATGGTTTCAATATTTGTTTTACCATTTTCTGGATTTCCAGAGCCTTTTCCACCGGAAGAAATACTCTCTGAACTTCTGTGTCCAGAATCATCCCGAGAAAAGACAATCTTGTCGTCGGTTCCAACTGTGACTTTGGATAATTTATGATCCAACTGTGTTGTTGGAGTATTGACAGGGAGAGTAAGATGTTTTGTAACAACTGCTCCCTGGATCTCGCCTTTATCAGGAGATCGTCTAGATAAGGAATTATATTGACTCCTTTTTGACGCAGGAGAACCATCATCTCCGCCATCACCTTGGTGAATACCCTCGGCGCCGTGGAGAGACCGAAAGGTAACGTCTTGAATTGGTAATGGCAATCCTAAACCACGAATCTCAGATAAGCCTGGTGAGGAGGATAAATGGGAACATGCAGGTAAGCATCTTTTATGTCTACAGACACCATGTAGTCCCCCTCCTCCAGACTGGAAATCACTGCCCTCAGTGATTCAATTTTGAACTTTAATCGTTTCATGTAGAGATTCAGATTTTTCAGGTTTAGGATCGGTCTGACCGAGCCGTCCGGCTTCGGAACTACAAAAAAGGCTTGAATAAAACCCCTCCCCTTGTTGTGATAAAGGTACCAGTACTATGACCTGATCCTGACATAATTTTTGGATTGCCGCTGTTACTGCTTCCCTTTCTGGAAGAGAAGCTGGCAATGTCGATTTGAAAAATCGGCATGGGGGAACGTCTTGAAACTCCAGCTTGTATTCCTGGGACACTATTTGCAACACCCAGGTATCCAGGCCAGACAGAATCCAACCTTGGCTGAACAGTTTGAGACGTGCCCCCACCCGAGCGGCCTCCCGCAAAGGAGCCCCAGCGTCATGCTAAAGATTTGGCAGAAGTAGGGGTAGACTGCTCCTGGGAACCTGAAGCTGCTGTGGACTTCTTTCCCTTTCCCCTTCCCCTACCCGCAAAGAAGGGGGAACCTCTCGCTTTTTTGTATTTATTGGGCAGAAAGGACTGAATGTGCGGGTCATATGTCTTTTTTGCCAGTGCAGGCGCAGAGGGCAAAAATGTCGACTTACCTGCGGTAGCCGCCGAGACTAACGCATCCAGTCCATCGCCAAATAAGGCCTCACCTTTATATGGGAGAGCCTCCATATTTCTTTTGGAATCTGCATCCGCGTTCCACTGGCGAATCCACTATGCCCGCCGAGCCGATACTGCCATGGTAGCGGCTTGTGAACTCAAGAGTCCAATATCTTTCACCACTTCTAGCATGTATGTGGCAGCATCTTTGATATTCCCTAACTTAAGGAGTATCTCATCTTTATCAATCATGTCAATTTCTGATGACACGCTTTCTGACCATTTTTCAATAGCGTGACTCACCCACGCGCAAGCAATTGTGGGCCTGAGCAGCGTACCATTTGCAACATAAATGGATTTCAATGTAGTTTCCATATTTTGGTCTGCCGGCTCTTTTAGTGAAGCCGTGCCAGGTCAGGGAGAATTACCTTCTTTGTCAACCTGGACAGTGCACTGTCTAACACAGGGGGTGACTCCCATTTTTCCCTGTCCTCCACCGGGAAAGGATAAGCTATCTGAATTCTCTTGGGAATAAGAAATGTATTTTCGTGATTCACCCACATCCCTTCAAAGAGTGTATTAAGCTTGTGGGAAGCAGGGAAAGTGACCTTATATTTCTATTCTTTATAGAAATAAATATTCTCCTGAGGTACAGGAGTGGCTTCCGTGACTTCCAGAACTTCCCTTATAGCCACAATCATATATTGTATATTTTTTGCTAATTTATGATCTATTTCTCTGGAGTCACTATCGTCGACACAAGAATCAGTGTCCGTGTCGGTATCAGTATTCACAATATTCGCAAATGGTCTCTTATGTGACAGAGGGGTCGCCTGCGGATGGAAGAACAGCCCTGAAAAATCACATCCTCCACAGATTTTCTCCAGCACTCAGAATGAGATTCAGACTTATCTAATCTCCTACTGATATGATGCATACTATCACGTATTTCTTTCACCCATGCAGGCTCTTGGTGTGCCGGCAGCGCCACCACATTACACTTGTGTGTTCCCAAAATGGTTTCCTCCGGGGAGGAACTCCCTGCCTCTGACATGTCTTACACACGTGTACAACACACACACAGACACACTGGGACTTATAGGGGACAGACCCACAGTAAAAGCTGTCAGAGGGAGACAGTTTAGGAGCAGTCAATTCACAACCCCAGCGCCAGTATCTAATGCCTGTGAACACAGAATGCCCACTGACATGCAGCACTTTTTACACGGTAAAACACACTAGTAAAGCACCAAATTCGCTTGTGCCTCCCCCCCCTGTTTTGCACCCCGATACTTGTAGTCAGAAGTGAAGGAGGACCAGCGATGTCTCTGCAGCCTGAGGAGAGAGAAAATGGCACTGAACAGTGTGCTGCCTGCCTGAGGAAGAAGCTCTGCCCTTTTTACCTCAGAAACTTTTCATAATATTTTTACTGGCGAGGGTAGGGCTGTGCCTGGGCATCTTATGCCCCCTTTTTGCCAGTTTATAGAGGTGTTTTTGCTGTCCAGGGCGCCGCGCCCCCCCCCCCCCCCCGCGCCCTGCAGTGCCTGTGTGTGTGGGCAGCAATGGCGCGCTGCGCTCCCGCCAGCCGCGCTGTACCTCAGCCGTCACTTTTCTTGATAGAAGATCTGTCTTCTTCTACTCACCTGTCTTCTGACTTCTGGCTCTGTGAGGGGGGTGACGGCGTGCTGTGGGAGTGAGCATCTAGACACGGCTAGCGTTCAGTACCCTTCAGGAGCTAATGGTGTCCTGTCAGCCAGAAGCAGAAACTCTTCAGGAAGTTGGTTCCTACTTCTGCCCCCTCAGTCCCACGAAGCAGGGAGTCTGTTGCCAGCAGTTCTCCCTGAAAATAATATACCTAACATAAGTCTTTCCAGAGAAACTCAGTAGAGCTTCTCAGAGTGCATCCAGTCTGCCTGGGCACATTTCTAAAACTCAGGTCTGGAGGAGGGGCATAGAGGGAAGAGCCAGTCCATACCCATTGAAAAGACTTAAGAGTGCCCATGGCTCCTGCGGAACCGTCTATACTCCATGGTCATGAAGTGGACCCCAGCATCCTCTAGGACGTATGAGAAAAGGAATGGTCTATAAACCTCCGAGACAGGATTGTCTCGAGGTACAAATCTTAAGAAGGGTACAGAAAAATATCTGCTGCTTTGAAGGTCTCAATGAGCACAATGGCCTCAATCATCAGTAAATGGCAGAAGTTGGTAACCACCAGGACTCTTCCTAGAGCTGGCCGGCCATTAAAACTGAGCGATCGGGGAGAAGGGTCCTAGCCAGGGAGGTGACCAAGAACCCGATGGTCACTCTGTCAAAGCTACAGCAGTCCTCTGTGGAGAGAGGAGAACCTTCCAGAATGACAACAATCTATGCAGCAATCCACCAGTCAAGCCTGTATGGTAGAGTGGCCAGACGGAAGCCACTCCTTAGTAAAAAGCACATGGCAGCCCGCCTGGAGTTTGCCAAAATGCACCTGAAGGACTCTCAGACCATGAGAAACAAAATGATCTGGTCTGATGAGACAAGGATTGAACTCTTTGGCGTGAATGCCAGACGTCATGTTTGGAGGAAACCAGGCAATGCTCATCATCATCCTATACCATCCCTACAGTAAAGCACGGTGGTGGCAGCATCATGCTGTGGTGGTGTTTTTCAGCGGCAGGAACTGGGAGACTAGTCAGGATAGAGGGAAAGATGAATGCAGCAATGTACAGAGACATCCTGAATGAAAACCTGCTCCAGAGCGCTCTTGACCTCAGACTGGGGCAACGGTTCATCTTTCAGCAGGACCACAACCCTAAACACACAGCCAAGATAGCAAAGGAGTGGCTTCCGGACAACTCTGTGAATGTCCTTGAGTGGCCCAGCCAGAGCCCAGTCTTGAATCCTATTGAACATCTCTGGAGAGATCTGAAAATGGCTGTGCACCGACGCTTTCCATACAACCTGATGGAAGTTGAGAGGTGCTTCAAAGAAGAATGGGTGAACTGCCAAAAGATAGGTGTGCCAAGCTTGTGGCATCATATTCAAAAAGATTTGAGGCTGTAATTGCTGCCAAAGGTGTATCAACAAAGTATTGAGCAAAGGCTGTGAATACTTATGTACATATGATTTCTTAGTTTTTTATTTTTAATACATTTGCAAAACTTTTTTTTCACATTGTCATGGGGTATTGTGTGTAGAATATTGAGGGAAAAATTAATTTATTCCATTTTGAAAAGGGCTGTAACATAACAAAATGTGGAAAAAGTGAAGCGCTGTGAATACTTTCAGGATGCACTGTATGCACTATAAAAGCCAGAACAGCATCACACTACTACAGATATGTTCTATAGTTTATCAAGCAAATCCACTACAGCATGGCAGGAACCTAGCATTTATATATCAATATTTCATCAAAAGAATATTCTTTTGGCTTCAAGAGAGGATTTGAAATCTGCAGCTGCAATTGCAATACCAAATACATACTTTCAAATTTGAGCATTCATTAGGTACATGATTACAAAAGTAGTATTTCCAACCCTGAAGTTAAACACTATTGAGAAAGGTCCACTGAATGGCTTTCACAGAAAAAGAAAAAGTATAAATCTGTTTCTTTACAGCAGAGAAAAAGCATATTAAAAAAGTTCCAGGCCACCAAATAAATGGAAGAGTAAAGCAAGAATGTTTATCTTAGCAGAACCTGTAAAATAACTTTAGCCATGTTGAGAACCTGGAATAAAAGAGTCTTTAATAAGTACTGTGCTCAATATACTTTCTTTAAAATGTGTCTCTGCATTGAGACTGAGGGGAGCTATCAAGCTGTAAAGTTGGGGGCTGATTTTATGGTAACCTGTAAAAATGTGGAACTGAACAGCACTAGTATACAGTTTGCAAAATACAAGGTACAAAAATGCAGATGCTTTGTCTATTTTCCTTCCAGCACATACTGAGGAACACATCTCACTGCCCCGCATACTTCACATAAACAACAGATAAAACCAACAGCCCTGCTGTTCCACTTTTGTATAGACATTGTGATGAAATGTGAAAATTATTTTTGTGAGATCTTATATATATTGCACTACGTATTACGCACAGGCTGCTATTCTAAACAAAGAGTCTTTGTCTGCCTAGAACTCTATGTGCTGCTGCTTCACATGAAAGGATAAGGACCCGAACAATACAGGTGTCGCTATACCCTCTCTTCATGTCATTCACACAAATCTAGATAGTATAATATTGTTTTTGCAATTTCAGAAGAAGAAAAAACAAAAACATAATTTAGATAATTCTTTAAGCCACAAAAAGTAACATCATATAAATGTCTCTGTACACACACTTTGAAGCTCTGACAAAAGAGCTTGCCTATAAATCCCATAAGGAGACTGGATGCAGAAGATAGTCAATGGTCCCATATGCTGCCTGCAAGACCTTTTTCTGGTCTACAGAATGCTAGCAGGCGAAACTTTAATAAATTGATGGCCTCAATCATTCATTAAAATGAGTGGAGTTATGTTTTTACTTGAATCTGCTATCCATGAATTTCATTACATTTTGTTCATTATGTTTTATGGTCTTTCATACGGTAGGAAATATCATACAAAAAAAAGCTATTGTTCTTCAAGACCATATTATTTAAATAAGATAAATGTATGGTGAAGGCGATTTGTTTTATAGGAGAACACACAGAATTCTTTTCAAAGTTATATGATTTTTCCACCCCTTATAGATTATTCTATTTTTTTAATTAGACACAATTTGCATTCTCATTGCACTGTAGCATAAAAGCATATCACGAGAAACATAAGACTCAAACACAAAAAACTGGCATGTAATAAAGGGAGTCTCAATGTCCTACACTCTCTCATGAATAACTTAAGAAATCAAGTGAAAGTGAGCTGCAGTTTCAGAGAAAAACAGAAAAGTTAAAATGAATGAAGAACTTTGAACTGACCTGTTATTGTTTCACAAAAGGCAACTTTAAACCTACAACTTGGCATAAAGCAATTTTACAGGGACAGTACTGAAGACCAGCAAATGGGCGTGAACACTGAAATATGCTTGGGTAAACAAAGCTGCAGTCCCGCATTATTTGCAGTTCATAAATGAGCACGGTTCATACATAAAAGTATTTTACAATGATCCTTTATCCCATTTACCAACTGATAACTAACATGTTACTATTTGAAATTATGTTCTAAGTTAATGTAAATGATCCAAAAAAAGGTGATAAAATATGGTTGGCTTCTCATGTGCAGTTCCCAGCTTCACTGTCGTCATACGGGATTCACAGCTTTAGAGCATAGAATTAATTTGGCTGAAAAAGGCAGGAGTATCATTAAGGATCATGTAGGATTGTGAATTCATGCCATGTAAAGGGAGGTAATGGAGACTGTTTACCCTGCACTTAAACATGCAAGTGCATTGCATACTCAAAAATTTATAAAGAAATAAGGAGATAAACAAATTAGTGTCTTTTACAAGGTAATGTTGAAATCAGTCAACAATATTGTTCCCTTGACTGTTTTGGAATGAGAATATTTGTATGGGACAACTTCTTCAATCATTTGGATACGCAGCGGAATTGTGTGTAATTTATAAAATTGGAACCATGACTGGTTATTATATGATAGAAGCTTATTAAATATGTGAGCTGTAGCTTGGACTCGGCCTGCTATGCGTATATACATATATTGTCACAGCGCCCAAATATAAGTTGCCTCAGACAGAGCCACCCTAGGGGACGTCAAGTTCTCATGTTGCCTCCTGGTCTACACGCTGCTTCTACTAACTTCCGTGATACTGCAGTGACAGGCAACGCAATGAAATTACAGATGGTAACAAGAAACGTGGTACCAAAAGGTCATACAATTCCTTCTAAAACATCTACTTCACTCCAGTTAATGCTGCAAGATACCAGGTTTATGATACTCTAACTCATGTCAACGCACTTTTCCCGGCAGCTGTTGCAGAGTGCACTTGATTGTGCTTTATAACATTACAATAATCTAAAATAACAGACTATAAAGGATTTCTACTGCAATAATAAGAGCTTACAATTTAAACACCATTATAGCCTACAGTATTAGAAACCGTTATAGCCTGGTTACTATTAATTCACAGAAGCTGACAAGAATGTCTTACCAATTCTTGTGCATCCTTCTATATTAAATTTCAAAAGCAGCTCAAAGAAATCTTAACAGTCTAGTGATCTAAGCTCCTGTAGAGGTAATAACTAAAAACTCAGGTATCATCTACAACCTATTATTATGAAAGCAGAACAGAAACTGAACTGAAAAACAATGACACATTAAGGAAAATCAATTAACAAAGAACCTTTGATCACTGACGCAAAGCAGAAGATAGATAAGATGAATATAGGGCTATCATCATCTACAAAATAATATTGTCACAAAGCCATCTCAGTGTAACAAGCCTGAATACCCTGTTGTGTGAAATCTCACACAAGGTCACCCTGCTGGGATATGAGAAGTGACATTGCTAAAGCTTCTCAACTACTCCAACTCTTAACGGAGGGTAGCACTCCCCATCTATAGTCCCATGATTAAGCTGCACAAAGCAGCTGTTTATCCACTCACAGTAACCAGCAGGTGAACCCGATTCAATATTTATCATAGGCTTTTACAGATCACTGCTAGCCAAGCAAACATTTTAATTAAGCTGGAACTCGCTTCAAAGAACTTATTCAAGATGTCAATCAGCAAGATAGAGATCGGATACGGTGTCAGGTGAGAGTGTGTAATACAAATCCGTAACTTTCTTCATCCCATCTCTGTAAATTAGCCTGGTATAAAGTTGGGGCTCTGATTGTAACAGACTGCCAGTCTCCTGGAATGTGTAACTTAAGTCACTCAAACCCCATTGTGCAGGTTGTAAGCAATATGTTAAACTGCAGTGGGCTAGCACATTAAGACAGATCCTTTTCACAGCCGGTTTCTTGATACCACAAGTGTTTGTTACACTACTCTCCATTTACTGTTTACTTTCTTAGCTGGTGTAAATGGGGATTCCTTAACATTGTTGTCCCAGTTTCTAGAAGTCATTGCCACTACAGAATTAATGAAGAGTGTGCTGCTAAGAGTATGGTTTCACGTCCGAAACCTATGCAAAACAGCATGCCAGGTACTTCTTATGGACTAATGACCATGCATAGAAAGGGCCCAGGCGGTTTCCCAAGGTGAATAGCAGAAGTGTTAGGACACTGAAGGACCCATTCCATTACACTGAATGCACATAGCAGACAAAGGCCAAATGAGAAGAAAAACTGTACTTCAGGGACTGTGCTGTGTTCAGAAAGGTCTGCTCATTCCATGAAATGTAAAGGCAGATTGTTTATCAACAGTACCGTGTTACCGCCACTGTGACCTACGCATGTCTCCCTATGAAGAGACAAACAAACACCTGTGATTCTTTTCCCACAGGTACAGACTGAACGTGCCATCAATGTTTACTATGCAAAAGGCATGACTCACTGTAAACAGTTGTACTCATAAACAGCATTCTACAGAATCACACATGTAAGCAGAAGTAGCTATTGATACAGGTCAAGAATTTGCATGAAATTAGTAATATTTTACATATAACCCCTTAATGGCCTGCTGCATTTTATACCAAAAGGACCAGATCTACATTTACGTATTTGCTATGTGTTTGGAGTACTGTGACTAGCAATTATATTTTTGCTGTAACCAAGTGAGTAGGATTTTCTATTCTGGACAAATGGATCTCTCTTGAAAACAACAGTAATGACAAAAAAAATAAAATTTGAACTGTAATATAAAAAGGAAATCATAGAAAGATAAAACAGTGATACTTTGGCTAAGATTATGTTCACAGAAGTAAAGCTACTCTGTAAATTTACCACAAACTTTTGCTGTACTCCCATAATAGAGGATTACAAAAAACACATCTATATTTTTTATCACATCTATCATTTTTCTTAACTGGATTGTGGGAATGGGGTGTTAATACAGGTTGAGTATCCCTTATCCAAAATGCTTGGGACCAGAGGTATTTTGGATATGGGATTTTTCCGTATTTTGGAATAATTGCATACCATAATGAGATATCAAGGTGATGGGACCTAAGTCTAAGCACAGAATGCATTTATGTTACATATACACCTTATACACATAGCCGGAAGGTCATTTTAGCCAATTTTAGCCAATATTTTTTTATAACTTTGTGCATTAAACAAAGTGTGTTTACATTCACACAATTCATTTATGTTTCATATACACCTTATACACACAGCCTGAAGGTAATTTTAGACAATATTTTTTATAACTTTGTGCATTAAACAAAGTGTATCTACATTCACACAATTCATTTATGTTTCATATACACCTTATACACACAGCCTGAAGGTCATTTAATACAATATTTTTAATAACTGTGTATTAAACAAAATTTGTGTACATTGAGCCATCAGAAAACAAAGGTTTCACTCTCTCACTCTCACTCAAAAAAGTCCGTATTTCGGAATATTTGGATATGGGATACTCAACCTGTATACACCTCAAGCGCAAGGTGTTGGGGTTTATTTACCCATTTTCACAGCTCAGAGAACGAGCTCTAAATGTGTCTGGAGTTTCCTTTTAGACAAACAGCTGAAAAGAAGAGGATTTCACTGTACTTTAATATAACTGTCAGCAAGTGAGACAGACTGTATGTAATAGAGACTGTATAGGACATAAGTATTATTCTTACCAATAGAGTTGGTTCATTGATATATATTTTTTGCACTATTCTATGGTAAACACAGTGAGCGCATTGTGATTGGAAAATGTTTCCCTACTATTACATTATTGAAAAGGGTGAGAGACTAGGCCTTTGTCGGAAGGATTAATCAGAAGTCACAATATCGGTGAAAGACGCTTCTTCTTGTCTACTTGCTCACAGCCCCACCTCAGAAATATCACAAAACCCACGTTTCTGGACAGGTACTTAGAGGAAAACCATGAAGTCCTGGAAAATGCAACTGCAAAGAAACAGGGCTCCGGTCATATGTACAGTATTTTTCCTCCTACCTCACACTGGGCGGTATTCAATTCAAAACGGCACTTTTCTCTAGTTAGCAGGTCGAATTCACATTGAAAAATCCGTCCGGGTGAAAACAACGTAGATCAGCGAATTCATCGCCAATCCATGTGTTTTGACGAATTCTCAGGCGTTTGACAGATTTTTCGACAAAAATATAAATAAATCGAAAAGGCAGGGTGAACAAGGAGCAAAAACGCACGCAATTGAATAGCCAATGGTTGAATTAGTGCCGGTTTTGCTACTGTCTGAAAACTCAACATAAATTGAATACCCCCAACTGACGCTTTAAAGAAGGTTGATTTTTGTTTTGTTTTTATAAAACACATATCTCTACATTGATAATGTGATCTGAACAAATAATTTTTTGCTACATCATAGCTGCCGACATTTAAACCAAACAGCTTCTCTAGACAACTATGGGGGGAATGCAACTGAGGAAGGGTTAGCAAAGTAAAAAAAAATAAGATTTTAAACCTACCGGTAAATCTTTTTCTCCTAGTCCGTAGAGGATGCTGGGGACTCCGTAAGGACCATGGGGAATAGACGGGCTCCGCAGGAGACATGGGCACTAAAAAGAACTTTAGATATGGGTGTGCACTGGCTCCTCCCTCTATGCCCCTCCTCCAGACCTCAGTTAGAAAACTGTGCCCAGAGTAGACTGACAGTACGAGGAAAGGATTTTTGTTAATCTAAGGGCAAGATTCATACCAGCCCACACCATCCAAACCATATAACATGAAATATACGAACCAGTTAATAGTATGAAACAAAACAGCATCAGCCCGAGACTGATCAAAACTGTAACATAACCCTTATGAAAGCCAAAACTATATACAAGTCTTGCAGAATTTAGTCCGCACTGGCACGGGCGCCCAGCATCCTCTACGGACTAGGAGAAAAAGATTTACCGGTAGGTTAAAAATCTTATCTTCTCTTACGTCCTAGAGGATGCTGGGGACTCCGTAAGGACCATGGGGATTATACCAAAGCTCCAAAACGGGCGGTAGAGTGCGGATGACTCTGCAGCACCGATTGAGCAAACATGAGGTCCTCATCAGCCAGGGTATCAAACTTGTAGAACTTTGCAAAGGTGTTCAAACCCGACCAAGTCGCAGCTCGGCAAAGCTGTAATGCCGAGACACCTCGGGCAGCCGCCCAAGAAGAGCCCACCTTCCTAGTGGAATGGGCCTTTACTGAATTTGGTAACGGCAATCCAGCCGTAGAATGAGCCTGCTGAATCGTGTTACAGATCTAGCGAGCAATAATCTGCTTAGAAGCAGGAGCACCAATCTTGTTGGCTGCATACAGGACAAACCGTGCCTCTGTTTTCCTAACCCGAGCCGTTCTGGCTACATAAATTTTTAATGCCCTGACCACATCAAGGGACTCGGAATCCTCCAAGTCCCGCGTAGCCACAGGCACCACAATAGGTTGGTTCATATGAAAAGAGGAAACCACCTTTGGCAAAAATTGAGAACGAGTCCGCAACTCCGCTCTATCCACATGGAAAATCAGATCGGGGCTTTTATGAGATAAAGCCGCCAATTCAGACACTCGCCTTGCCGATGCCAAGGCCAACAACATGACCACTTTCCAAGTGAGATACTTTAATTCCACCGTTTGAAGAAGAGGCTCAAACCAGTGAGACTTAAGGAACCGTAACACCACGTTAAGGTCCCATGGTGCCACAGGAGGCACAAAAGGAGGCTGGATATGCAGCACTCCCTTCACAAAAGTCTGGACTTATGGGAGAGAAGCCAATTCCTTCTGAAAGAAAATGGATAGGGCCGAAATCTGAACCTTAATGGAGCCTAATTTTAGGCCCAAATTCCCTCCAGTCTGTAGTAAGTGAAGGAAACGGCCCAGATGGAATTCTTCCGGAGGAGCATTCCTGGACTCACACCAAGACACATACTTCCTCCATATACGGTGATAATGTTTTGCTGTCACGTCCTTGCTAGCCTTTATCAGAGTAGGAATGACCTCATCCGGAATGCCCTTTTTCGCTAGGATCCGGCATTCAACCGCCATGCCGTCAAACGCAGCCGCGGTAAGTCCTGGAACAGACAGGGACCCTGTTGCAACAGGTCCTCTCTGAGAGGAAGAGGCCACGGATCTTCTGTGAGCATTTCCTGCAGATCCGGATACCAGGCCCTTCGAGGCCAATCTGGAACAATGAGAATTGTCTGTACTCCTCTTCGTCTTATGATTCTCAATATCATGGAGATGAGAGGAAGAGGAGGGAACACATAGACCGACTGGAACACCCACGGTGTCACCAGGGCGTCCACTGCTACCGCCTGAGGGTCCCTTGACCTGGCGCAATATCTCGGAAGTTTCTTGTTGAGGTGTGACGCCATCATGTCTATTTGAGGCAGTCCCCACTGACTTGCAATCTCTGCAAAGACTTCCTGATGAAGTCCCCACTCTCCTGGATGTAGATCGTGTCTGCTGAGGAAGTCCGCTTCCCAGTTGTCCACTCCCGGAATGAAGACTGCTGTCAGAGCGCTTACATGATTTTCCGCCCAGCGAAGAATCCTGGTGGCTTCTGCCATTGCCACTCTGCTCTTTGTTCCGCCTTGACGGTTTACATGAGCCACTGCGGTGATGTTGTCTGACTGAATCAGAACCGGTTGGTCGCGAAGCAGGGTCTCCGCTTGACTTAGGGCGTTGTATATGGCCCTTAGTTCCAGGATATTGATGTGAAGGCAAGTCTCCTGCCTTGACCACAGCCCTTGGAAATTTCTTCCCTGTGTGACTGCCCCCCACCCTCGGAGGCTTGCATCCATGGTCACCAGGACCCAGTCCTGAATGCCGAATCTGCGACCTTCGAGAAGGTGAGCACTCTGCAGCCACCACAGGAGAGACACCCTGGCCCTGGGGGATAGGCTGAGTAACCGATGCATCTGAAGATGTGATCCTGACCACTTGTCCAGTAAGTCCCATTGGAAGGTCCTCACATAATCTTGCCTAAGAAAGGCAAACGGGTCGTTGGAACCAACTGTGACTTCGGGAGATTGAGAATCCAGCCGTGCTGGTGAAACACCCTCAGGGAGAGTGCTACGCTGTTCAGCAACTGCTCTCTTGATCTCGCTTTTATTAGGAGATCGTCCAAGTACGGGATAATGGTGACTCCCTGCTTGCGCAGGAGCACCATCATTTCCGCCATTAGCTTGGTGAAAATCCTCGGGGCTGTGGAAAGCCCAAACGGCAACGTCTGAAATTGGTAATGACAATCCTGTACAGCAAATCTCAGGAACGCCTGATGAGGGGGATATATGGGAACATGAAGGTATGCATCCTTTATGTCCAGGGACACCATATAATCCCCCCCTTCCAGGCTGGCGATGACCGCTCTGAGTGATTCCATCTTGAACTTGAACCTTTTTAAGTATAGGTTTAAGGATTTTAAATTCAGAATGGGTCTGACCGAACCGTCCGGTTACGGGACCACAAACAGGGTTAAGTAATGCCCCATCCCCTGCTGAAGCAGGGGAACCTTGACCACCACTTGTTGAAGACACAATTTTTTAATTGCTGCTAAAACTACATCCCTCTCTGGGGAAGAAGGCGGTAGGGCCGATTTGAAAAACCGGCGAGGAGGCACCTCTTCGAATTCCAGCTTGTAACCCTGGGAAATAATGTCTATTGCCCAGGGATCCACCTGTGATTGAACCCAGACGTGGCTGAAAAGTCGAAGACGTGCCCCCACTGAAGCGGACTCCCTCAGCGGAGCCCCAGCGTCACGCGGTGGATTTTGTAGAAGCCGGGGAGGACTTCTGCTCCTAGGAACTAGCTGTAGTTGGCAGCTTTTTCCCCTTGCCCTTACCTTTGGCAAGAAAGGAAGATCCCCGTACTCTCTTGGATTTATGCGACCGAAAGGACTGCATCTGATAATGTGGCGTTTTCTTAGGCTGTGAGGAAACATAAGGCAAAAAAGTTGATTTACCTGCAGCAGCTGTGGAAACCAGGTCCGTGAGACCTTCCCCAAATAAGTCCTCACCCTTGTAAGGCAAAACCTCCATATGCCTCTTCGAGTCGGCATCACCCGTCCATTGTCGGGTCCATAGGGCTCGCCTTGCAGAAATCGCCATCGCGTTGGCTCTGGAACCCAGTAGGCCAACGTCTCCCTGAGCATCTCTCATATATAGGACAGCATCCTTAATATGACCCAAGGTCAATAAAATGGTTTCCTTATCAAGCGTATCAATATAAGCAGATAAGGTATCTGTCCACGCTGCTACAGCGCTACAAACCCAAGCCGACGTTATCGCCGGTCTGAGTAATGTACCAGTATGTGTGTAAATAGACTTCAAGGTAGTCTCCTGTCTGCCATCAGCAGGATCCTTGAGGGCTGCGGTATCTTGAGATGGTAGTGCTACCTTTTTGGATAAGCGCGTCAACGCTTTGTCCACCCTTGGGGAGGATTCCCACCGTATGCTGTCCTTAGCCGGGAAAGGATAGGCCATAAGAATCCTCTTGGGAATCTGCAGTTTCTTGTCTGGAGTTTCCCAAGCCCTTTCAAACAACTCATTTAGCTCATGAGAAGGGGGAAAAGTAACATCAGGCTTCTTTTCTTTAAACATGTGTACCCTCGTGTCAGGTACCGAGGGGTCATCTGTTATATGCAACACATCCTTTATTGCAATAATCATATAATGAATACTTTTAGCCAATTTAGGCTGCAACTTCGCATCATCATAGTCGACACTGGAGTCAGAATCTGTGTCGGTATCAGTGTCAACTACTTGGGATAGTGGGCGCTTCTGAGACCCAGAAAGTCCCTGCGTCATAGTGAAAGGCAGGGCTTGGCTCCCTGTACATTCCCTGGACTCCGCTTTGTCCAACCTCTTGTGTAATAAATTCACATTTGCATTTAAAACATTGCACTTAACCAACCAGTCAGGTGTCGGCGTTGCCGACGGAAACACCACACTCATTTGCTCCACCTCCTCCTTAGAAGAGCCTTCCGCTTCAGACATGCCGACACACGCGTACCGACACCCCACACACTCAGGGAAATCTCTAATCTGGAGACAGTTCCCCAACAAGGCCCTTTGGAGAGACAGAGAGAGTATGCCAGCACACACCCAGCGCCAATGACCCTGGAAAAATCCCAGATATATATAGCGCTTTTCTTTATATAATAACTGCGCCAAATTATGTACCCCCCCTTCTTTAAAACCCTCTGTCACCGTGTTCAGCAGGGGAGAGTCCGGGGAGCCAGCTTCCCAGCGGTGTGCTGTGGAGAAAATGGAGCTGGTAAGTGCTGAGGGATCAAGCTCCGCCCCCTCAGCGGCGGGCTTTGGTCCCGCTCGATTTCTTCAAAACTGGCGGGGGTTTTAAATATACAGTCCGCAGAGCCTATATCTCTATACTGGCCAGTCCTAGAGGTTTATTATTGCTGCCCAGGGCGCCCCCCCTGCGCCCTGCACCCATCAGTGCCTGCCGCTGTGTGTTGTGTGTGTGAGCAATGGCGCTGTGCGTTACCTCTGAGAAGATCTGAAGTCTTCTGCCGCCTCTGAAGTCTTCTATCTTCTTATACTCACCCGGCTTCTATTTTCCGGCTCTGAGGAGGACGGCGACGCGGCTCTGGAACGAACAGCGAGGGGAGACCTGCGTTCCGACTCCCCCTGGAGCTAATGGTGTCCAGTAACCTAAGAAGCAGAGCCTAGCATTTAAGTAGGTCTGCTTCTCTCTCCTCAGTCCCACGATGCAGGGAGCCTGTTGCCAGCAGGGCTCCCTGAAAATAAAAAACCTAACAAAATTCTTTCTTTCAGAGAAACTCAGGAGAGCTCCCTGTAGTGCACCCAGTCTCCTCTGGGCACAGTATCAAACTGAGGTCTGGAGGAGGGGCATAGAGGGAGGAGCCAGTGCACACCCATATCTAAAGTTCTTTTTAGTGCCCATGTCTCCTGCGGAGCCCATCTATTCCCCATGGTCCTTACGGAGTCCCCAGCATCCTCTAGGACGTAAGAGAGAAAAAAACTTGCATACCTCATGCCCAAGTTTGGATTACTGCTGGTATGCACGCTCCCGATACTTGCAGTATTTAATTTAAAAAATAAAAGGGTCACAGGGTTTTCAGCACTGACAACCCCAGAATGCGTGAAAAAAGTAAAAAAAAGATACTCACCTGCCCAGCATCCGGTGGTCTCCCCTGCAGGTTTAACAGGTTTAAACTGGGGAGGGGGTGGTCACACAGACACTGGAGGAGAAGACACCGTTTCAGAAGGTGAGTAATTACAAACTTCTAATTGCCTCATTAGTACTCAGGAGGGTGCCGAAGTCTCAGAGTTAGTCCCTGTGATTTTTTTAGTCCCATTTTCAGTACTCTAATTAAATAGCAAAACACTGTGCTGGTCTTTTTTATATTTCTCACCCTCAACTGAATTCCTCCCTATGAGTTTATAGTATTTAATCAATACCAGTTCTCTGTATATTCTGTGTTAGATACAAGGCATTGCCCCTTCTCCAACAGAATATTTTTCACGTTCGGTCACGCTCACTGAGCAAATCTTGCAATGGGCTTTGACTACATGCAGCGTTGGACTGGGGCATAAGGGGTGTAACCAGTCATCTCAGAGGCTTGTCTAACCATTAAAGTGTCCCTGGCATGGATGGATGTATGGAAATATTGATAAGGAATACATGATAATGTAACAGATTGATAATAGAAATGCATTAAAAAGTGAAAACACCATAGTCCTGTGAATGCAGTATAATGTTAAATATTTATAATAAGTAAGCGCATGATGGTGATCCTTTCTGTATACCACATTAATGCACTGTACATGTTATTGGGGAAACTGGTACTGACCAGCCACTGTCTACAATTTAACTGCATTATGTCTAGTAAAGGCAAAATGCATTCATTGGTAAAGGCAAAAACAAGCAAACTAAGCTCTTATCACTGGAATAACTTCATTGTAGGTAGTGAGTAACCCTCTAATAGAGTAACAATATACTGTATAACTTGAACGCACAGTCTGGAACCTGACCCCTAAAGGAGGGGGTGGGCCCTCTGGGGATTTTCCCTGTACCCATGTGGGCCAGTGCTACTCACATTATTCATCTTCCTGATCCTTTAACATAATCCTATATGCTATATATTGTGATATATTAGTGTTTATATTACCGTGTATTGTATTTATTAGGTCACCATTTCAATACAATTATTGCATCCAGTAATAAGATACAGGATGATGAGATCTCATTTGTATCACTAACTTCAATCTGTGGCTGAGGATAAATGTTGCTCTACGAATCTAAACAACTCCAATAGTGAGTACTTGCCAATATTTCTATTTTCTTCTCATTATTAACTGGCAAGACAGACATTTTTATATTAACACTACAGGTTGTCAATTATTTTAATCATTGTACTATGCCCAGAAAGCCATACAGTCTAAATTATAATATTTGCTTTTCTTCCCCCCTCAGATACTTACTAAGACCTTTATACTGAATTTACAGCACTAGTATGGAGATAAAACCCCACAAGACTAAACTGCATACCGTAAATAATTTCAAAGCAGTAATTTGCTCTCCATTCCGCGCTCTTCTATGCCTCTTAATACTCTTTCATAGAGGTCTTTCTTTCAAATAAAATCTGGAATGTGCCTGGTCAAAAAAGTCAAGCATCAGCCAAGTAATTTTCTGTTGGCTGCAGTGTAAAAAAGGATTACTGGCAACAAAATCTTAATTTGTAAGCAGGGATAGTTTCCTTGAAGACAGCATTTATAAACAGGATATGAAAATGATAAGGTATTATTTTATTCTTCCATCTTGTATCATAGCCAAGACATTGTACTCTAGACTGTGAAACGCTATTAAAATAGATAACTGTGATTAAGTATGTTTTATTCAATCTTATTAAAAATCCCATAAATAGTAAATACAGTGTGTGTGTGTATGTATATATAATAAGAATTTACTTACCGATAATTCTATTTCTCGGAGTCCGTAGTGGATGCTGGGGTTCCTGAAAGGACCATGGGGAATAGCGGCTCCGCAGGAGACAGGGCACAAAAAGTAAAGCTTTAGGATCAGGTGGTGTGCACTGGCTCCTCCCGCTATGACCCTCCTCCAAGCCTCAGTTAGGTACTGTGCCCGGACGAGCGTACACAATAAGGAAGGATTTATGAATCCCGGGTAAGACTCATACCAGCCACACCAATCACACTGTACAACCTGTGATCTGAACCCAGTTAACAGTATGATAACAGCGGAGCCTCTGAAAAGATGGCTCACAACAATAATAACCCGATTTTTGTAACTATGTACAAGTAATGCAGATAATCCGCACTTGGGATGGGCGCCCAGCATCCACTGCGGACTCCGAGAAATAGAATTATCGGTAAGTAAATTCTTATTTTCTCTATCGTCCTAGTGGATGCTGGGGTTCCTGAAAGGACCATGGGGATTATACCAAAGCTCCCAAACGGGCGGGAGAGTGCGGATGACTCTGCAGCACCGAATGAGAGAACTCCAGGTCCTCCTTAGCCAGGGTATCAAATTTGTAGGATTTTACAAACGTGTTTGCCCCTGACTAAATAGCCGCTCGGCAAAGTTGTAAAGCCGAGACCCCTCGGGCAGCCGCCCAAGATGAGCCCACCTTCCTTGTGGAATGGGCATTTACATATTTTGGCTGTGGCAGGCCTGCCACAGAATGTGCAAGCTGAATTGTATTACACATCCAACTAGCAAAAGTCTGCTTAAAAGCAAGAGCACCCAGTTTGTTGGGTGCATACAGGATAACAGCAAGTCAGTTTTCCTGACTCCAGCCGTCCTGGAACCTATATTTTCAGGGCCCTGACCACATCTAGCAACTTGGAGTCCTCCAAGTCCCTAGTAGGCGCAAGACACCACAATAAGCTGGTTCAGGTGAAACACTGACACCACCTTAGGGAGAGAACTGGGGACGAGTCCGCAGCTCTGCCCTGTCCGAATGGACAAACAGATATGGGCTTTTTTGAGAAAAAAAACACCAATTTGACACTCGCCTGGTCCAGGCCAGGTCCAAGAGCATGTTCACTTTTCATGTGAGATGCTTCAAATCCACAGATTTGACTGGTTTTAAACCAATGTGTTTTGAGGAATCCCAGAACTACGTTGAGATCCCACAGTGCCACTGGAGGCACAAAAGGGGGTTGTATATGCAATACTCCCTTGACAAACTTCTGGACTTCAGGAACTGAAGCCAATTCTTTCTGGAAGAAAAATCGACAGGGCCGAAATTTGAACCTTAATGGACCCCAATTTGAGGCCCATAGACACTCCTGTTTGCAAGAAATGCAGGAATCGACCGAGTTGAAATTTCTTCGTGGGGCCTTCCTGGCCTCACACCACGCAACATATTTTCGCCACATGTGGTGATAATGTTGTGCGGTCACCTCCTTTCTGGCTTTGACCAGGGTAGGAATGACCTCTTCCTGAATGCCTTTTCCCTTAGGATCCGGCGTTCCACCGCCATGCCGTCAAACGCAGCTGCGGTAAGTCTTGGAACAGACATGGTACTTGCTGAAACAAGTCCCTTCTTAGCGGCAGAGGCCATAAGTCCTCTGTGAGCATCTCTTGAAGTTCCGGGTACCAAGTCCTTCTTGGCCAATCCGGAGCCATGAGTATAGTTCTTACTCCTCTACGTCTTATAATTCTCAGTACCTTAGGTATGAAAAGCAGAGGATGGAACACATACACCGACTGGTACACCCACGGTGTTACCAGAACGTCCACAGCTATTGCCTGAGGGTCTCTTAACCTGGCGCAATACCTGTCCCGTTTTTTGTTCAGACGGGACGCCATCATGTCCACCTTTGGTAATTCCCAACGGTTTACAATTATGTGGAAAACTTCCCCATGAAGTTCCCACTCTGCCGGGTGGAGGTCGTGCCTACTGAGGAAGTCTGCTTCCCAGTTTCCATTCCCGGAATGAAACACTGCTGACAGTGCTATCACATGATTTTCCGCCCAGCGAAAAGTCCTTGCAGTTTTTGCCACTGCCCTCCTGCTTCTTGTGCCGCCCTGTCTATTTACGTGGGCGACTGCCGTGATGTTTTATCCCACTGGATCAATACCGGCTGACCTTGAAGCAGAGGTCTTGCTAAGCTTAGAGCATTATAAATTTACCCTTAGCTATATTTATGTGGAGAAAAATCTCCAGACTTGATCACACTCCCTGGAAATTTTTTCCTTGTGTGACTGCTCCCCAGCCTCTCGGGCTGGCCTCCGTGGTCACCAACATCCAAAACTGAATGCCGAATCTGCGGCCCTCTAGAAGATGAGCACTCTGTAACCACCACAGGAGAGACACCCTTGTCCTTGGATATAGGGTTATCCGCTGATGCATCTGAAGATGCGATCCGGACCATTTGTCCAGCAGATCCCACTGAAAAGTTCTTGCATGAAATCTGCCGACTGGAATTGCTTCGAAGGAAGTCACCATTTTTTTACCATGGCCCTTGTGCAATGATGCACTGATTTTAGGAGGTTCCTGACTAGCTCGGATAACTCCCTGGCTTTCTCTTCCGGGAGAAACACCTTTTTCTGGACTGTGTCCAGAATCATCCCTAAGCACAGGAGACTTGTTGTCGGGATCAGCTGCGATTTTGGAATCTTTAGAATCCACCCCTGCTGTTGTAACAGTATCCGAGATAGTGCTACTCCGACCTCCAACTGTTCCCTGGACTTTGCCCTTATCAGGAGATCGTCCAAGTAAGGGATAATTAAGACGCCTTTTCTTCGAAGAAGAACCATCATTTCGGCCATTACCTTGGTAAAGACCCGGGGTGCCGTAGACAATCCAAACGGCAGCGTCTGAAACTGATAGTGACAGTTCTGTACCACGAACCTGAGGTACCCTTAGTGATAAGGGCAAATTTGGGACATGGAGGTAAGCATCCCTGATGTCTCGGGACACCAGATAGTCCCCTTCTTCCCGGTTCGTTATCACTGCTCTGAGTGACTCCATCTTGATTTGAACCTTTGTAAGTGTTCACATTTTTTTAGATTTAGAATAGGTCTCACCTAGCCTTCTGGCTTCAGTACCACAATATAGTGTGGAATAATACCCCTTTTCTTGTTGTAGGAGGGGTAATTTAATTATCACCTGCTGGGAATACAGCTCGTGAATTTTTTTCCATACTGCCTCCTTGTCGGAGGGAGACCTTGGTAAGCAGCCTTCAGGAGCCTGCGCAGGGGAAACGTCTCGACATTCCAAACTGTACCCCTGGGATACTACTTGTAGGATCCAGGGGTCCTGTACGGTCTCAGCGTCATGCTGAGAGCTTGTCAGAAGGGTTGGAACGCTTCTGTTCCTGGGAATGGGCTGCCTGCTGCAGTCTTCTTCCCTTTCCTCTATCCCTGGGCAGATATGACTCTTATAGGGACGAAAGGACTGAAGCTGAAAAGACGGTGTCTTTTTCTGCAGAGATGTGACTTAGGGTAAAAACGGTGGATTTTCCAGCAGTTGCCGTGGCCACCAGGTCCGATGGACCGACCCCAAATAACTCCTCTTCCCTTATACGGCAATACACCTTTGTGCCGTTTGGAATCTGCATCACCTGACCACTGTCGTGTCCATAAACATCTTCTGGCAGATATGGACATCGCACTTACTCTTGATGCCAGAGTGCAAATATCCCTCTGTGCATCTCGCATATATAGAAATACATCCTTTAAATGCTCTATAGTCAATAAAATACTGTCCCTGTCAAGGGTATCAATATTTTTAGTCAGGGAATCCGACCAAGCCACCCCAGCTCTGCACATCCAGGCTGAGGCGATCGCTGGTCGCAGTATAACACCAGTATGTGTGTATATACTTTTTATGATATTTTTCCAGCCTCCTGTCAGCTGGCTCCTTGAGGACGGCCCTATCTATAGACGGTACCGCCACTTGTTCTGATAAGCGTGTGAGCGCCTTATCCACCCTAAGGGGTGTTTCCCAACGCGCCCCAACTTCTGGCGGGAAAGGGTATACCGCCCATATTTTCTATCGGGGGGAACCCACGCATCATCACACACTTCATTTAATTTATCTGATTCAGGAAAAACTACGGTAGTTTTTTCACATCCCACATAATACCCTCTTTTGTGGTACTTGTAGTATCAGAAATATGTAACACCTCCTTCATTGCCCTTAACGTGTGGCCCTAATAAGGAATACGTTTGTTTATTCACCGTCGACACTGGATTCAGTGTCCCTGTCTGTGTCTGTGTCGACCGACTAAAGTAAACGGGCGTTTTAAAACCCCTGACGGTGTTTTTGAGACGTCTGGACCGGTACTAATTGTTTGTCGGCCGTCTCATGTCGTCAACCGACCTTGGCGCGTGTTGACATTATCACGTAATTCCCTAAATAAGCCATCCATTCCGGTGTCGACTCCCTAGAGAGTGACATCACCATTACAGGCAATTGCTCCGCCTCCTCACCAACATCGTCCTCATACATGTCGACACACACGTACCGACACACAGCACACACACAGGGAATGCTCTGATAGAGGACAGGACCCACTAGCCCTTTGGAGAGACAGAGGGAGAGTTTGCCAGCACACACCAAAAACGCTATAATTATATAGGGACAACCTTATATAAGTGTTTTCCCTTATAGCATCTTTTTTATATATTTCTAACGCCAAATTAGTGCCCCCCCTCTCTGTTTTAACCCTGTTTCTGTAGTGCAGTGCAGGGGAGAGCCTGGGAGCCTTCCCTCCAGCCTTTCTGTGAGGGAAAATGGCGCTGTGTGCTGAGGAGATAGGCCCCGCCCCTTTTTCAGCGGCCTCGTCTCCCGCTCTTAACGGATTCTGGCAGGGGTTAAATATCTCCATATAGCCCCCGGAGGCTATATGTGAGGTATTTTTAGCCAAAAAAGGTTTTCATTTGCCTCCCAGGGCGCCCCCCTCCCAGCGCCCTGCACCCTCAGTGACTGCCGTGTGAAGTGTGCTGAGAGGAAAATGGCGCACAACTGCAGTGCTGTGCGCTACCTTAAGAAGACTGAGGAGTCTTCTGCCGCCGATTCTGGACCTCTTCTCGTTTCAGCATCTGCAAGGGGGCCGGCGGCGAGGCTCCGGTGACCATCCAGGCTGTACCTGTGATCGTCCCTCTGGAGCTAATGTCCAGTAGCCAAGAAGCCAATCCATCCTGCACGCAGGTGAGTTCACTTCTTCTCCCCTAAGTCCCTCGTTGCAGTGATCCTGTTGCCAGCAGGACTCACTGTAAAATAAAAAACCTAAGCTAAACTTTTCTAAGCAGCTCTTTAGGAGAGCCACCTAGATTGCACCCTTCTCGGCCGGGCACAAAAATCTAACTGAGGCTTGGAGGAGGGTCATAGGGGGAGGAGCCAGTGCACACCACCTGATCCTAAAGCTTTACTTTTTGTGCCCTGTCTCCTGCGGAGCCGCTATTCCCCATGGTCCTTTCAGGAACCCCAGCATCCACTAGGACGATAGAGAAATATATATATATATATATATATATATATACACACACACAGCTGTGCTCATAAGTTTACATACCCTAGCAGAATTTGTGATTTTCTGTCCATTTGTCAGAGAATATGAATGATAACTCACAAACTTTTCTTTCACTCATGGTTAGTGGTTGGGTGAAGCCATTTATTGTCAAACAACGGTGTTTACTCTTTTTAAATCATAATGACAACAGAAACTAACCAAATGACCCTGATCAAAAGTTTACGTACCCTGGAGATTTTGGCCTGATAACATGCACACAAGTTGACACAAACGGGTTTGAATAGCTACTAAAGGTAACCATCCTCACCTGTGATCTGTTTGCTTGTAATCAGTGTGTGTGTATAAAAGGTCAGTGAGTTTCTGGGCTCCTGAAAGACTCTTGCATCTTTCATCCAGTGCTGCACTGACGTGTCTGGATTCTGAGTCATGGGGAAAGCAAAAGAATTGTCAAAGGATCTGCGGGAAAAGGTAATTGAACTCTATAAAACAGGAAAGGGATATAAAAAGATATCCAAGCAATTGAGAATGCCAATCAGCAGTGTTCAAACTCTAATTAAGAAGTGGAAAATGAGGGATTCTGTGGAAACCAAATCACGGTCAAAATTTCAGCCACAACTGCCAGGAAAATTGTTCGGGATGCAAAGAAAAATCCACAAATAACTTCAGCTGAAATATAGGACTCTCTGAAAAAAAGTGGTGTGGCTGTTTCAAGATGCACAATAAGGAGGCATTTGAAGAAAAATGGGCTGCATGGTCGAGTCACCAGAAGAAAGCCATTACTACGCAAATGCCACAAAGCATCCCGCATACAATACTCCAAACAGCACAGAGACAAGCCTCAAAACTTCTGGAACAAAGTAATTTGGAGTGATGAGACCAAAATTGAACTTTTTGGCCACAACCATAAACGTTACATTTGGAGAGGAGTCAACAATGCCTATGATGAAAGGTGCACCATTCCTACTGTGAAACACGGAGGTGGATGGTTGATGTTTTGGGTATGTGTGAGCTACAAAGGCACTGGAAACTTGGTCAAAATTGATGGCAAGGTGAACGCAGAATGTTATCAGAAAATACTGGAGGATACTTTGCACTCATCATCCCGGATATAGGTTTCAGTTGAGACATAAGGGCCATCTTAATAAAACTATAGTGCCCATTAATATAAGATGACCACACCTTCGTTCATTCAATGTATTGGTACGTCATTCTAGTTTTATAATAACAGTCAAAACAGAACATATAAAAGAAATTTACATCAAAAGAGGAACGGTCTTTAAATTGGCAAAACAGAGAGACCAGAAGGAATGGGCAATATACTGTAATAATAATTCCATAGTATTTAATAATTTAACAAAAAGTTAAAGGAGGGTAGATTAACCACGATAAGTCGCAGGCAGGTGAAACCAAATCACCAGAAACAGCATCGTTTTCATCTGAACGGTTAACCAACTTGGATCAGTAATGCATGCAGGAGAGGTGACGCCTGCTGCTGCATTACCATACCAGTACATGTAAGCAGCAGTGACAACAACGCCAACCATTTCTAAATCAGGCCCATTATCCTGTTAAAAGAGGCCACTGCCATCAGGGAATACTGTTGTCATGAAGGTGTGTACAACAAGGTTTAAGCAACAATGTTTAGGTACACTACAGCTAATAAACTTTAACACAACCCCCGATTTGTTGATTTCTCTGTAAAGCATGAATTTGTTTTGAACAGAAATGATGCCACCTGCTGTGAAGTGTGGGCACAGCATTCCCTGTGAAGCCACGCCATCAAACTGAAAGGCTAGACCCCCTGATTTTGGGCAGGCGTGTTTGCTGCGTGTGCAACGGTCTCTCTTCTGGAGGTTAAGAAGTTGGGAGGTAAGCTAAAATGTCGCCAGTAAGATCACGAGGTGCTCGTAGTGATACCAGATACATGCCCAATACTGTTTTGAAACCGATTCGTCAACACATACATTTTGGAAGAATTACAGTGTTCTCTGTGTATTGTGATACTGTGAACACTTGTGAAAATAAGAATTTACTTACCGATAATTCTATTTCTCATAGTCCGTAGTGGATGCTGGGGACTCCGTAAGGACCATGGGGAATAGCGGCTCCGCAGGAGACTGGGCACATCTAAAGAAAGCTTTAGGACTATCTGGTGTGCACTGGCTCCTCCCCCTATGACCCTCCTCCAAGCCTCAGTTAGGATACTGTGCCCGGACGAGCGTACACAATAAGGAAGGATTTTGAATCCCGGGTAAGACTCATACCAGCCACACCAATCACACCGTACAACTTGTGATCTGAACCCAGTTAACAGCATGATAACAGAGGAGCCTCTAGAAAAGATGGCTCACTACAGCAATAACCCGATTTTTTGGTAACAATAACTATGTACCAGTATTGCAGACAATCCGCACTTGGGATGGGCGCCGAGCATCCACTACGGACTATGAGAAATAGAATTATCGGTAAGTAAATTCTTATTTTCTCTAACGTCCTAAGTGGATGCTGGGGACTCCGTAAGGACCATGGGGATTATACCAAAGCTCCCAAACGGGCGGGAGAGTGCGGATGACTCTGCAGCACCAAATGAGAGAACTCCAGGTCCTCCTCAGCCAGGATATCAATTTTGTAGAATTTTACAAACGTATTTGCTCCTGACCAAGTAGCTGCTCGGCAAAGTTGTAAAGCCGAGACCCCTCGGGCAGCCGCCCAAGATGAGCCCACCTTCCTTGTGGAGTGGGCTTTTACAGATTTTGGCTGTGGCAGGCCTGCCACAGAATGTGCAAGCTGAATTGTACTACAAATCCAATGAGCAATAGTCTGCTTAGAAGCAGGAGCACCCAGCTTGTTGGGTGCATACAGGATAAACAGCGAGTCAGATTTCCTGACTCCAGCCGTCCTGGAAACATATATTTTCAGGGCCCTGACAACGTCTAGCAACTTGGAGTCCTCCAAGTCCCTAGTAGCCGCAGGCACCACAAATAGGTTGGTTCAGGTGAAACGCTGAAAACACCTTAGGGAGAAACTGAGGACGAGTCCTCAATTCCGCCCTGTCCGAAAGGAAAATCAGATAAGGGCTTTTTCAGGATAAAGCCGCCAATTCTGACACGCGCCTGGCCCAGGCCAGGGCCAACAGCATGACCACTTTCCATGTGAGATATTTTAACTCCACAGATTTAAGTGGTTCAAACCAATGTGACTTTTGGAACCCAAAACTACATTGAGATCCCAAAGTGCCACTGGAGGCACAAAAGGAGGCTGTACATGCAGTACCCCTTTTACAAACGTCTGAACTTCAGGGACTGAAGCTAGTTCTTTTTGGAAGAAAATTGACAGGGCCGAAATTTGAACCTTAATGGACCCCAATTTCAGGCCCATAGACACTCCTGTTTGCAGGAAATGTAGGAATCGACCCAGTTGAATTTCCTCCGTCGGGCCTTACTGGCCTCGCACCACGCAACATACTTTCGCCAATTGCGGTGATAATGTTTTTGCGGTTACATCCTTCCTGGCTTTGATCAGGATAGGGATGACTTCATCCGGAATGCCTTTTTTCCTTCAGGATCCGGCGTTCAACTGCCATGCCGTCAAATGCAGCCACGGTAAGTCTTGGAACAGACAGGGTCCTTGCTGGAGCAGGTCCCTTCTTAGAGGTAGAGGCCACGGATCCTCCGTGAGCATCTCTTTAAGTTCCGGTTACCAAGTCCTTCTTGGCCAATCCGGAGCCACGAATATAGTGCTTACTCCTCTCCATCTTATCAATCTCAGTACCTTGGGTATGAGAGGCAGAGGAGGGAACACATACCCTGACTGGTACACCCACGGTGTTACCAGAGCGTCTACAGCTATTGCCTGAGGGTCCCTGGACCTGGCGCAATACCTGTCGAGTTTTTCCCAACGGTTTATAATCATGTGGAAGACTTCTGGGTGAAGTCCCCACTCTCCCGGGTGGAGGTTGTGCTGAGGAAGTCTGCTTCCCAGTTGTCCACTCCCGGAATGAATACTGCCGACAGTGCTATCACATGATTTTCCGCCCAGCGAAGAATCCTTGCAGCTTCTGCCATTGCCCTCCTGCTTCTTGTGCCACCCTGTCTGTTTACGTGGGTGACTGCCGTGATGTTGTCCGACTGGATCAACACCGGCTGACCTTGAAGCAGAGGTCTTGCTAAGCTTAGAGCATTGTAAATGTCCCTTAGCTTCAGGATATTTATGTGAAGTGATGTCTCCAGGCTTGACCATAAGCCCGGGATATTCCTTCCCTGTGTGACTGCTCCCCAGCCTCGCAGGCTGGCATCCGTGGTCACCAGGACCCAGTACTGAATGCCGAATCTGCTGCCCTCTAGAAGATGAGCACTCTGCAACCACCACAGGAGGGACACCCTTGTCCTTGGTGACAGGGTTATCCGCTGATGCATCTGAAGATGCGACCCGGACCATTTGTCCAGCAGGTCCCACTGGAAAGTTCTTGCGTGGAATCTGCCGAATGGGATTGCTTCGTAGGAAGCCACCATTTTACCCAGAACCCTTGTGCATTGATGCACTGAGACTTGGCTCGGTTTTAGGAGGTTCCTGACTAGCTCGGATAACTCCCTGGCTTTCTCCTCCGGGAGAAACACCTTTTTCTGGACTGTGTCCAGGATCATCCCTAGGAACAGAAGACGAGTCGTCGGAACCAGCTGCGATTTTGGAATATTGAGAATCCAATCGTGCTGCCGCAACACTACCTGAGATAGTGCTACACCGACCTCCAACTGTTCCCTGGATCTTACCCTTATCAGGGAATTGTCCAAGTAAGGGATAACTAAAATTCCCTTCCTTCGAAGGAATATCATCATTTCGGCCATTACCTTGGTAAAGACCCGGGGTGCCGTGGACCATCCATACGGCAGCGTCTGAACTGATAGTGACAGTTCTGTACCATAAACCTGAGGTACCCTTGGTGAGAAGGGTAAATTTTGACATGAAGGTAAGCATCCTTGATGTCCCGAGACATCATGTAGTCCCCTTCTTCCAGGTTCGCAATCACTGCTCTGAGTGACTCAATCTTGAATTTGAACCTCTGTATGTAAGTGTTCAAAGATTTTAGATTTAGAATCGGTCTCACCGAGCCGTCCGGCTTCGGTACCACAACAGTGTGGAATAATACCCCGTTCCCTGTTGCAGGAGGGGTATCTTGATTATCACCTGCTGGGAATACAGCTTGTGAATGGCTTCCAAAACTGTCTCCCTGTCAAAAGGAGACATCGGTAAAGCCGACTTTAGGAAACGGCGAGGGGGAGACGTCTCGAATTCTAATTTGTACCCCTGAGATATCACCTGAAGGATCCAGGGGTCTACTTGCGAGTGAGCCCACTGCGCGCTGAAATTCATTGAGACGGGCCCCCCACCGTGCCTGATTCTGCTTGTAAAGCCCCAGCGTATACTGAGGGCTTGGCAGAGGCGGGAGAGGGTTTCTGTTCCTGGGAACTGGCTGATTTCTGCAGCCTTTTTCCTCTCCCTCTGTCACGGGGCAGAAATGAGGAACCTTTTGCCCGCTTGTCCACGAAAAGACTGCGCCTGATAATACGGCGTCTTCTCATGTTGAGAGGCGACCTGGGGTACAAACGTTGATTACCCAGCTGTTGCCGTGGCCACCAGGTCTGAAAGACCGACCCCAAATAACTCCGCCCCTTAATAAGGCAATACTTCCAAATGCCGTTTGGAATACGCATCACCTGACCACTGACGTGTCCATAACCCTCTACTGGTAGAAATGGACAACGCACTTAGACTTGATGCCAGTCGGCAAATATTCCGCTGTGCATCACGCATATATAGAAATGCATATTTTAAATGCTCTATAGGCAAAAATATACTGTCCCTATCTAGGGTATCAATATTTTCAGTCAGGGAATCCGACCACGCCAACCCAGCACTGCACATCCAGGCTGAGGCGATTGCTGGTCGCAGTATAACACCAGTATGTGTGTAAATACATTTTAGGATACCCTCCTGCTTTTTATCAGCAGGATCCTTAAGGGCGGCCATCTCAGGAGAGGGTAGAGCCCTTACATGCGTGTGAGCGCTTTATCCACCCTAGGGGGTGTTTCCCAACGCACCCTAACCTCTGGCGGGAAAGGATATAATGCCAATAACATTTTAGAAATTATCAGTTATCGGGGGAAACCCACGCATCATCACACACCTCATTTAATTTCTCAGAAAGAGGACAGGACCCCACTAGCCCTTTGGGGAGACAGAGGGAGAGTTTGCCAGCACACACCAGAGCGCTATATATATACAGGGATAACCTTATATAAGTGTTTTTCCCCTTATAGCTGCTGTATAGTTAATACTGCGCCTAATTAGTGCCCCCCTCTTTTTTAACCCTTTCTGTAGTGTAGTGACTGCAGGGGAGAGCCAGGGAGCTTCCCTCCAACGGAGCTGTGAGGGAAAATGGCGCCAGTGTGCTGAGGAGATAGGCTCCGCCCCCTTATCGGCAGCCTTATCTCCCGTTTTTCTATGTATTCTGGCAGGGGTTAAATGCATCCATATAGCCCAGGAGCTATATGTGATGCATTTTTTTGCCATCCAAGGTGTTTTTATTGCGTCTCAGGGCGCCCCCCCCCAGCGCCCTGCACCCTCAGTGACCGGAGTGTGAAGTGTGCTGAGAGCAATAGCGCACAGCTGCAGTGCTGTGCGCTACCTTGTTGAAGACAGGACGTCTTCTGCCGCCGATTTTCCGGACCTCTTCTGCCTTCTGGCTCTGTAAGGGGGCCGGCGGCGCGGCTCTGGGACCCATCCAAGCTGGGCCTGTGATCGTCCCTCTGGAGCTAATGTCCAGTAGCCTAAGAAGCCCAATCCACTCTGCACGCAGGTGAGTTCGCTTCTTCTCCCCTTAGTCCCTCGATGCAGTGAGCCTGTTGCCAGCAGGTCTCACTGAAAATAAAAAACCTAAACTAAAACTTTCACTAAGAAGCTCAGGAGAGCCCCTAGTGTGCACCCTTCTCGTTCGGGCACAGAGATCTAACTGAGGCTTGGAGGAGGGTCATAGGGGGAGGAGCCAGTGCACACCAGATAGTCCTAAAGCTTTCTTTAGATGTGCCCAGTCTCCTGCGGAGCCGCTATTCCCCATGGTCCTTACGGAGTCCCCAGCATCCACTTAGGACGTTAGAGAAAATGTGTTAAGTGATCTCGTAAATGACTCCCGGGAAGGATCGAAAAGCGATTTGCCATAGTCACTTTCACAAATACAGGGCATAGTTTGCATGAAAATGCTTGCCATGATCGCCCATGCCTTGGACAAACTCCAGTGACCACAAAACAAGAGGAAAAATGTATCAGTGTGTTCCAAAAAAGCACAGGAGCTAGGCTACTAGTCACTGGAAGGTTCTTTTCATAGACAAATCGAAGTTTGAGGTATTTGGGTTAAAGAGGCGCAAGTTCGTTCGTCGTTTAACAGGTAAGCGCATGCTTCTTCCTTGCATTCAGCCCACAGTCAGCATGGATGAGGTTTCATTATGGTCTGAGGATGTTTCACAGGTGGTGCGGTTGGTGACTTTGTAAACAGTGAAGGAATCATGGACTCCATGCCATCCCTTTCGGTACTCGCCTTATTGGTTGTGTTTTCACACTATAGCACAATAACGACCCAAAACATATCTCCAGAAAGTATTTTTATTCAAAACAATGACATCAGGTGCTGAAGAACATGGTTTGGCAACCCCAGAGTCCTGATTGCAATCCAGTTGAACTCTTTTGGGATCATCTGGACAGGTGTGTTCATGAAAGTACTGACCCCAAATCACCTTTGGGAGTTCCTACAAGACAAGTGAGCTGCAATTGGAGCTGAAACTTTAGACAAATAGACAGAATAACCAGCATTTGCACTGCTGTGGTCCATTGCTCATTGTAGGCGCTTTCAGCAGAAGTAGTGGTCAGCATGCGCACTTTAACTGGTCTGCAGCTACACAGCAAGCTACAATGCACTGTGTGTTCTGATATATTTCTTTCACAGCTAGCATTAACTTTTTCAGTAATGTGCTACAGTAGCTCTTCTGTGGGATAGGATCAAACCGGCTAGCCTTCGATCCCCATGTGCATCAATGAGCATTCGGCACCTGTGACCCTGTCACCAGTTCATCAGTTATCCTTCCTTGGAATACTTTCAGAAGGTACTAACCACTGCATACTGGGAACACCTTCCGCTTTGGAGACAAAGCTCCCTAGCCATTATAATATGGCTATTGTCGAGTGTTCACTAGCTGTCTTATAAATCATAACCCTTGCCAGATGTGATTTTTTAACGATATAATCAATGTCCGTGGTTTTAATGCTAAGGCTGAGATAGATAGACAGACAGACCTGTGCAGAAGTTTTAGGGGAGTGTGGAAAAAATGCTGCCAAGTAAGAATGTTTTCAAAAATAGAAGTGTTAATATAATAGTTATGGTAGACTTACCGTTGATAACTCTATTTCTCCTAAGTCCACAGTATCCACAGGATAAACAGTGGGAGATGAGGAAGCAACAGCAGATAGGCACCAACAATCAAAGCTTTTGGACTTCCGGAATGCAACGGGCCAGTCCCCTTTATCACCGCCTCCTGCTCAGGCAATTCAGTTGTTCGCCAAAGCTCAAGGCAGGAGCATCATAGAGAGCCATAATCAGACGAGAAGAACACACATGCACACCTGTCCGTACAAGAAGGAAGAGGTTAGTAGGTGAAAGGATCATCAAGTCAGGTGCATCAGGGTGGGATCCCTGTGGATACTGTGGGCTTAGGAGAAATAGAGATATCAATGGTAAGTCTACCATAACGATTCTTTCTCCTGCAGGGTCCACAAGATATCCACAGGCTAAACACTGGGATGTCCCAAAGCAATTTAGTGGTGGGGATGCTCCTGATTGGACAGGAGAATCCTTTGCCCGAATTCAGTGTCCTGAGAGGCAAAGGTTTCAAAGGCATAATGTCTAATGAATGTGTTAAAGGAAGACCATGTGGCTGCCTTACAGATCTTTTCTGCTGAAGCACCACGTTGTGCTGCCCATGACGGACCTACCTTACGAGTAGAGTGAAGAGAAACATTAGACAAGAATAGGGAGATCAGCTTCAGAATATGCTTCTGAAATAGTCATCTGAAGCCACCTCTCCAGTGTCTGGTTGTCAGCAGGCCATCCTCTCTTATGAACTCCGTAGAAAATGAAGAGTGTGTGTCTTCCTGATGGCACTGGTGCGATCCACGTAGTTCCTTAAAGCACGATCTACGTCCAGTGATGCATCTCCAGCAGAAAGGTCCGGCCCTTGGAAGGCCGAGACAACAATTTCTTCGATAAGGTGGAATTTAGACACCACTTTAGGAAGATACCCAGATTTGGATCTAAAAACCGCTCTATCTGGAAGAAAAATCATAATGCCCTTAAATCTGAAACTCTTCTAGCTGAAGCAATAGCTAGTAGAAAGAGAACTTTAGCTGTCAACCATTTAAGATCCACTTGCTTTAGTGGCTAAAATGGGGCAACTTGAAGTGCCTTTATGACTAAATATAAATCCCAAGGCAATGCAGGAGGAACAAAGGGAGGTTGGATGTGAAGCATTCCCTGGAAGAAAAAGTGCGAACATCCTGAAAGTTAGCAATTTTCTTTTTCAACCATACAGTCAATGCTGACACTTGCACTCTCAAGAAAGCAACCCGTAAACCTTTGTCCATTCCTGCCTGAAGGAATGCTAGGACTCTGGTAACTCTGAAAGACCTAGAGTCAAATTTCCGGTCACTGTACCATTGAATATGGGATTGCCATATTCGATGATAAATGTGAGTCAAGGATGGTTTCCTTGCTCTGAGCACTGTTTGAATTACTTGTTGTGAGAATCCTCTTGCTTACAGAATGGAAGTCTCAGGAGCCACGCCCTCAAAGACAGTCGATCCAAGTGCTTGTAATAGCAAGGGCCCTGTGACAGTAGATCTGGACGTTGAGGGAGTAGAAATGGAGAATCCATCAACAGCCTCTGCAGATCTGTGTACCAATGTCTTCTGAGCCAAGCCAGAGCTATTAGTATCACGGCGCACTTTCCCTGTTTTACCTTTCGCATTACCCTGGGCAACAGGGCGATTGGTGAAAACACATAAGCCAGACGAAATTCCCAACTCACTGACAGGGCACCCACAAAGGTTGCTCTGGGATCCTTTGTTCTTGACCCGCACGCGGGAACTTTGTTGTTCTGACGGGATGCCATGAGATCACTCTCAGGTAACCCCCACTTGTCTACCAGAGTCTGGAAGACCTTGGGGTGTAAAGCCCATTCGTTTGCATGAATGGCGTGTCGACTGATAAAATCCGCTTCCCAGCTTAGGACTCCCGGAATGAACACTGCAGACAAGGCTGGATGATGAAGTTCTGCCCACCTTAACGTGTGACTTACCTCCTTCGTTGCTTTTTGGCTGCGAGTTCCTCCTTGATGATTTAGGTACGCTACTTCTGCAGCACTGTCCGAGCGAATTTGAACTGGTTTCCCCTGAAGAATGTCCTTTGCCTGAATGAGTGCCATACATATGGCCCGAAGTTCCAATATATTTATTGGCAGGAAACTTTTTTCCTTGGTCCACTGTTTTGGAAGCAAATTCTTCTTGACACTGCTCCCCAGCCCTGAAGACTGGCATCTGTTTTCAGAATTTCCCAATCTGATATCCAAAAGGGTCTCCCTTTGTCCAGATGAGATGCCTGTAGCCACCAGGCTAATGACCTCCTTACTTCCAGAGGAAGGACCATAGTCTGTGTTTTTATTGTCTGATGAAAACCATTGCATTTGGAAAGGATCAGACGTTGCAGAGGCCTTGAGTGAAACCGAGCATACTTCCCTATGTTGAATGTCGACACCATCAAACCCATTACGCGCATTCCTGCGTGAATGGATACCCTTTGACTGTGTAGCAGCTCCTGAATCCTAGACTGAATTTTGTTTAGAGGTCAAATTATTCCCTGAAGACCCGAATCCAACACAGCCCCCAAATGAGTCATCCGTTGTGACAGAACCAGGGACGACTTTGCCCAATTTATGAGCCAACAATGTCTCTGCAAACAAGCTATTGTCTGTTGCAGATGACACTGAAGTAATGCCTGAGATTGTGCCAGGATTAAAAAGTTGTTGAGGTATGGAAAAATCCTTATACCCTGTTGGCGAAGATAAGATGCCATTACCACCATGATTTTGGTGAATACTCTGGGAACTGTGGCCAGTCCAAATGGTAGGGCCTGAAATTGAAAATGTTGCTGAAGGATAGCAAACCTGAGATAGCGCTGATGGGACAGTGCTATAGGAATATGTAGGTAAGCATCTTGGATATCCAGGGATACCATAAAATCCTCCAGCTCCATGGCCAAAATAATGGAACGTAAAGCCTCCATATGAAACCGAGGCACCCAAATGTACTTGTTCAGCACTTTGAGATTAAGTATGGGCCGGAACGACCCATTTGGCTTCTGGACTAGAAACAGGTTGGAATAAAAACCTTGTCCTCGTTGTGCAGGAGGAACTGGAATTATCACTCCTGACTAAAGCAACTTCTGAACTGCCTCTTGCAAAGCCCTGGCCTACGTTTTCACTGAAGACAGGCTGGTACAAAAAAACCTCTGTGGAGGGTGTTTCTTGAAAGCAAACGCATAACCGTGAGATACCGCTTCATGTACCCAGGCATCTGTAGTGGACTGCTGTCAGATCTGTGCAAACTGAAGAACTTGGCCTTTCACCCTGGGGTCCCCCAGGTGGAGGCCCGCACCATCAGACTGATGGCTTATCTTCGGATTAGGAAGCCGGCCCTCTGGTAGCCCAATGCTTTTCAGTCTTACCAGACTTGATAGATTGAGACTGTTTGCCATAACCCTTTCCTTTTGCTTTCGATGAGTCACAAAGTGCCAGAAAGGTGGAAATCTAGGCTTGGATTTCTGTGTGGAAGGAAACTTCACTTTCTTGGAATCTGCTTAGGACTCAAATATTGGTTTATTCTTTACCAAAAAGAATATCTCCAGTAAAAGACAAAAACTCCAGAACCTTCTTGGATTCAGAGTCAGCTTCCATGTACGTAGCCAAACTGCTCTGCGAGCTGCTACTGCTGAGGCTGATGCCTGAGAGGCAATTGCACCCATATCCAAGGCTGCTTCTTCCATATAAATAGCTGCCTGTTTGATATGTGCAATATGGGATTTTTGCTCTCTAGATGCCAAAGAGATCATCCTCCAATGCATCAGCACAGACTGCCACTGCTTTTACCATACAGGCTAAAGCCATGGCTGGTTTTATGACTGCTCCAGACGGGATACGGTCATTAGGTCGACATGGAAAAAGGTCAACATGCATTTCTCACATTCTTTTTCATTTGTTGAACTTTTTGATACCAATCCACGTGGACTACGATTGGAAAAGTGCCGAGCAGAGCGAGGTACCTTGCCCGAAGCATGGCGAGCAAAGCGACTAATTGGGGTTCCTCGTCACTTTACAATGAAAATGACACAAACGTTAATGGCTGTGTCAACTAATTTCAGGTGTCAACCTAGTCACTGTCCACCAATAGTGGTCGACCCTATGACCCATACCCTCCCGACAAGGAGAAAATGGTTTTTAGAAAACCATCTATTTTCCTATCTGTGACATCATTTAAGGATGTTGAAGGCAGAGGTAATGTAGATTTTCGCACCAATCGAATGACATGCGTATCTACTTTGGGAGCCACCTCCCTTTTTAAACAGTCCCCAGCCGGAAAAGGATAATAGGAAATCCATTTCTTTGGAATTCTAAACTTCTTACTGGGTGTTACCCAAGCCTCTTACATTATTTCCGTCAGCCGTTCTTACCCAGGAAATTCAGTCCTGTTTTGGGACGTTTAAACAGGGGTGCCTTAGATTTTAACAAAGGCTCTGCTGCCTCCTCTAAGGATAGAATGGCTTCCGTAGCACTAATTAGCTCAGTTATGTCCACAGAGCTAAGACCTTCATCCTCATCTCTGTATGCAGACTCGGAGTGCGAGGAGTCCTCATCCTCAAACGAGTCCCCATCTGAAACATGTGTAAACTGTGAAGATGTTGTTTCAGGTCTGTGTGATTACTTTCCATCGGCCTTTCAGCCTGTTTTTTGTTGAAAGGCTGCAGATTCCTGTAGGGGATGTGATAAACCCCAGGGGGAATGTTGCATGTAAGGGTTAATAGGGTTACCTATTCCTGATATAGGAGCTGGCATTATCCGCTCAGCTATACTAGATAATGTCTGTGCAAATGTAGCCCATGGGGGTTCCATTTGAACCTGTGTCTGCCTTGGATTATTCAAGAGGCTTTGGTGAAAACTGAAACAGTTTGCACATAATCCATTTTGAACCAGATCCTGAAAGGTTAACCCAGCTTTGCATGACAAACATGAAATGAGTGTTGTTGCTGCTATGGAGAGTGTATCCTTCTCACCCTTGCCTCTCTTGGACATGATAAAGAAATCACACACCTCTACAGTGTTAACTACACAATTTGTGACTGTAAACACTTTAAAATTTGTTAAAGTAACATACAATCCGATCCCTCCCTGCTTTGCACCAGCATTGAGGATCGGAATACATAGAAACTGATAGAAGATAGTAAAGTCAGCAATCGCACTAGCAATCAGTCACAGGTTATACATTAGTATAATAAGCAAATATGAGCACATATTCAACTACAGATACATTTCAAGTATGTAGGAGAAACATATTATTGCATTACCTTATATAGGACTTTAAACGTATTCAGTCGCACAACAAAAGAAACAGCAGCAATAGTTTACAGACTCCTATGCATCAGGCACTTATCCAACTATTCTTACTTAAAAGGTAGATATAGACTTAGTGCCATATCACCCGGCTCAGGAGAGTGGGATACAGGGAGACTTCACCCTGCTTCCAGAATCGATCAAAACATTAGTGAACGCTGAGTGGATCCAGACGCTATTAGTGTACACAACCGCCCTGTGAACCTACAGTGAACACAGGCTCCCAAGAGAACAACAACGGACCAGTCATACAGCTGCCTATGCTGCGACTGGGTCCTTTTAGATACACAGTGTCTCAGACGGAAGCGGGAATCAGTTCATGGCGGAAAACTTGGAGGAAACTGATCATGAAGCGGGGGAAGGGGAGACCAGGGGAGCGTCTTACTCTCCTCTGCTGACATCAACCCCAGGGATCACAGCCTCTTACTACCCTTGGAGCCTATGATCCCTGAGGCCTAGCGCTGGTGCACCCAAGGTGGCAGCCGAGTAAGCGACTGTTCGGTAGTCTCCAACCCGAAACAGTGCGGCTGTGTCTCGCATTTCCACTCTAAGCGGAACCAATGCCTTATTTTTCCCATGCTCCGGACACATCCTGGTAACATCTGCTGGACTTGCTAGTACATCCTACAGACTCCCGCCAAAACAGCACTGTACACATGGGTAAGCGATGTCGCGACCCGGCGGGGAGTTGTCGGAGCGACTCTTTCTAAGGTACATATAAGACGCATTTTAGAAAGAGCGCTGAAAAAAAAAAAAAAAAGAGAGTAAGACTATAAAAAATAAAATAATAAAAAGCTTGTGGCTGCTAAAAACCAGCCCACTGACCATGGTACGGCTCCTGCTGCACCAAACAAAAAACTGAATTGCCTGATCCAGGAGGCAGGGATATAGGGGACTAGCCCGTTGCATTCTGGGAGGCCAAAAGCTTTGGTGCCTATCCGCTGTCGCTACCTCCTATCCCAATGTTTATCCTGTGGTTAACCTGTGGACCCTGCAGGATAAAGTTGTTGTTTTTTTTGTTTTTTTTAACCAATTATCAAAATGCAAAGTGAATGAACAGAAGAGAAAACTAAATCATATCAATATTTGGTGTGACCACCCTATGCCTCGAAACAGCAGCTCAGTACGGAGGTTGTTCCAAACATCTTGGAGAACTAACCACAGATCTTCTGTGGATGTAGGCTTGCTCAAATCCTTCTATCTCTTCATGTAATCCCAAACAGATTCGATGATGTGGAGATGAGAACTCTGTGGGGGCCATATCGTCGCTTCCAAGACACCTTGTTCTTCATGATGAAGACAGTTCTTAATGACTTTGGCTGTATGTTTGGGGTCATTGTCATGCTGCAGAATAATCTGGAGCCAATCAGACACCTCCCCGATGGTACTGCATGATGGATAAGTACCTGTCTGTATTACTCAGCAATGAGGACACCATTAATCCTGACCAAATCCGAACTCCATTTGCTGAAATGCAGCTCCAAATTTGCAAGACACCTCCATCATGCTTCCCTTTTGCCTGCAAACACTCATTATTGTACCGCTCTCCAGCCCTTCGGCGGACAAACTGCCTGGTAAAGCCAAATATTTCTAATTTTGACTCATCAGTCCAGAGCACATGCTGCCATTTTTGTGCACCCCAGTTACTATGTTTTTACGCATATTGGAGTCAAAACAAGGCCAAGCTATATTATATATATGAAAACTTGCTTGAATCGCACACATCTCCAAATTATTAACACGGGTGCCGGTTATAAACAGTTAATCATGTAGCCCAAGACTGCAATCCTGGAGGAAGTTGGCAATACCGCAGAAATGATATTGTTGGCTGTACGATGGGGGACTTTTTGAAACCCTTATATTACTGAGTAATGGGTGACTATGCATATACCCGCATTATTGACTGCAATGTTATGAGACTTTGAATTCTACGCCGATGCATTGGGTTTTTTATGACCACTTGATAACAAATGTTTTGCATACGATTGGTATGCTGGCTACCTGTGCTTTTTCCTGTACCCACAGTGGCCTGGGAGGACATGGACTACATGACTGTGTGTGTGTGTGTGTGTGTGTGTGTGTGTGTGTGTGTGTGTGTGTGTGTGTGTGTGTGTGTATATGTATATATATATATATATATATATATATATATATATATATATATATATATATATATATACACGCTCAGGTGGATTCCTGTGTTTCTTTCTAAAGCCGTGAGTGCCGCCCGCTGTGCATTGGTATATTATTGAGGATTTCTCCTTCAAATGGAGGGCACCGGCTATTTGTAAAATATACTCTGTTCCAAATAAGGAGTGCTGCTGACCGGTCCTATATATATATATATATATATATATATATATATATATATACACACACACACACACACACACACATTAACTTTATACTTAGTGGTCTATTCATGAAGCAGTGAAACAGTGGAGAAGTTGCCCATAGCAACCAATCAGCATTCAAGTAACATTTATCAAGTGCATTCTATAAAATTATACGTAGTAGCTGATTGGTTGCCATGGGTAACTTCTCCATTGGCTCACATCTCCACTCTTTTCACTGCTTCATGAATATACCCCTTAGTCACAAATGCTTAAACAACACTTTTTTCCCCATACTGGTATTTTGTGTCGACAACTGAACCTCTTGCCCATTTCAGCTAGATTTTATGCATTGAGTTTCTACCACACGATTAGCTGACTGGATGTTTACAGTACTGTGCAGGTGTACCTAAAGAGGTGGCTACGGATACCTCTTTTCCACCTCTGTAGCACGGGTCGCAGCCGGGAGCCTGACACAGCTGCGACCCGTGCTACAGCCCCCTTTCACACAGCGCTCACAACCCGGCATATTGCCGGGTTGGTGACACTGCTGCTGACGCGGCAGGGGCGGTGCTGGGAGATCCCACGCATTTACCCGTGTTTTAAAAGCTAGTGGAAAAATAGGATTTTGGTACTTACCAGGTAAATCCTTTTCTTTGAATCCATAGGGGGCACTGGAGTACTCTTGGGATATGGACGGGGCGTAGCCGGGAATGGCACATATTTAAATATTTAAATTAGTAACTGGCAATCCCCTCCATACTCCCATAGACCCTTCAGTATTTTTACTGGGCCGAGCAGGAGCAATAGAGAGGATGAGCCATAGAGAATTACATATAACATTATATGACCTATAGAGAATTACATATAACATTATAATATAATGGTCAACACTAAAGTTGACACATAACGTAAATTATAACGGTTAACACTAAAGTTGACACATAACGTAACTGACAACTAAGCAGTTGACACCATAATATATATCACCATAACATCGTATCCATTGGTGATAATGTGTTCCCATAAGATCTACTGAGCTTACCACAAGACAGGTAAAACTGCTCTGGGTGGGCGTCCAGTGCCCCTATGGATTCAAAGAAAAGGATTTACCTGGTAAGTACCAAAATCCTATTTTCTTTTTCATCCACTAGGGGTCACTGGAGTACTCTTGGGATGTACCAAAGTTTCCCCCTTGGGCGGGAGAGCTGTTTGGCACCTGCAACACTAGACGGCCAAAGCTAGATGCTGATGCCGTAAACGTAGCAAACTTGTAAAAGGGCACAAACGTGTGCACTGATGGTCATGCACCGATGACCCTGTAGCAGCTCGTCGAAGTTGTTTCTTAGAAGGTCCACGACCTGCTGCCTATGACGTTCACAAGGAACGTGTGGAATAGTCTGACACTGATGTAGGCGGTTGTAGCCTGCCCATGACGTTCTCAAGAACGTGTGGAATGGCCTGACACTGATGGCGGTTGTAGCCTATGATGAAGCTAAGCCTGACGTATGACATAAGGTCTGCTTGGAAGCTGGCCAAGCCATCTTAACTACATTATAGAGATCAAACAATGTGTCTGTTTTACTTACAATTAATGTTTGGCTACATAAACGCGTAGTGTGCATACCACATCTTAAGTAACTGTAGTTCCTGAACATACTGATAACACAGGAACTACGATTGATTAAGTGATGCGTAACATCTTTTGGTGAGAAAAAAGAATTTGTACGAAGTTCCGCTCTACGAGCACAAGATACGGTGGCTTGCATGACAAGGCACCCAAGGCACAAGGCACCCAAGTCTGAAACACGCCTTAGCTAAGGCCAAGAGAAACTGTTTTCCAAGTGAGAAACTTCAGATCCACTTGATGTAAGGGTTCAAAATATAAAGACTGTAAAAAAAAACTAAACCCATGGCGTTGTAGGTGGTATAAATGGAGGTTGTAGTCTGAGGACACCTTGCAGGAAGGTGTGTACAATCGGTAAAAGAGCCAAATGTCTTTGAAGGTAAATTGTCAAGGCAAAAATCTGCACTTTGAGTGTAGAAACGTAGTCCTCCACCTATCCCAGTCTGTAAAAAATATTAAAAGACGGAATAGATGATGTCGGAAACGTCCGAGCTTCCCACCAACCTATATAGCTAAATCCTGTGATAATTAGCTGCCGTAACTGGCTTCCTAGCACGTAACATGGTTGGTAGAACAGATTCTGGAACGCCCTCTCTTCGTAAGGGGCGGTTTCAACAGGCTCCCCGTCAAACGCAGCCGCGCTAAATCGGGGTAAAGGAACGGACACTGTTGTAACAGGTCCGGACGTGGCGGAAGTGGTCAAGGATCGGCTGCGAGTAGTTTGCGGAAATCCGAGAACCATGCTCTCCGAGGCCAATAAGGCACCACTAGTATGACCGTTGTGTACTCTCGTTTGGTCCGCTTAAGCAACCGAGAAAGCAGCAGAAACGGTGGAAACAGATGCACAAAGCTGTACGGCCAAGCGATCGTGAGAACATCCACTGCCACTGCCTTTGGAGCTCTTGCTCTGGACACATAGTGGAATGTTTTTTGTTTTTTTTTGCGAGATGCCATTAGATCCCCCTGTGGGTAATTCCACTGCTGGACTAACATCTGGGACGCTTCTGAATTCAATGCCCAGTCTCCTGGATGAAAATCCTGACAGCTGGGATAAGCTGCCTCGCAGCTGTCCACTCAGAGAATGAACACTGCTGACTATATCATTTGGTGACACACGACCCAATTGAAGATTCGAGCAACTCGCCGCATGGTCATGCGACTTCGAATTGCTCCTTGATCGGTGATGTATGCGATCGCCGTCGTGTTGTCTGATCGCACCTAGACAGTGAGACCGGAGCATGTGCACTGCTTGCCGCAGCGCGTTGTAAATTGCCCCGAGTTCCAGGACATGTACTCGACCGCAATCTTCCGTGATTTGTGAAGTTGATCATTTGGGACCCTAGGTCCCCCACCTTTGAGACTCGCGTCCGTATTTAGAATTATCCAAATTCACACGCCGAACAGTCTCCCTGCGGTGAGATTGTGCACTTGGAGCCACCAGAGTAGTGATACTCTGGCCCTTGGAAACAAACGCACTATCTGATGAATTTGTAGATGCATGCAATAACATCCAGGTGAAAATTACCTGAGTGCACTCTTGCGAACTGGAGTGCGTTGAAAGACGCCACCTTCCTTCCTAATAGTCAAATGCCAAAACGTACCGAGACTGTCCGTGGATTGCGTACTAACTGTACGTGATGACGAACACTTTGTGTGTTGTGGTCAGGCAGGTAAATCCGTTTATCCACCGAATCATTCCTATGCATGAATCCTTTGTGACGGAATGAGGCTTGATTTCTTGAGGTTAACAATCCAATCGTGCTGAACGACGCCATTGTACGTTAGTAAGGCCCGTTGCAGGAATAAGTGTTGAGACGGAGCTTTGATGAGCAGACCTGCAAAGCAGGGAACTGTTATCGCTCTCAGGGATCTGAGATGAACTATCCTGACTCTTGTGACTACCCGAGGCGCCGATAGGAAGGCAAGCGGTAGCGTTTGAAAGTAAGCATGGTTTTTACAGCAACCCATAAGTAGACCTGATTAGTCTAAGTACGAGATCCATCGTAATCCAGAATTACTGTGGCTTCCAACATGCCAACTGCAAGTAGTCCATGTTGGATCTGTAGTAAGCGACGTACTGTCTGTAGGGTCAGTACCAGACTGACAGAATCATCCAGTTTTGGAACTATCCCAACTGGAATAATAACTGTGACTCGGGTGTTAACTGCGGTAT